>NC_057358.1:127803461-128113688 GCF_016509475.1 Prionailurus bengalensis
AGAGGGAGAGAGACAGCCCAAGTGAGGAAGGGGCAGAGAGAGAGGGAGACACAGAATCTGAAGCAGGCTCCAGGCACTGTGCTATCAGCACAGAGCCTGACATGGGGCTTGAACCAATGGATTGCACGAGCTCATGACCTGAGCTGAAGTCAGACGCTTAGCCAACTGAGCCACCCAGGCGTCCCAAATCTCCCTCTTTTTTTTTTTTTTTTTTTTGACGTTTATTTATTTTTGGGACAGAGAGAGACAGAGCATGAATGGGGGAGGGGCAGAGAGAGAGGGAGACACAGAATTGGAAACAGGCTCCAGGCTCTGAGCCATCAGCCCAGAGCCTGACGCGGGGCTCGAACTCACGGACAGCGAGATTGTGACCTGAGCCGAAGTCGGACGCTTAACCGACTGAGCCACCCAGGCGCCCCCCAAATCTCCCTCTTTTTATAAGTACACCAGTCATAGTAGATTAAGGGCCCACACTACTCCAGTGTGACCTCATCTTAACTAATTACAACAACTCTATTTCCAAATAAGATCACTTTCTAACAAACTAGGGGTTTAAGACTTTTTAATACATCTTCTGAGGAGGGACACCATTCAACCCAAAACAACTGTCTTCAAAGTCTGCCATTCCTAAACGCTGGGAGACTAGCTGATTAACAAACACCTGGAACATTTTTGAAAATTTATTTTTGCAAACAATTTTGCAAATTCAGGAAGAAGATGGCATGTCTGGAATGAGGCTTGGGGATATCTATTTTGCAAGGGGATTCTTGCTCAGGCAGCACACCCAGTGGGGTCCTCAGCTTTAGAGCTGATCCAGCCCCAGTGCAGGGATGATGTGATAGCTATCTCGGGAGGTTCTCCATCAGGCTGCCCATTGGAGAATTAAAACTAGAGATGCCCAAATCCTACCTTCAGAGAGTCTAATGAAATTGGTCGTGCATATTTCCTCACCATCAGGATTTTAAAACATTTCCCAGGTGATTCTCATCTGTAGCCAAATTTGAAGACTAATGGGATGGATGTTCTCATTTCTATATATTACAAAATAAGACAATTTGGTTCCTTTTCCAGATAAAGAAGTAGGACAGAAGCACAAATAAATTTGATAATTTTTGAAGTATAGTTTGAGGCAGTTTTGTTTGGTGCTTATAAATTTAGAATCTTTATCTTTTCCTTATATTTATCATAATGAATTATCTTCTTTTCCCTAGTAATGCTTTTACCTGGAAGTCTATTTTCCCCCTGATATTAGTAAGCTACATAAGCTAGCTTTCTTTTGACCAGTAGCCATATATATATGTATACACATATATACATATGTGTGTATATGTATACACATATATACATATGTGTGTATATGTATACATATGGCTTTCAAACTTTCTATATTGTTATGTTTTGGATGAGTATCTTGAATGGAATATAGCTGGATTTTTAAAAATCTACTCTGAAAAACTTAATGTAGATGCTCCGTAAAGTAGAGCGTTCAGTCCTTTTACACTTAATGCAAGTAATGATATATATTGGTGATGATAAATACTTAACAACTCATAGCTCTACTTTGTGGAGGTTGTAGTTCTCACAAGTGACCATGAGAGGGCGACTCCAGTGGACTCATAAGCATTTACAGCTTTGAAGGGACAGAAGAAACCAGGCACATTCTCTCTGGGTTTCCACCATTGCTTCCCATGGTGTGCATCCCCTACAATGTTTGGGCACTCTCTGACTACGGGAAGAACAAAGGATATGGGCTGGGGGACAGAAGTCTGGTGAACTGGGGGACAAAAGAGCAATCCAATGGTCATGCCTATCCATGGGTTATGAGTAGCTGAGGGCATTCATTTGCCTCAGGGCAGAAGCTATTTACCAACTTGTATAGAAAATTTTCAACATTTTAATAACCAGCACTACTGTGCAAGTCATTTAGAATGATTATCAGTCTTCTTATACATTTGGATGTAAATCTACCACCTTATTTTATTTGTAATATCCATTCGATGTTGGTTTTTCTCTCCTTTCATGTCTTTTACTATTTTTTTCCCTCTCTTGTAGCTTTTAAGTTTTACTACATTCTTTTTTTTTTTTTAGTAATTACCCTAGAAATTACCTCATGCATCTCTGACTTTTTAAAGCCTGTTATTAATCAATACATTTACTTACCTCGCTGACAATACAAAAACTTCAGGACACCCTAATTCCATTTCTTCCCAACCACTACTATCTTACTATCATGCATTTTAATTCTTCATGTATTTTTTTAAATCTATAAGGTGTTATTATTATTATTTGGAGACAGTGTTTATTAACATTTACCACCTTCTTTGTCTTACATATCTTCTTGCAGCTCTATGTTATTCTGGAATCATTGTCTTTTTGCCTAAAGCATGTTCTTTACAATCTTCCTTAGTGAGGGTATTCTCACTAAATGTTTTTATTTTATGTAATTGTATGTAGTTTTATGTAAATGTTTTAAGTAAAAAAAAATTTTGTAAAAAAAAATTTTATGTAAAAACATTTTATGTAAATGTTTTTATTTTGCCCTTATTCATAAAAAAAATTTTCCCTGAAGATGGAATTAGAGCTTGGCAATTAATTAGTTTCTTCTGGCACCTTGAAGATGTCATTCTACTACTGTGGCCTGTGACCCGTCAGTCTGTTACTCCAATAAAATTAATCAGCCTTTTTCTCTCACTATTTTAAGGATGTTTTTCTTCATCTTTTTGTACTGACACTATTGCGTGTTGGTGTATAATTCTTTTTATCGATCCTGCTTGAAATCTGTTAAGCTTCTGGTTTTGGTGGTTTGGTATCTTTCTGAAAGATTCACAACCATCGTTTCTTAAAATGCTGCCTCTGCTCCATTCTCTTTTCAAGAGTCTGTTTAAATGTTACTTTCTCACAAAATCTAATCAACTGTTCTGCATTTCTAAGCTTTTTCTCTTTGTGCTTTATTTAGGATAATTTCTTCAGCTCCACCTTTCACTTCATTAGCACCTTTCAGTCGTGTGTAATATGCTGCTAAATAGAACACATCCAATAATTTTAGTGATTGTAGTTTTCATTTCTAGAAGTTCTATTTGGTTTCTTAAAAAAATGGTTGTGTTGGGGTGCCTGGGCGGCTCAGTCGGTTAAGCGTCTGACTTCAGCTCAGGTCACGATCTCGCAGTCCGTGAGTTCGAGCCCCGTGCCGGGCTCTGGGCTAATGGCTCAGAGCCTGGAGCCTGCTTCCGATTCTGTGTCTCCCTCTCTCTCTGCCCCTCCCCTGTTCATGCTCTGTCTCTCTCTGTCTCAAAAATAAATAAACATTAAAAAAAAATGGTTGTGTCACTTTTTATTGTTTTCTATTTCTGGAAGATACCTTCAAACCTGATTTTTTTCTACTTAATAAGTATTTTTTTTTTTTAAGAATTGGTGTCTGATAAGTCCAATATCTGATATCTTTCTGGGTTTTCTCTACTGTCTATTGTTTCTGTTTCTTCTCATTCATGGTGTCTGTGCCTGGTTATCTTTGACTATGTGCTAGCTATTGTAAAAAAAAAAATTATTTGAAGCCTAGGATGAAAGTACCTCCCTCTATATATGATTTCCTTTCACTTCTAGCATGTTTGGGATCACCATAAACCAATTTTAATGCTTGAGGCCTCCAGAAGATCAATCAAACTGCAATTCAAGCTGCAAATACTTGTGAGGGCTCATCTACTTATAAAACACATTCACCTTGAAGATGTGGTCCTTTTGGGTCTCAGCTTATTGTGGAGAGAGCCTATCATTACGTTCCCCACCTTGAGTGTCCCTGAACATTCATATCTTTCTCCTTTGCTCCTGCTAGGCTATCAAACCATTTTTAAATTTGCCAGACTTAGCAAATACTCTTAGGAAAAAGGTAACTTTTGTACTCATTCATCTCTCCGGGTTTCCATTTCTGCATCATTCTCTTCTTCGTAATTCCTTACTGTCATGCCAACTCTTTGAAGGCTTTCAAGGTGATCATTATTTAAAACCAGTTTTTAAGTTGTTTTCAGTGGAAAAGATGGTCTAAATCATCTAGGCCATCATTAATAGAAACAGAAAGCTACATATGTCTTGGCACATGGTAGGTACTCAGTAAATAATGGCTGAATAAGGGGTGCTGGGGCAGCTCAGTCAGTTGAGCTTCTGACTCTTCATTTCAACTCAGGTCATGATCCTGGGATTGTGGGATCAAGCCCCACATCAGGCTTCATGCTGAGTGTGGATCCTGTTTAGGATTCTCTCTTTCTGCCTCTGCCCCTCCTCTGCTGTCTCTCTCTTCCTTTCTCTCTCTAAAATTAAAAAAAAAAAATTTTTTTTTATAAGGCCGGGGTGCCTGGGTGGCTCAGTCAGTTGAGCATCTGACTTCAGTTCAGGTCATGATCTCACAGTTTGTGAGTTTGAGCCCCACATCAGGCTCTCTGCTGTCAGCATGGAGTCAGCTTCAGATCCCCTGTCTCCCTCTCTCTCTGCCTCTCCCCTGCTCATACATGTGTGCTCTCTCTCAAAAACAAACATTGTTCAAAAAAAGACCAAAATGGCTCAATAAATTGAATTAACATAATTTCCCAAACATGCTTTTTTTTTGCCTGTCTGCATTTACAAAGACTGCTTCCTACTCTTACGATGCACAGAATGCCCATATTCCACCGCTGACAAGGCTTAGAACCAAGGCCACCTCTTCCTCAAAATTCTTCATGTTTTCTCTACTTCCCCAAATCTGAATCCTATTTCTTCCCCAGCTAAACCCTCACAAGACCTGATCTGTGTTATTCTGGTTGCTTAACTAGATAGAAATATATTAATACAACACTTTATCTCTTCTGTGGATTTGCACTTTCTTGACTTTTCTCAGCTAACGCAGAATTCCCTCACTCCCCCTCAAGCTCAGCATACATTCTAAACAGATTCTTTAGAAAGTGTTATATCCAGTACTTTTAGGTTTGATGTCCTGAGAGGGGAGGCTTTGAACATTTAGGCTGCCATATGCTGGAAGCAAGCAGTAGCTCATTCTAATAAACCCTTACATTTTATGGTGCTTTAGAAGAAATAGGGCACTCACTCTCACATACATGACTCTTACTTGAGTGCTGCAATCATCCCGCTGCAGATGAGAAACAGAGGGTAAGAAGGACTAAATAATACACCCAAATAGAGTCACAAAGACAGAAATGGAACCTGGTCTTTTCTCTGCAAACCCAGGGCTCGTATCGCAACGATACCTAAAACCCTTTGGAAGTAACCCTTGGTATGTAAAAGTACATGGAGTGCAGGAGTTGGGTCAGAGGCAACAGACAGAGGGTAGCTCTGTGAGATATCCCACACACGCCTCTCAAATGACGGTTTTCTGTATCTCAGTGCTCCTTACCTCACAACCTTGGTCCCATTTCTCAGGACTTGCATGTCCACCATACAGCCCCCAGTAACATAGGCAGCTAGGTTCAACTCTGAGAATTCAGCCTGAAGGAGAAAGGAAAACAAAAAAGGATTCATCAAAAACTAACGATGCTAAAAACTGCTAACATTTATTGGGTACTTCTTATGTGCCAAGTACACATTTATACTTTGCCCGAAACTTAGGAAGTTGGTGATATTATTTACTTCCTTTTCTGAAACGTGAGTAATCTGAGGTGTAGAGGCATAGTGCCATGTCCCATAATTAATAAAAGGCCAAGTTGGATTGAAACCTACATGTCTCTGATTCAAGCACCTATGCTTTTAACCATTTCTAATTTCTACTTCCTTGAAAGTGGAAGAAGTAACTCTAGCTTCAGCATTGTACAAGGCCAGAGGCTGTTCAGTATGACATTTTCCCTAGATTTCTCCAGCTTCAGGTGTGTGATCACTTATCACTGTTAATGGAGGCTTCCTCGTCTTCTGCCCACTCTTACCTCTTTTGGTCATGGCCCTTCCCCTCACCCCCCTACATGGTTACAGTAGAAGCACCATGTCTGTGCACTGAAATAATGCTCCCTCAGTCACAGCTGATGGGGTTGGCACCTGACCCAGGGTGGAGGAATAAGGTCCCCTTGTATTAGAATTTGGAACTGCTGAGTGATTCATGCAGTTTCCTTCTAGGGGCTGTATTTAATACATAGAACCTGAGTACAACTGAAGACCATGTTTTCTGCCATCTAGATTGGGAAAGTATAGAACACAAGGGGACTGGTGGGGGTGGGTGGATGTCACAGTCACTAAGAGAGGGGCAGAGAGGCAAGAGGTGGGGAGCACTCTTGATGTTTATGTGCCAGCTACAATTCTGTCCTTGGGTGTTATGCAATACCTCCATATCTTTATAAACTCATCTTCTTTTTTTTTCTTATTTGCTTAAGCAAGATCTGCTACATTTCTTTTGCTTGTGACCAGAGTGCTATGGAAGATATCCCTCCTGCTAGATTATATACTCCCTGGGGATAGTGATTCCATGGTACTATAACCATCTGTATTAGTTTCCTAAGGTGGCCATAACAAAGTACCAGCACTCGGTGGATTAGACAGCAGAAATTTCCTTTCTCACAGTTCTGGAGGCTAGAAGACCAAACTCAAGGTGTTGGTAGGGTTGGTTCCTTTGAAGGCTATGAGGTAAAATCTGTTTCAGGTTTCTATCCTTGGCTTGCAGATGGCCACCTTCTCCCTATGTCTTATCACACTGTCTTCCTTCTACACGTGTCTCTGTATCCAAAGACCCCCTTTTTATAAGAAAACCAGTCATACTGCACCAGAGCCCATCCTAATGACCTCACTGTAACTCTCTAAAGACCCTCTCTCTAAATAAGTCACATTCGAGGGACTGGAGCTTAATGCTTCAACGTGTGAATCTTGGGGAGGCACAGTTCAACTTGTAACCCCATGTTAGAAAATGCATAGTAACAAACTGTGCCATACACACAGTAAATGCCAAAAACCATTTCTCTGGATTAAATGAATGAAAATAACTTCTCATACATATGAAAAACTCAACTATGTGCCAGATACTGTCCTAAGCTTTTTACATGTATGAATTAATTTAATCCTCACACTTGTCCAGATGAAAAAAAAAAAAAAAAAACAAGGCAGAGAGAGACTGAATAACTTGCACAATATCACACAGTAAGTAGCAGAGCCAGGATTTAAATCCAGGCAGTCCGGTTCCAGCCTATGCTTTTGACTGCTACACCCCACTCCTCCCACTGTTTAGCTGAATAAGGCACTGGGTGGATTACAACTGGGAATTTTGGGGACCTAAAAATAGCCCATTTGAAGAGAAAACCAAGTTTATATGGAAAAGAAATATCATTTCATAGTGATTTAAATGTATCCCCTTGGAAACATTTAACAGAATTATGACCAAAGACCTAGCCATCTCCCTAGATGGCATTAAAGGAAACCCAGAGTGCTTATGTCTCTTGCTTTAATTAATAGCCTCATTATGTTGTGGCAAGGTGAAAAGCAAAGAGCTCTGTTAATGAGTCCAGGTTAGTAAATAGTGGTAATGACCTGTTTATTAAGTCTAATGTCTTAAAAATTCAGCCCCATCATGTTTAAGATACTCCACTGGCGAGATTACAAAGAAGAATTAGCAATAAAAGTTGTTGCTTGAGTGTGAGGAGAAAAAGATATTAGAAGAAAGTTGCAACACAGAACAGTTGGGCACCAAAAACTTGAAGAAAGGGAGCAAATAAGAATCTTGAATCATAGAATCTCCAACTTCGAGGTGGCCAAGCCCCAGGGGCTGTCTTGCTGCCCAAATGGAAAGAGATAATCTGGATAAAAGACACACTCAGCCTTGGATATACAAGTTAGAAGTTCATGGTGTTCAGAGCAAGGTGTCCAGAATTATTTCCTAGTTATGTTTATGAGTAATTATAGGAGGCAAATACCTGGGTTGTTAGGGTAGCCAGCATCTGTTGGATCAAGTACAGAGAGGGTAGTGAAGAAAGGGCTCTCTTCTGTATTTTACTTTTTAAAAACTTCAATAAACAAAACTTGGAAATGAACTCAGAGGTAGCCAAGCACTTCTCCTTCAAGGTAATGATTCTACTGAGAGGAGAATCTCAAAGAGCAGCTGTTTTTGAAGAGCCTCAGAACTCTCACAGAAACTGTAGTAGGTTGAATTATCTCCCCCCAAAGATATGGCCACATCCTAAGCCCTGATACCCACAAATGTGGGTTTGTTGGAAATTGGGTCTTTGCACATTTACATCCATAATCCATCTAGAATTTTAGTTTTTTGTGTAAGATCGGAGGTAAGACCCAAGGTTCGGTTTTTCCATGTGGTTATTCAAATACTTTGGCACTATTTATTAAAAGACTCTTCTTTCCCAATAGAGTTGCGCTGGTGCCTTTGTCAAACATCAAGTCACCTCACATGTGATCTATTTGTCTATCCTTGAGTCTGTTCCAAGTTGTCTCAGTTACTGCAGCTTTACAGTGAGTTTTGGTATCAAGTAGTATAATATTCTAAGAGGGAAGCAGCCCAACTAGGTTCCAGTGATAACAGGTTCAAAGACAAGACCACACCTCTTGTCTCCTCAACCTGCTGAAGCAGATCAAAAGTTTTCCTACTAACCCACTCCAAAATACAGTCACTGGGCAAAGAGGTGACCTCAAAGGCTCTATCCTGAATAAACCTATTGAATGTTTCCCTAGTGATGTGATTGGTTGAACAGAATGTGTTCTATCCTCTGATTCACACTGCAATCCACCATCGTGGCCAGACCTCTCAAAGAGCTCCTCAGGGGATTCCCACCTCTCTTAAAGGTTTAAAAAAAAATCAAGATCTCAGCCCCTTCAGCTTTGTCAGTGTGGCAGGCCAGCTGAGAGGCTAATAAATGGAGAAGCAAGCACTTCCATGACTTTGAGTCTTACCTGTACTGAGAAATGGCGCCTGTGGCATTCTATTGCCATATTCACCTGCTCCCATAAATTTCTCTTGGCTTTATAAATGAACTTTAGGGTTTCAGGACAGGTCTAAACATCATCTTTTATTTGAGCTTCTGTACACCCTATTGAAAGCTCAAGCCCGCTATCTCATCTGCATTACTTTTTCCCTGTCTGCTGCTATGAGGGGGAATTTTAAAGAATTTCTTTCCCTTCTTTTTAACAGAAAAAAATAACACCATAATGAAGAAAGTCTGTGTGCAATTTTGATTGTGAAGATTCTGTTTTGAAAGGGAAAACTGTCATATTACACATTTGTGGGAGATTTTCTCTAGACATCATTAAAGACAGGTAGGTTTTTGCAACATGAGGCACATGCAGGGACTTTGGATTTTGTTACTCTTGTTACTTTTGGTACCTGGTATGGGAGGTTTTTGTCACTGACCTCAATGATACCTGAAAGTGCTGGATTATCTGACTTTTCCTATTTGTGACTTTTTAAAACATGTACATGGAGGAATCAAAGAATAGTGGAAAAGGAATTGGTCTTTAAGTCTGGGGACCAGGCACCTAAACGTTGGATTTAACCTAAACCTTGGATTTGACCCAATAACAATGACTGCAGGAAGACCCCTCACTCTCCACTTGTATTCTCTTTGACTTTAAAATGAAAGAGTTATAAGGGGAGCCTTAGGTGGCTCAGTAGATTGAGCATCTGACTTAGGCTCAGGTCATGATCTTACAGTTCATGGGTTTGAGCCTTGCATCAGGCTGACATTGCAGAGCCTGCTTGGGATTCTCTCTCTTCCTCTCTCTCTGCCCCTTGCCCACTCACTATCTCTCTCTCTCTTTCAAGAAAAAAAAATGAATAAACTTTAAAAAAAAGAAAAAAAAAAGTAAATGAAAGCATTATAATCAATAGAGTCAATATCTTTCTTTCTCAACTAGTGTCCCCCAGTTATCACTGAAGGCAAAATCTATCATCACATCTTATGAAAAATGAATCCTATGCATTAATATTTTTATTAGAAAGCTGTTCATTGCTTTATACTCAGCTTCAGGCACATAGTAGGTATCCAAAAATTTTTGTTAAATAAAGTGTTACTTTTATTTTTGGGGTGCCTGGGTGGCTCAGTCTGTTAAGTGTCTGACTCTTGGTTTGGGCTCAGGTCATGATCTCATAGTTGTGAGTTTGAGCCCTGCATTGGGCTCTGTGCTGACAGTGCAGATTCTGCTTGGGATTCTCTCTCTCCCTCTCTCCCTGCCCTTCCCTCCCTCCCTCTCTCTCTCTCTCAAAATAAATTAATTAATTAAAAAAAAAGGAATTCCATGCACTAATATTTTTATTAGAAAGCTGGGCACTGCTTTATACACAGTTCTAGGTACACAGTAGGTATCCAAAAATATTTGTTGAATAAAGTGTTATTTTTATTTTTGATGAGCAGATACCTATGCATGCTATGCAGCATGCCTTATGAAACTCTGTCCATTGCCAGATTCACTAGACCACAAAACTGAGGAGAATGTTTCCAGGCACAGAGGAGGGGAAAGGCCCAATCTAAGTTGCTAGTAACAAAAGCACAGGTAAAAAATACAGGGCTATCGGGTCAATGGAATGGTGAGATGTCTTTAGTAGCTGGGGCATGGAGTTAATGGAGGAACAGAATAGGAAAAAGAGCTAGAAAGGTAGGTCAGAGACCAGTCCAGGAGGATCCTGAACTTTCTGTGAAGGAACATGAATTTCACTGTATAGTGCATTTTATCTTCTGTTACTCATAGTTCTGTTACTTCATTACAGATTACCACAAGGTAAATAACTTCAAACAACACAAGTGTATTATCTCACTGCTCTGTAGGTCAGAAGTCCACGTGACTTCGGCTGGTTTCTCTGTTCTGGGTTTCACGAGGCCTAAATCAAGGTTGTTAAGCATCTAAGCTTTTACTGGAAGACTCTGGGAAGAAACTGTTTCCATACAGTTTGGCTGTACAGGTGGCTGGCAGACTTCAACTCTTTGTGGTTGTAGGACTGAGGTCCTGTCTTTTCTGGTGTCCCCTGGAAGGCTCCCCCAGCCAGCTACGGGCACCTGCATTCAGCATCACATAGGACTCTCCATCTCCAAACTAGTAATGGCACATTAAATCCTTCTTATTCTTTAAACATTTTTAACTTCCTCTCCTGCCACATTTCTGTCTCCACCCAGAGTAAATTCAGTTTTTAAGGGCTTGTGTGGGCTCACCTGGATAACCAGGGTCACTCTCCCTATCTTAAGGTACATAACTACAGTCACATCTACAGAGTCCCTTTTGAGTATCACTTTCACAGGCTCTAGGCATTAATGTTTCTGGAGGGCTACTGGGAAACAGGAAAGGCTGCAGATGAGGGGAGTGGTTACATATTTAACAACAAATATTTCTGCAGAATTTTCTAATTTCCAAGCTGTTATAGGCACTAGATATGGCTGGAATCATATCCACTAACAAAATGTCCTCTACAGCCCCCTAGATCAGAAGGCAATAGAAGCACATTTTTATAATTAAACACACATCCAGTTCCAAAACACAAATGCACGCAGGTGCGTGCATGCATACACACACACACACACACACACACACACACACACACACAGGATGGAATGCATTCAGTTTCCTGTAGGGTCTTTGGCTGCATTGTCACTGGAACTGGCACCTGGCGAGCATGTGATGCCAAGTAGATAATATTACTGAAAGCATGGGGTATTCATGTTTAGTTACTAGTAATTGCATTTGTGATGATAATGACATCTGATGACAGAATGGAAATGGTGATTGTAATCATAATTACGATAAGCTGAAGAATGCTATTAGGTCAACAGATCAATGGGAAAGAAACTGAAAATGGGGCTTGGATTTGGATGACTGACAAGAATGTACCCAAGAAACCAAGAATGTGTGGGAATGTGAAGGTAGCAGCTATCTGCCTTGATCATGAAGCCTGACTAAAGGAGGATTTCGACACAAAAAGATGTTGTTCGGAGTTCTGAGAAAGGCAAGATGCTGGCAGACAGACTGTTCTGGAATCCAAGGGTGGCTGATAAGATACTAGAAATTCCTGTCAGTTTGTGAAATCTATCTGGCCCAGACTGTACTCTTAAACCCTGAGAGTGTGCCCCCTTGTACAGCCTTAGGTATTCCATAGATTTTTCAGGAGAAGAGAGAGAGAGAGAAAGAGACAGACAGACAGATACTGAGTGTATAGGAGAAGGTGGGCAGTCTCCATCCAGTACCTTTTCTAATGCTAGGTCAACTTCTGACACTCAGCCTTGTTCTCCAACCTTTCCCATTACACCCCATAAAGAGGAACTGTTAACCTATGGGTCAGGACATCACAATGCTACAGCTGACAGCAGGCAGGGTCACTGCTAGGCTGAAAAGGCAGGCAACGGCGTGGGATTCTGGCTTCTCTGTAGCTGAGTGCCTGCTGGTCTGCATGGTTATCATGTCAACTTCCTCCCTTGCCTGTAGCTCCTCAAAGGGGTTCATCTCAGCACCCATCTTTCCCTCTGCTGCTCTCTCTTCCATGAGTTGGCAACCATCAATTCGGATTCCCAGAAGCCCCAGATGTCCTGCTCTCTCTTTTCATAATCGTGTTTGTTGTACCTTGGAACTGTTTAGTGATAACAGCCACATATTTAGTAAGTAACATCCACAAATCTACAGGACTCACGCCAGCTCTGGCAGAGAGCCCTGCCCTCGGGCTGGGGGACCTAGGCTGGCTAATGCTCAGTGGTGTTTCTACTCTTATTTGCTATTCCTCCCTGTGTATTTGGCTACCTTAGGAACCTAGAACAGGGGTGCTGGTAGTGATTTTCAAGGTAGGATTAGGGCATTCCTACATCCTCCAGCAAGTTATCATCAAAATTCCACTCTAATCCCTAACAGACTGTTATGTTTACTCTTGGGAACAAAACTGTGTCATTAACAAATTCTTTTAAAAAAAAAAAAATCAACATTCTGCAAGTGCTGTGATCTTCACGTCTTAAGTTCTTTCACAGAGTCTCTCAGGGTCTAAGAGGCTCATTAGAAGGACAAACAACAACAACAATACTAATAAAGTAGCACTAAATACAGAAAACCTAAGTCCTGCCTGGCCTCTAACGTACTGTGTGATTTAGACACTGATGAAGTGATGACCTCTTTGACACCATCCCCTGTGCCCCACACTGGCCTCCTTTCCATTGTCAAACACACTGAGCAAGCTCCGGGCTTGCTCCAGTCCCCAAACCTCTAGAGCTTCCTGGAGATGGCAGCAAGGCCACCTTCCTCACTCCACTCATAGCTTTGCTCAGTGGAGCCCCCAGTAGCACCTCCTCACAGAGCACCTGATGTACTCCCTGCCCTGTTTCCTTGCTTGAACTCATCCCCACTGACAAAACTGTACATTTGTCCGCATATGACATGATTTACATCCATCCCAATTTAATATTTAATGGTCCAGCTCTCTCACCAGAATAGAAGTTCCAGGGGGCAGGGATATCTGTTTCGTTCATGGCTCTATCTCAGCATCCAACCAATACTTGCATTACAGCACAATGCTCAAATACGTGAATGCCTATTGTAGGTGTCCAAGGTGAGCCCAGGGAGGCAAATGACCTTTCCCAAAGTTACAACCTGGTAATTACGTCAGCTGGGACCCAAACCCAGGCCGATACCTTCCACATGGCACCAAGTGGCTCGCTGGAGACGATGCGTGTTATAATTCACTGAGCTGGGTCAATTAAAGGGCGACTTGGCCAGCCTTGGGCTTTCCTTGTGCTGCGACCGCCCTTGTTTTCATACCTTCCCACATCAGTGTGCGGCATCCGTCAGCAAAGCCCACGGGCCCCTACCCCTCCTTCACCACTCTGCCTCTTCCAAATACCCCGCTGCTGCAAACACTTGGCAGGTGGCCCAAGGCCTGCTGTCGGCAAGAACTGCTTCCTGTAGATTTCCCGGCACAGGCTGTGTTTTTAGTTCTGAGGGCCCCGTGGGCTCAGTGACTTCCTTGGCTGGCATCTGAAGTCTTTTCCACCGGTTCAGATTCACCTTGTAGACAAAAGAGGCTTTGAGAGTCTGCAGACTCTCTGAGTGGCCCCTTCCAGACAAGGAAATCTCACTCAGGAGCAGTGCTCAGTGAAGGCCCAGGCCACTGGGTCAGGCTGTGCCGAGCACCCAGCTATGACAGGTAGACGCAAAGACATATTCTGCTCATCAAAACATAATACTCGTGTGTGTGTGTGTGTGTGTGTGTGTGTGTGTGTGCGCACACGCGTGCACGCACGAAGGCAGGGCAGGGAGCGATAAATACATAAAAACATGTCAAAACAAATATAAAAATATAGAAAAAGATTGCAATGACAAACCTACATTCTTAAATGTTCAAGTAATGGAAAATCCAAAATTAGGTGGAGTTAGCCACATTTTAAAAACAAAACAAAACAAATCATCAAGAGTGATTTGCAGTTTACAAAGAGTTTGGTATAGAGTGGTTTTCAGAACCAGACTACAAGTTTGAATCTGAGCTCTACGTCTTACTTGCTGTACAACTCTAGGCAGGTTAGCCTTTCCACGCCTTAGTTCACATCTGTAAAATGAGGCTAAGAATGGTGCCTTCCGAGGGTGGATGTGAGCATTAAATGAATTAATCAGTTTAAGAGCCTGTACTCAATGGGGTGCCTGGGTGGCTCAGTCAGTTAAGTGTGTGACTTGGGCTCAAGTCATGATCTCACAGTTTGTGGGTTCAAGCCCAGTATTGGGCTATCTGCTGTCAGCACAGAGACCAATTCAGATCCTCTGTCCCCCTTTCTCTCTGCACCTCCCAAACTGGTTCTCTCTCTCTCTTTCTCTCAAAATAAATAATAAACAATTTTTTTTAAAGGCCTTACTTACTCAAAAATAAATAAATAAAATAAAAGCCCTTAGCAAGGCATGTAAGTGAACATAAGTACATAATGAATGTTACTTATCACGGTATTTAATTGGATCATTACAACAACCTCTTGATAAGAGGGTTAAGTATTAGCATCTTCATCAGCCGACAAGAAAACTGAAGAGCAGAGAGAACAAATGACTCAGCCAAGATCACAAAACTACTGAGCAAGAGAGCTATGACCCTGACTCTATTCACCCATTCATTCATTCACTTAACAACTACTATGTCAAGGACAGGGACTGATGACATAGCAGCAAATGGAGCAAAATTCCCTGTTCTTATGGGACTTGTATTTAGTAGGGAGACAGACCATTAACAATAAACAATATGTCAGGGGAGGAAACACAGCTTCTGGTAAGAGGACAAAGTGCTGGGAGGTGTTATGTCAAATAAGGGGGCGGAGGGTCAGGGGAAGGTGGCACTTATCAGTGTTAAAAGCAAAGTGAGGGAGCAAATCATACAGTAAGAGAGAGAAAGGCTTTGCAGGCAGAGGGAACAGCAAGGAAGAAGGCCCTGAGGCTGGAGTATATGTGCAGAGCTCAAAGAACAGCAAAGAAGGCAGTGTGGCTGTAAAAGAGCTGGTGAGGAGTGAGTGGAAGGAGATGAGGTCAGAGAGGGGACAGTGGATCCATCATGATAAGGATTTTATTCTGGATGAGAGGGTTAAGATGTTAGTACCATCACCATCCTCCTCAGCAACATCATCATCTTCACATGGCCAATGAAGATCATGATGAAGATCCAACATTATCACCACCACCACCATCACATTTGGCAATGAGAGAACTCAAGAAGCCAAGTTTGCAAAAAATCACCAATAAATGTGGCACTCTCATTTTTAAGGAATTTTTTTAACAGCCAGGTTTTGTTCTCCAGAGCCTAGAGGTACATTTGGTAGAGAGTAAGCCAGAGCACGGAGGCATGCCCTAGTTCTGTCCTGACAGTCACCCCCTCCTGCTCAGATTCCCAAGGAAGCTGTACCCACAAGAAACAACAGCAACTGAGAATCAAAGAAAAACATCCTTTGCATCCATTGTCCTTTTCCCTCTGTCAGGTCAGCTTCAAGGGTGAGGAGAGCTTTTGATAATGTCTTGGAGGAAGAAAGGAAATGAGGAAGGAGAAGAGGGAAGGGAAAGGAAAAGGGAAGGGAAAGGCAGAGAAGGGAAGGAGAGGCAGGGGAAGCCTTAGGGGGACAAAATGGTGGGACCACCATTGCCTCCAAAGCTTTTAAGGTTGAGAGACCTAGGAAAGAATTTTGCCACCTGCAACAAACTTTTCCTACCTACAACAGATTGGGGCAAACATTCAGAAATTTTAAGACCACACCTTAACTACACAGAAAAAAAATGATGGTTAATGTCTGCTTGACATCTACTTCTCTTCCTGGCCGAGCTGGCTCCACACGTTTGAACACTATTTGGCTGAATGTTCAGAAAAGTGTGTTTATAGGATTAAGCAAACCAAGGGTGAAAGTCTCCCCACATTTCTCCAGAGGGATGATGGACAGTTTGGGGACTTGGAGACTGGGATGTGGAAGCAAAGGCCACTACTGGGCAGCTGCTGTGTCCAGTTGTATCACAGGCATGTGTGAAACTGGATGGCTGGAGCTCCGGGAGGGGCTGTCTGGGGTCAGAAGAGCTGACATGTCATAGCACACATGACCCTGAACAACCCAGGGGAGACACTGAAAGAACTTAAGTAGGCTGATGGCATTTAATTTCTATAGTTTCTTTCTCCAAATGGAAACTTGTAATGTGATGGCAGGAACGTCTTATTCATCAAAGCTCCGAGAAATCCAAATGCTCTTATCCTGCCTTCATGCACTTTTTTTTTTTTCATTTGGAAGGTACAAAACCATTTTCAGGGTTATAGAAATTAAAAGAGCATTCAGAGGCGCGTGGGTGACTCAGTCAGTTAAGTGTCCAACTTCAGCTCAGGTTATGATTTCACAGTTCATGAGTTCAAGCCCCGCATTGGGCTCTGTGCTGACAGTTCGGAGCCTGGAGCCTACTTTGGGTTCTGTTTCTCCCTCTCTCTCTGCCCCTCCTCCACTTGTGCACACACACACACTCTCTCTCTCTCTCAGAAATAATACATGAATAAACTTTATTAAAAGAAAAGAGCATTCAACCTTCTTTTCCTACCCATTGCTCCCCTTCTCTCCCCTGAGTTGCCTCCCAGCTGTCTCCCTGTGTCTCACCTTCTCTCAATTAATCCAGTCGGCACCCAGAGATGAGGACCTGCCACTTCCTCCTACGGGGGCCCCCGGACACACAGTGACGTTTGAACCCTGGACACAGAGGCCCTGCTGTTCTAAGGCACCTCCAGCTTGGTGCCGGATACTTTGGGAAGATCAGCATTTTAGGACTCAGGGTGCTAAATGCTGTGAAGGAGAATGAAGCCGGTGAAGAGATACAGAGTGACTGAGAAGTGTGCATGGAGGCGGGGGGGAGTGTCACTTTAGGGAGAGTGGCCAAGCATTGCTGAGGAGGTGACACTGGCACAAAGAACCTCAGTGAGGAATACAGTGAGGACACCTTGGGGAAGGGGGTTCCAGGCCAAGAGAACAGCAAGGGCAAAGGCCATGAGGCAGAGTACGCTCACTTGTTTTTTAAAGTTCGCTTTCATCGTGGTAAAACGTACCCAAACATAAAATTTACCATTTTAACTGTTTTTTAAGCGGATAGCTCAGACGCATTAAGTATATTCACATTGTTGGACAACCATCACCACCATCCATCCCCAGAACTTTTTCATCATTCCCAACAAAAGCTGTGTACCCGTGAAACAAGAACTCCCCAGTCCCCTTTCCCCTGGTAGCTACCATCCTACTTCCTGTGTCTTTGAATCTGACTACTCTAGGGACCTCATATAAGTGGAATCATACAATATTTGTCTTTTTATGTCTGGCTTAATTCACTGAGCATGGTTTCAGGGTTTGTCCATGTTGTAGCATTTGTCAGAATTTCCTTCCATTTTAAGGCTGATACTCCATTGTGTGGATAGACCACATTCTGTCTACACATTCGTCTGTCAGTGAACATTAGGTTACTTCTATCTGTTGGCTGTTGGGAATAATGCCACTGTGAGCATGGATTTAAAAACATCTGTTTGAGTCCCTGCTTTCAGTTCTTTGGGGCATATACCTAGAAGTGGGACTGCTTGGTCATAAGGTAATTCTGTGTTTAACTTGAGGAACTGCCACACTGGTTTCCACAGCGGCTGTGCCATTTTACATTCCACCAGCAAGGCACGCAGGGTTCCAATCTCTCCCCAACCTCCCCAACACTTGTTTTCTGTCACTGGATTTTAGAGAACAGTGAGAAGGTCAGCATGCCTAGCTCAGAGTAAGCAAGGAAGACAAGGCAGGAAAGGGCAGGAAGAATGCCAGAGAAGTCTAACCACGAAGGGCCTATAGCTGTGGGAAGGCCTCGGGCTAATACTTGGAGTGAGTCTGGGAGCCTTCAGAGAGATGTGAACCATGAAAGGTCATCATCCCATTTATAGTAAGGAAGGTAAACCCAAAGCTCCCAGCTCCAGAGGCATGGGGCCTCCAAGGGTAGCCCCATCCTCCTTTCTCCCAAGCTGCCAAAGGGTTAAGTAAATGCAAACACGGGTAAATGCAGTGAAAGGAGAGATTTCCTTCCCCTGGCTGACAGACCTGACGCAGGAAGCAGATTCGTTTTCCCTGTGCAGGAGAGGCCTGGCGGACTTGTGCTTCAAGAAGAAGATGAACGTCGCCTGGACACGAGATGGCTTAGCACTTCCCATGTTCGTTTCTGAGAGCTACTGAACAGCCTGAGGCCCCATCTGTTTTCAATCTTGTTAAAAGGGCCTCGTGTGCTGGCGCCTATTTAAAATAATGCACACATGGAGTTTCTAAAATGAAGAAGAAAAAAGGCCTAAGCTTTCCCTGCCGGCACAGCTTATGTGTTTATTTTGGAGCAGGCTTTGGGAGTTCTGAGACAAGACATAGCTAATTTCTCTTCCCGGGGTTGATTTGCAAGTCCCCATAGGCTTCTGCTCCAAGCATTTAAGGCAGCTTGGTATGAACCAGTCACCCCTTCAAAACTCCACTGTGAAATATCTCCAAATTAAGGCAGGGCTCAGGAAAGGGGGAGCCCAAGGGCCACTTTCTCCTTGCAAAGGAGCTATTCCTTGATTCCTTTTCCTCAATAGGGACTCTTGTTTCTAGAGGCCAAGTTCATCTTCTCAGATGATCATTGTCTTCCCAAGAGGCCACAGTAGTTCCAAGACAGCATGATCCAGATAAGGCTCAGAGCCAATCTGAACCGAATCCCCAAATGGGGAGTGCAAGGGACAGTGTCAGGGAAAAGAGCCACCTGCAGTCAAGGCATTTCCACGTCAAGAAGCCAAGGCAAGGAGGGTTCTCTGCCCACTTCCAGGGAGCAGAGTGGCCCTCTGAGCTGCTCACAATGGCACTCACACACGTGTCAGGCACTACCAAGAATTTTAATGGGTCATTTCTGACTTTGCAGGCTCAGGGAAAACACCTCATAAGCTTAGAATCACACATACAACCTCATCAGTGGCTCACATGACTTCATAAATAACTCCCCCTAAACCAACAGCAAGGAGAATACAGACAAAGGTAGAAGGGAAACAGAATGAGTGTGTCCGTGGTGGCCCAGCAGTGATGGCTCATGTCTTTTTCTACACCTTCACACCTGCTTTAACTCTAAGAACCTGGCTGACATTACTTTCACTTGGCGGTAGTAATGTCCAATGGTTTATGAAAATGGTTTATCCCAGTAGGAACAAAAGTAGGAGAAGCAGCAGCAACAAAGGCTAAAGTAGAAGAATCAGTGATTGTAGTCTTTGGAGAAGCACCAACAAAAGTAACTGTAATAGGACTAGATGAGGTAGCTGTATGAATACAATTGGTATTTCCGGTGGCAATATAATAATGATATTTATGATTTCATATCATTAATTATACTTATATTAGGATTAAAATGTATCATAGTTTTTAAGCACTTCCTATGTGCCAGGCACTGTTCGAAGGGCAGTAACCACTTAAAGGAGGTCGTCTAATTATTATGCCCACTTTATACCTGGGAGCATTGTGGTTCAATGAGATTACATGTAGTTCCCAAGGTCACACAGCTGGGAGGTTACAGACCAGGTGAACACAAGTAGTCTGGCTCCAGGGTCCCTGCTCTTAGCTACTTCACTAGGCTTCTTGCAACCCATAGCAGTACCTGAGACAAGGGGAACAGCAGGCCTGGAGGTCATGGTAGGATGACAGCAGGAGAATTACCTCCAAAGAGGCAGTCTAAGGAGGGGCCTTAGTCACCTTCTGGAGGTTCAAAGGATTCAGGGTTTTCCAGCTATGATTCAAACAGAGCAGTAATTTTTATGTTTTAATTTGCTTAAATTTGGGGGTTTTATATAAGATTTAATTGGAAATAAAAGAGTTTGTTTTTAAAAGACTATTAAAAAGGGGCGCCTGGGTGGCTCAGTCAGTTAAGCGTCCGACTTTGGCTCAGGTCATGATCTCATGGTTTGTGAGTTCGAGCCCCGAGTTGGGCTCTGTGCTGATAGCTCAGGGCCTGGAGACTACTTTGGATTCTGTGTCTCCGCCTCTCTCTGCCCCTCTCCTGCTCATGCTCTCTCTCTCAATAATAAATAAACGTTAAAAATAATTCAAATAAAATAAATACTATGAAAAAACTACAGTGCGATGAGGCTTGGGACTTAGACAGGTGTATTAGCCATGTCTTATTTTCTATATTCTGATGTTTTCACATCTTGAGGACTTGCTGACCCTGGAAAGACTGCCTCTCCCAGTTAGCCAATTCCTAGAGATGGTAAACAACTCTCCATAGACAGTGTCTTTCAAATGCAAGCCGAAACCAATCCAGAGCCCGTGGGTTAACTACCTGCTCTACCAGGTTCTCACACTCCAGGCCACTATCCGCCTGCTCTAAGACCAACAAAGGCTAGGTTCCAGACAATCAGGGACAGACCCCTACACCCTAGAGCCTGCTGAAATTATTCCAACTAGTCAGTCCTAAGGCTGCTTGCCCTGCTAGCCCTTTCCTTCCTGCAAATCCATAATAAAGGCTCTTGCCCACATTTTCGCCTAGCTCCCTCTGCCTCCTGATTGGCCATGGTGCTTCCTCATGTGGTCCCCAAACGTGGCAAGCTATGCCTCCTGCTTTTAGGGGACTATGAACACAATGAACTTCATCTTTCATGTAGGTTATTTCTGTCATCTTTCCATACTTAACTAAAACAAATCCTGAGTACTTTTACAATAGGCTTGGTCCAGCCCTTCAGGATTTCAACAGACTCTAGGCCTCTGCTGGGTTACTGGTACAAGCCAGGGGACACATTTATTATGTGGGGTTGTGTTGCAAAATCACACAGCATGGGCTAAGAGAGACCCAGGTCCAATTCCATTCTTGGAACATTCAGCTGTGTGATCTTGGGGAAATCACAGGAATTTCGGCCTCAGTGTCTTTGTCAGGTAAGAATGGGGGAGAAGGTCCCTGCCGTGTCCTTGTCCCAATGCTACTGTGCTGACTGAAAGGGAGTGTGAAGGTGAAGCTTCTTTGGAGAGGTCTGGTCTGGGAAACCCACACCATCATACACTACACTGCTATCACCTGTCTTTAGGGAACCATGGGGCTCCCTGCACAAAAGGTCATCTTCGAGTTGTTTCTGTCTAAAACAGGGTTTCTCCACCTTGGCACCTTGACATTTTGAGCTGGATAATTCTTTGTTGCAGGTGGCTGTCTTGTGTATTGTAAGATGTCCCTGGCCTTTACCCATACACATCAGCAGCATTTCCATTTGTGACAACCAAAAATGTCTCCAGGCATTGCTAAATGTCCCTCAGAGGGCAAAATCGCCCCTGGTTGGGAATTCTTGATAGAGAAGAAGGAATGACTTAAGCTCTCTTCCTTCCCTGCTTGCCTGCCTGCCTTCCTTCCTTCTTTCCTTCCTTCCTTCCTTCCTTCCTTCCTTCCTTCCTTCCTTCCTTCCCTCCCTCCCTCCCTCCCTCCCTCCCCCGTCTTTCCAAAGATGCTCAGTAGTTTGCGCCCCCAGGTATTCCTACACTATGGGTCTAAGGGGTATAACCAGAAAACAGTTGTTCCTGTAGACAACTCCAGGTTACAGATTGCCAGAAGAAAATTCAGAGGTCTGTTGTTCAGTATTCTTGGTTTGATTCCCATCGTATATTTATTAACTGAGCTTATCTTTCCAGGATCCAACCATCTTATCCCTAATTTACAATCCTTTTTAATTAGGCTTGTATCAAACCCACAGAATGTGAGAACTGAAAGTTCCTTTGGGGTCACCCAATGGGTTTCATTTTACTGCCAGCTCTGGTTGCTGTGTGGAGAATAATGAGGCTGCCCTAAGCTCGGCTGGGAAGCATGCCTTCATTGAGCAGTGGTATCTGTTGGGGCTGGGGAGAGCTGGCAGGTAGAAAGCGCTCCAAACATTGGCCAGTTCCTCCTTTTACAAATAATCAACCTAGATCCAGGGTCCCCTCTGATTTAATGAAAATGGACCACATTTTTACAGTGTGCGGAACACAGTAGTAGTGCTATGATCTCTCCATTTGGTGGATAAAGAAACTGAAGTTTAGAACCTTGAGTCACATCCCCCAAGTCCCACAGGTAATAAGAGGCACTGTCAGGACTTGATCCTTTGCTCTTCTGATCTGAGGCATAGCTTCATACATCACACCAAATTGCCTCAAAATATCTCTTCTTTATTTTTAAAAACATTTAAAAAAATTTATTTATTTTTGAGAGACAGAGAGAGAGAGAGTGTGTGTGCATATGCAGGAGTGGGGGAGGGGCAGAGAGAGAATGAGACCCAGAATCTAAAGCAGGTTCGAGACTCTGAGCTGTCAGCACAGAGCCAGGCATGGGGCTCGAACTCATGAACCATGAGATCATGACCTGAGCCGAAGTCGGATGCTTAACCGACTGAACCACCCATGCACCCCAAAATATTTCTTCTTTCTTCTAAGGCAACAAAAAATTTTCCTCCACGTGAGTAAAATACAGAATAGTAATAAGAATTAGTAAAAATGAGCCTGTTTACTTCAGAATCTTAATGTCATTTCCCAATAAATATATAGCGAAGGACAATTAAATTCAGGGTTAGAAGAAACCAGAAGGGACAGTAGTAGATTCATATCCCCCCAAATGAGGGGTGAGGTTGCAGTGGGAGTTAGGAGAATAGGTTATGGGCTGCTTGGGAACCAGGGGTCGAATCATGACTCTGCCAACTGAAAGCTGCTCTGCTGGGCCTCTCTGAATCCTCATTTCTTCCCCTGTGATAGTAATAGATAACTTACAAGGCCACTGTGAGGATGAAGGGAGGGTATGTATAGCAAATCTTGGTGGAGTGTCAGGCATGCGTGTGTGTATGTGTGTGTATGCAGCAAATGCTTAATATATGGGAGTCCTTATATTATCACTATTATTGGTACTATGAAATACTAAATTTCATGAAGGTGTTTAGGAGAAAGAAGCCAGTTCTAAACTATTAGAGACCACAAAAAAGGAGTGGAGCATGACCTAGGTTTTAGAGAGAAGGTGAACACATAAATAAAAAGGTATAGGAATGGAAGAAGAGACAGATGGATAGATATTCATAGAAATCACATTTTTGGAAAGCGAGATGTGGAACCTAAGAGAAAAGCTGCTGTAAACAAGAGACCATCGAAATTAAATATTGGCTCCTCCAAGGACTCTCGGGGGCACCACTGAGCAGAAAGAGGAAAAGAGAGGTGGTGAGAAAGGCAGGCCGGTGCCTGATTGGGATGAGCCATGGGGCTGCTTAAGGACTCTGGCCTTCATCCCACAGACATGGAGGAGCCTGGACCGAGGAGGGCAAAGGGAGCCAGACAGACCAACGCAGCTGCACGAGAATAAGCAAATTAAGACAAATGATCAAAACCTGGTTCTGTCCAATGAATGCAAAGTTAGGGTTCCTGGTGTGTGGCTGGCCCCGCCAGGGGAGATTCACCCGTCTGTTTCCCTTGCTTTTCCTGGCAGCCAGAGGGGTGGGCTGCCGGTCTCCTCCCTGTCTGGACAGAATGTAGGCCCTGAGGTGGGGTGGGTGGGGAGGTCACCTGGTTCAATTCCATCTTAAACAGGCTGAGAACCCACCCAGAAGCCCATGAGGGGAACTTCAGGGTTGTTGCTCAGGGAGCAAAGAAAGGTACCAGCAACACAGATACAGGGAGTTCAGAAAACCCACATGGGCTATCCATGGTCTCCAAGAAAACCAATCTGAAAACCTGCATTAGGCTAGACGTAGCAAGCCTTTTTTTTTTTTTTTTTTTTTTTTTTCCAGGGCTGGCTGGGCAATGGGTGAGTTAAGGGGAAAATTATGGGCTTTTGGAACAGGCAGATATAGGTTCCAGTAGCAATTCTGCCACTAACTACACAAATACCTACTTCACCTCTCTTGGCCTCAGTTTTCTCATCAGGACAATAATGAGACTCACACAGGCACTGCTGAAGGGCTGAATACAGCAGCATTCAGGAAGCATGAGGCTGACGAGGAGCACACAGCTGACCTGCAGTAACTAATCTTCCTTCTTTCCTTGAATTCACACTCAGAACCTCCAAAGCACAACCCTTGATGCCCCCAGATGAGGCTCAGTTCCGCTTCCTCTCTGGTGCTGCCTTCTTATCACTGCCAAGTTCTTCCCCTGGGAACTCCATTCTTTTTTTATTTTTTAAGTTTATTTATTTATTTTGAGAGAGAGAGGCAGAGAGAGAGGGGGGGGGAGAATTTCAAGCAGGCTCCATGCTGTCAGCACAGAGCCCAACATGGGGCTCCATCTCACGAACCGTGAGATCATGACCTAAGTCAAAATCATGCGTCGGATGCTTAACTGACTGAGCCACCCAGGCACCCATTCCCCTAGAAACTCCAAAGCCAGACTTGGAAAAGAAGAGACAGGGTGGGCATAGTTTGGCTCTCTATCACCAGCACCATGACCTTGGGTGAGGAAGTGTGCCTGATGAGCCCCAGTTCTATAGAAGGGTGAGAGGCAGTGAGATGTAGGGTCAGCAGTATGGGCTCCAGGGCATCTTTGGAGCCTCCATATCTCAGCTCTCCTGCCTACCAGCTGTGGGGCCATCAGCAGGATACTTACCCTGTCGGGTCTTATTTCCATCATTATTTCCTTGGTGGGGTTGTGGGGAGATTACATGAATTCTCAGACAGTGGCTGCTGGCACATCGTGCTCACTCAAGCACGTTTTACCTGTATTGTAATGTATCATTGCTTTACATGTATCATTCATGTCAGACTAGTGCTTTACCTGTGTCATTTACCAGACAATAGGGTATTTTGGTAAGTCTATCTCTGGGGAAGTTCTTATGGTGGATCCAATATTTTCCCTGTCACTGTTTGATTTTTCTTTACCACAGAGAAGTTAGAGAGATATGAAATGATGACAGATTATGTATCTGGGTACTTGGAGCACCTACTAAGTACCTGAATAAGTACCCAGTGGTAGCCTACCCACCACATGCTACTGTAACATTGTGTATCTTTCTTTCACAGCTCCTAATCAATTTGTAATTATGGTGTGTATGTGTGTGTGTGTGTGTGTGTGTGTGTGTGTGTGAGAGAGAGAGAGAGAGAGAGAGAGACTGATTATGCAATTTGTATCTGTCTCCTCCATTAGATTTTAAGCTCTATCCAGTAGAGACCACATCTGTGTTTTTTTGTTTTAATTTTTTTAATGTTTATTTATTTTTGAGCAAGATAGAGAGAGTGTGAGAAGGGGAGGGGCAGAGAGAGAGAGAGAGAGACACAGAATCTGAAGCAGGCACTAGGCTCTGAGCTGTCAGCACAGAGTCCAATGTGGGGCTCGAACTCATGAACCACAATATCATGACCTGAGCTGAATTCGGAGGTTTAACTGACTGAGCCAGCCAGGTTCCTCGAGACCACATCTGTTTTCAATCACCACTGTAGCCATAGCACATAGTAGGCACTCAATACATATTTATAGAATGAATAAACATACTGTCCATGTTCTCTAAAGGGAGTGACAGGCCAGTGGACTAGTAACCTCAAAGCAATCTGGTAAGTGCAATGGTAGAAAATGGTAGAAATGCTTGTGTGAGAGCATGGATAAGGGGCAACTGGTCCTGACTCCCGTGGGTGGTCAGGGGAAGCAGAACAGAAACAAGGCCAAGGCTAAATCTTGAAGACGTTGCAGCAAAATTTGGGAAAGGATGCCCTAGGAGGAGAGATTTCATAAGCACAGGCATGGATGGGGATGTAGACAGAAGACGGTAGTGTTAGGATGGGTGGGGAGCTACCAGGGGTTTGCTGGGACTACAGCCTAAGTTAGATAATGAAGGGGATGAAGAAAGAAAGGTAGGCAGCGACTAGCTCACAGAGGACCTTGGAGGCCAAGCTTGAGTCCCATGGAACAAGTCTCAGACACAAGCCGGCCCTTTACACATAAGAAGAAATTCACCATGTTTTGCCCAGACTTTACTTCTCTGTAATACACCCTGCCCCCTAAAATAGCATCTGGATAACTGTGAATTCTGCCTCTGCCACTTGTAAGCTGTGCCCCCTTATAACCTCTCTTAGCCTTAGTTTCCTCAGCTAGAGAATGGGGAAACATGTTAATACCTACCTTCACAGGAAGTGATGGGGATTAAATGAACTTATCCATATGAAGTGCTTAGTGTACACATGCCATGTAAGCATGGGATCAGACAGTGGCTATTCCCATTGATCCCTTTCAAGCCCAGAACAGCACCATCCATGGAAATTCATTCATGTCACTCTCTAAACTTCCTGAGAGAAGTGGTCCCAGATAGGTTCAGCCTGGGCTGAATTCTAAAGTAAGCAGCTCCTTAGAATAGCTCCTATGTGATCTTAAAGGTAGACATGGTAGGACATTTGAACTCATTCTCAGGTATCAGCATCCCCTCTTTTACTCAAGGATTGGAAAATGTAGCCAGTCTGGGTAGGATGCAAAAGAATCCATTTCAAAGCAGAAGTCCTGTTTATGTGCGGGCCTGGCTTCTCTCCTCAGGAGATTCTGGTCAGGGCGGGTTGGGAGATTCCTTAGACAATCTAATAGATTAGTTTCCAGTTTAGCATAACAGCTAGACAGATTTTTGTGGTGAAGTCATCCCAGTCAATTAAAAGGCATTTTTCCCTGCTGCGAGTTCAGAAGTCCCTTTGGTCTGTTCCAGCTTTCTGGGATGTTTCATAATAGGCTCCACCCTGGGTTAATTAATAACCCTGGATTCTACTAAAATGCAAGGCTGAAATCCTGTGTGTAAGCACATCCGGGCAGGGGCTGTTGGCAGAGTCAGGGTGAAAAGCCAGGGGGAGGTCCTCTCATCAGGGAGTGGGCCAGACCCCAAATGGTAGACAGGACAGCAGAGCCGGCGCAGTAAATGTTAAGAGTGGCCGAGCAAAAGCTGAAGGTCAAAGCTGGAGAGGGTATGAGGAGGGGCAGAAGTCGGGAGGAGGGGGCAGAGGAGGGAGATCATAAGCAGTCAAAGGCATCACAAGGCCAGAGATTAGGCAGACTGAGAGCAAACTGGAATGTGGGGGTGAAATGGGTCAGGGCAAGTGGCTGACAAAGGTGGTGAATAAGAAGCGGTTGACAGCGCTTGCTTTTATGGGATGCCAGTGCAAACACATCATGTGGTTCTGGTTCCATCCTCTCTGCTTTAAAGAAAAAATAGGTCATCTCTTCCCCTTTCAAATGCAAGTTGCAGGTACAGAATGAAGCTAAAGACCATGTGGCAGGGACTGACATGCATTCACTGGATAGTTACCAAGTCCTTTCCCTGAACCTCAGCCCCAAGCACAATATTCAAGGATAAGATGCCTTTTTCACCCAACCCAGAGCTGAGTTTCTCTGCTTCTAGTCTCAGGCCACCACTCCTACCCAGCTAATCTTCCAAACTACTATCAGCATGTTCATCCTGAAACAAAGACCTGATCACATCACTCCATGACTTAAAAATCTAACAAGTATGTCCTCACTGACTCTAGGACGTGATTTCCAGCGGTAGGCCATGCCACACAAAGTCCATCCTGATGAAACTATTCTGTCTTCTTTTCTAGCTTTATTTCCCATTCCCCCTTCTCATGCACCCTATAGTCTGGTCATTTTCCCCATCTGTGACAAACTAAGATTTAAAACATGCCTATTATTATTATTATTATTATTATCATTTTATTTTAGAGAGAGAGTGTATAAGTGGGGGAGAGGGACAGAGGGGGCAGAGAGAGAGAGACAGAGAGAGAGAGAGAGAGAGAGAGAGAGAGAGAGAGAGAGATTGAGAGAGAGAATCTTAAGCAGGCTCTGTGCTCGGGGTGGAGCCTCGATGTAGAGCTTGATCCTATGACCCTGGGATCATGACCTGACCTGAAATCAAGAGTTAGATGCTCAATTGACTGAGCCTCCCAGGTGCCCCTAAAATGCAGTCTTTAGCTGGCAGGCCTGATATGCACATCTCTCTCCTTTGCAGCCTGATACAAAGCTAATTATTTTCCCCAACCCCCCACAGAGTATTAGCTTCTCTGTGAAACCTTTCCTAAGAATGTTCCAAGGCAAGGGTGGTGATCCCTCTTCTGTGCTCACTAGGCTTTGCAAAGGTCTCTGACACATTACAGTCACTGCCCCCCACTGTCTATCCTTCCACTATGAGAGTGGAAAGCTCTGTCATTAAGGCCAAGGACAGAACAAGTGCTCAGTATGTGTTTCTTGAATTAAGGAGAGGGTTGAGATAAGTCAAGTTGTGTGTATTTGTTTTAATACACAGCCCTCAAGAAATTAAAGGGTTTATTTAGTTCTCCTTCAAAACTGCTCCTTAATTTCCACTGGAGTCTCATTCATCCATGATACTAACAGGGGGCAGAGGAGATATTGATGGAGGGAGGTGGCAGTGAGGAAGGGTAAGTGACCACACATAGTAGGTAGAGGCTACAGAACTATGAGCTGGATTGCCCAGCATGAGAAGATCGACTTGCTTCCATTCTCATGGCTCCTGCCTTCTCATTGTTGATTAAGGAGCTGAGTAGTACAGCTAAACCAGGGAGGTGGGCCGCGAAGTGATAAAGCAGTCTGTGTTGTATTTAGAATCAGCAGGGCTCATGTAGCCACAGTCTCAATATCCACCCACCCCCTCAATATCCACTCACCCCGGCCCTCATTTGGGGCTCGCCTTTGGCCATCCCCTGTGGCTCAGCATCCAACCTAGACATGGCTGCCCCCACAGGAAGGCCTTTTGCAGGTAAATGTGGAAAATACAGACTTCACAACTAGAGAATGAGATTAACTTGTTTGCTACCAAAACCATCAGAAGGGCCTAGTGGCTTCTTAAAAGCGGAAGACAAAAATAACACTGGCAGGTGGAGATGTAATAGGAAAGATGGTGACATGGGAGAAGGGAGCCTGGTGTCTCTACACTGGACTCCAGCCATAATGTGATGCGTGTGCTGTGTACAGTTACTTCCCTGCTCTGAAACTCAGATGTTAAACAAGCAGGTTGGATTAGATGATCCCCAAGGTCTCTTTCTAGCCCCACCGTACTATGATTGTACCACACCACCCATTCACTCACACATCTACTCAACATTTATTGAACACCTCTACCAGGATATTTGCTATCAAGGAAAAGTTAGAAGTTTGCACCAGATGCCAGTTGAATGCCATTATGTTTTGGGGAAATATGATTGGACATATATGTAAATAATAAAAACACACACACATACACATGGACATTTTATATTTCTTATCCCACCCCTCCAACTACACAGCAAACTTCTTTAAGCATGGATTATATACTCTGCATTTCTGAATAATCCCAGAGACTGACACCTAGAAATTATTCTGTTGATGTGTTTAACAATGTAAAGATGATTGTAAGACTAGCTACTAACACTTAGCACTTTCTATGTGCCAGGCTCTGCTTTGAGTGCCCTACATGTGGTAATTTACTTTGATCGTATAACTCTGTAGGTACATCTTGTGATTGCTATTATTACTACTATTACTTTCATCTTACATATGAGGACATTGAAGCACAGAGAAGTTAAGTTAGTTGCTCAAGGTTGCTCAGGGAGTGGCAGAGTTGGGATTCAAACCCAGGTGGTCTGGCTCCAGTTGGAGCTAATATGCACTTCATGTAGTCCAAAGTGTACAGCTACACTTAGAGACAAATAGTAAACATTTACTCTTGGGGCGGGGGGAACAACGAACAAACAGAACTATTAACAGGGGAACTATCCAGCAATAAGCCAGAAACATCAAATGATAAGTAAGAGCCATCCAGGTTAGTAAGGAAAGGAAGAGTGTAGCTGGAAGGACATCTCTTAATTTGTAATTTACCCAGCAGATCAAAAGAGTAGGGTGGGGGCGCCTGGGTGGCGCAGTCGGTTAAGCGTCCGACTTCAGCCAGGTCACGATCTCGCGGTCTGGGAGTTCGAGCCCCGCGTCAGGCTCTGGGCTGATGGCTCAGAGCCTGGAGCCTGTTTCCGATTCTGTGTGTCCCTCTCTCTCTGCCCCTCCCCCGTTCATGCTCTGTCTCTCTCTGTCCCAAAAATAAATAAACGTTGAAAAAAAAATTTAAAAAAAAAAAAAAAAAAGAGTAGGGTGAAATGGGAAAGGATGGTGGGATTACGTGCTCGAGGAACCTGGGTTAGAGAGGAAATACAAAAAAACTCGTTGAAGACAAATTCAAGACCCAACATATACTCTGATAGATCTACTTTGGTTAAGACGCAGGACCCTGGAGTCAGCTGGACCCAGGTTCAGATCCCAGCTGCAGGACATTCATACAAGCTATGTGACCTGGCTGGGCAATTTATTTAAGCTCCCTGAGCCTCAGCTTCCTCACCAACAGACACACTGTGTGGAATAAGTTAAGGCACAGGAAGCATTTAACATGACACCCAGCATACAGAAAATGTTCAAAGTTAACCACCATCACCATTCCTATTGTTTCTCCATTTCTCTACGGCCTTCTTAAATTGGTGAGTCTAAGTGTAGAGCCAGGATGGTGATAAACTCACCCATGTTAATCAATGCCATGGTTAAAAAGAGAGACACTTGCTCCTCTAATGAGTTATGTTTCAGCTAATACTCCCTAGTGTCCCACCTGCTTTTTTCATTCCCCCAGCTGGTTCTTAGATTTGAAAAGAAAAAGGCCTCCATGGAGACCTGCACGCTTTTAACAATAATACAAAACAGAACGTCTGAGGTCAGGGTAAGCCAAGCCAAACAAATAAATCTTGCAGGATTGTGTTAACAAAACAAGGCTTAGTGGATCAGAGCGGGTAGGGTTCTGCCGGACTCAGGCCCTGCAGAGAAATGCCAAGCTCTGGTGAATTTCAAACACAAGGAAGTCAAATAGGAAGAGCAAAATATGGAGCACTTCAGAGTTCAGCATCAATGCTTGGCTGAAACCAGGAGAGCATTCTGTGCATGAAGGACCCCAGAAACCATGGATCAATCACACTCCTAGAACTCCACACCAGAAGGGCCTTACAGATCATCTATACAGCTTCTATGGAGGGCAACTTGGCAATAGCTATCATAATGTAAGTGTATACTTATACTGGGAGGTACACTCTGAGACAGACACTAGCCTATGGGAGGTCCATCAGGGAACACTCCGAGGATCACCATCACTGGATGGGCAGTAAGAGGAAGAAAGCAGCACTGGGGGGAAGGAGAAGGCAGGCTGCACTGCCATCTCACCAAAGAGCTCTGAAGCTGGGAGCTTCAACTCCTTCAGAGTTGTCCCAAACTGAGGTAAATGGGCAAGGTCTTCATACTGTCCAGTCACTGAATGTGGCTGCCACCAGGAAAGAGATGTGAGCTTGGACAAGTCAGCTCTCACACCTGAGGCACTTCCAAAAGAGGGCTGACTGCTGAGAGCTGGCTTCTGGTAGCAATGCCAGCAGCTGGGGAAAGTCCTTTATTCCTCAAGGTGCATTACAGCACCCACGGCATACAATACTCCCAGGGCTCATTCTATTTCCAGGAAGGAATCCTATGGATATGCTACCAAATGTTTGAAATGACATAAGTTCGGCATTATTTGTATTAGTAAAATTATGAAATATAAATTATTGGATATCCATATGACAGCACCCTTGGCAATCATTAACAAGAATGAGGCAGCTCTGCACATACTCTTGCGGAATCACAACCGGATACATTAAGTGAGAAAGGGTATGGAACAGTACAGAGAAGTATGTGTGGACTTTGAACAGCTAAAGGGATAGACTGTATTGCTCACTGTCTATTGCCACCCAGTCCCACACCCATCCTTGTCTCCTGCACTATGGGGGCTGAAAGCCTAAATCTATACTTCCCAGATTCTTTTGCCACATGGTTCCAGTTAATTTCTACCAATGGGAGCCATTTATGCAAGAGTTGAAGTTAGGAAGGAGGTAGCGATCATTCTGCTTCTGGTGGTAGTTATGAAAGCTTCCCCAACAGCCTCAGCAGATACAGCAGGTTGGTGGCAATTCCTACAGCATCAGTGGGAGCACAGGCTCTGGGTTCTCCACTGGCCATAGTGGTAGTGACAACAGCAGCAGTGAATGTAGGGCTGTTGTGGCTCTGGATATGATTTTCCCTTTTGAACCATTTGGAATCAATCCTCCCATTAAATTTTCTTCTGAAATATCTATAGTGGTTAATGTTTTTTGAACAAACTGCTATTTATGAAAAACAAAGGAAAATACACATATATGTATATTTGATCATTGCATTTAAAATCTCATCTGACTTTGGCTCAGGTTATGATCTCATGGTTTGTGGGTTTAAGCCCCGCATTGGAGGCTATGCTGACAACACGGAGCCTGCTTGGGATTCTCTCTCTCTCCCTCTCTCTCTCTCTGTCCCTCCCTAACTCATGCTTTTTCTCTCTCTCAAAATAAAAAAAATAAACTTTGGAAAAAAACAGATAGTTGCCCAAGAAACTAGTGGCTAAATGAACTGGTTAATAATGGTTAAAGAAAACAGATTAGTAGGGGCAAAGTTGGAGGTAGACTTTTTATCAGATACCATTTTTTACCTTTTCAATTTTGGGCTATATGTATATATTACCTTTACCCAAAATAAAAATAAAAGAGAAAAATAATAAAGGTTCATCTCCTATTAGGTACATAAATTTCCTGTGAAATATTCCCAACAGTAACCACCCAGTTTCTGCTGGAACTCCCCACCTACCCAAGGGGCATGGCCCAGTCATCATTACTCTACTGATTAATAGTTTCTGTTTAGAGCAAGTTGAAATCCATGTTCTTGTAGAATTGTACTATTAGACTGAACTCTAATCCTAGTGACAGAACCGAGGGTGGTTTTTCAGCACACCTGCACATGAAGCCTGGGTTCAAATTCCTCCTTTATCACTCATTTCATACAGGGTATTTAACCTTTCTGAGCCTCACTTTCCTCATCTGCCAAATGGGGGAGTCATTCATAGCAGCCATCTCAAAGGGTGGTGGTGAGAATGAAATAAGGTTATGCATGTGAAGTGACTTAACCAACATATCTGGTTATTGCCCTTGACATCTGCACACTGGCAGAAAAATTCAATAGACAGTAGGAGGGCTCCGAAGTCAGGCTGCCTGGGTTCCAAGACAGGATCCTGCCAATTAAAAGTCGGGCAACCTTGGGAAAGCTACTTATTCCCTTTGAGCCTCAGTTTCTGTAAGATGGAGGCAATGACAGTGTCATCCCAACAATGAAAAGCATTCAGCCTTACCTTGCAAGTATTCAACATACAGTAACTTACTATCTCACCTACTCCTTCAGATGACAGATACTCTGCACAGAGCAAATGGGATCCTACCAAAGCCTGTTCTGCCTCCACACTAAACGTCTCCAGTTCCTTATGCTGGTCCACTTTGCTCAGGGATGTCAGACTCCACTTACACCAATCACTCTCCTCAGAAGGTATTCCATGGAATACCTCCTTATGGTGTGACACCAAAATGGGATCTGTCACTAGAGTCTGACTAGCATAGTATCTGCGTGTGTGTATGTGTGTGCATGCACGTGTGAGTGTGTCACAGAGTGTATTGTGACAGAGACAGGGTGTGCATGTGCCGTGTGTGAAAGAGCGTGTGCGTATGTGCACATGTGTGCTTATGTACCATCGCCTTCCTGGGTTCTAAATGCTGTACTTTGATAATGTAGCCTGAAGTAGCATCAGGTTTTGGGGGAGCAGCAACCATTAGCTGTAGTTTATCGAGAACCTAATATATGTGCCAGAAACCACGCTAAGTTTGTAATTCACACGGACTCATTTAATCCACACAAAAACTCTAGGGGGCAGATATTATTATCCTCATTTTTCAGATGAGGAAACATGCATAGAGATGTTATAAATAGAAGGTCAACAACTAAAATACTGTAGAGCTGAGATTCATCTCCAGGCAGCTGAGATCCACTCTGAAGCCAGTCTTAACCTCCACTCTATACTTCTTCCACGAATATTAAGAATTTGTTCAAATCTTAGGTCTTTCCTTTCCTCATGTGATTTTAGTAAGCTAAGTCTTTCTAGTCTTGCTCTTCTTCCGCTGAGTCTTTCCATAGGGAAAACTCCATGTTTTCAATATGAAATTTGATTGTATCTAATTTAATATAGCATATTCTCTCTCTCATTCAGCTTCAAGCCATCAGCAAATGTAATTTGATAAGTCTCTATTAAGGAACAGAACAAAGCCAAGGGCACAGCCCTTAAGCAAGCCATTACATGTATTTCTCTCAAGGTGTATCTCTACCAAGTAGTCATTTCCTAGTCCGGGTACTGTTCAACCTGTTCCCAACTCACCAATCTGAATTAACATTCAACCTTCATTTCTGTATCTTGTTGATAATTATTTCTTGAAATGTCACATGGTCTTTACAGTTAATCTCTACAGCAAAGGTCCATTCGAAGAAAGGTTGTCCCATAAAGAACTGTGGATGGAAGGCTGACGTGGGTATGCAAAATATATACACGATGCTGTTGAGTGTTTAAACTATTTTAAGAGAAAAATCCCACCTTTGCTTCCATAAGACATTTGAGTTGAGGAAATATATGAAGAGCAGAAGATGAACAGGACTTGAATCAAGAGCCTTTTCTGGGATCCACACACATCCACCTAACCCCATCCCAACTCCTACATCACACAAAGGCAGGACTCAAAGGGAGCCACTAGCATTCGTATGTAAATGTGTGGCTTTGTCCAGCTTCCTTCACTAGAGTCAAGGGCAGATTCTTTACCTTCTCTTGCCTTTCTTTCCATCTGCTAGAGCAGACATTGGCATTCCTTATGCCTTGGTACCTCTATTATCATGGAGGAAAGTCTCACCATTGTAATTGCAGCCTTTTTTTATTAGAAAGGAATGAAACCCACGGCTCTGTCCCACCAAGTCCTAGTCTGCTAATTTCTCAGAACTGAGTCTGTTTGATATTAATCCATTCATCAACCTCATTGCTTAGTCCCACAGAGGGGTAACTTGTACCTGTGGAGAAAAAGACCCTTTGCCTCAAATATAAATAGAGGAGAATTTGACATGTCGGCACCCTGGCTGGAACGTCTCAGACCTTCTGAGGACACTGCTGTGAGGCCCCACAGAGTCAATAGGGCATTCTGGGTAATAGAATGCAACATGATGCAGTCCCCCCTTTGGCCTCCCCAGAGTTTCTTGATTCGTGGCTCTGCAAGAGCTGAGGCAAGCAGTTTTTGAACTGGGGGGAAGAGGGTGGAGAGAAGGGGCGGAGGCTTCCTCTAGGCCAACCACAACTAACTCATTCGCTCTGTCCAGCAAAACCCAGACAGTGCAATTATCTGGTTAATTTGGCCCTTCATTGGGAGACAGACTTCCAAAATGTGAGGCCAGCTCAGACTAAACAGTGCCTTCCATCCTAAGACTTTTCCCAAGTGCGAGAGGATACATGTGAGATTCCTGGGGGGTTGCTTATGTGTCCCACCTATTCATCCAGATGGAAAAGGCAAACAATTCGGACTCTAAGATGGGTTTAGGAAGGCATGTCTTTCAGGGAAAAATGCCCAAATAACCTGCTATTTGGTCGCCTGGCTAATTTCCCTTCCGGCTTCTATGGAGGGGGATGGCTGGAAATCAGGATGACTCTAAATTAGCCAACATTTTCCAGAATGATTGTAGCCTTCATTGATTGGCTGAGTGTCCCCAGAGCCCCTGAGTGAGTTATTCTTAGGGCAATTCTCAATGATGCTCCTGATGACTCCTACTCATAGATTTTGTGCCTATAAGTGGGTCTAGGGGCATCACTGAGATAAGTGAGTAAAATTAAAACATGCCTCTGGGGTTTTCACAAATGGGAGGAGACAGGGCTAGCTGAATTGGCAACTGAGCATTTACCAGATGGTTTATGGAAAACCCAGATTTTTGAGAGAAGATTAAGAAACAGTGATTTATCTCCCTTGGAAACTGACAAGCAGCCTGGAATCTGTGGAATCTATCAGTTATTCATTCTGCAAATATTTCTTCAGTTCAGGCCCTGTGCTACTTAACAAAGAGAGTTCCAAATAGTCATTGTCCCTACACTCATGCAAATAATCCCACACCTAAATATATGGATAAGGGCTAGGAAGGCCAAGTTGGATGTTATGATAGGGAATAACCAGGTTAGCCGATCTAGATCCAGGTGTGAGGGTTCAGAGAAGGAGTCTTTGAGGAAGAGATTTAAAAGTGAACACTTTAAAGAATCTATTTGCTTGTTTAGAAAGATCACCCTGGCTTTAGTACTAAAAATAAATGGGAAGTGGGTGAAAAGATAGAATTAGAAGGCTATTGATTAGGTAGACTGGATGAGAGTTGATGATGGTTCAGCCAAGGATCTAGATAGTAAGGATGGAAAGAAGTAGATGGACTGGAGACAGGGTTGTGGAGTCAACAGGTTCTGGTCCCTGAATAGGTGTAGTGGCAGGGGGAGGGGAGGTACCTAGGAGAATATACAGGCTTCTGGCTAATGTGGAAGGTTAGAAGGTGCCACTCTTTATTGAGAGACGGAACTTGGGAGGACAAGTAGGTTGGGACTAGGGGAAGATGATGCGTCCTATTTTGAAGTCAACCAAACTAGACTCCTACCATCCCATAACCTGTACTTCCAGCCTCCTTAAAATTGCTCACACTGCTTCCTTCTCATGTACTCTTCATGTTGCCATCTCCACTTGTGGAAATCCTACCCATCCTTTAAGATGCCCTCCAAATACCACCCTCTCCTCAGAGCCAGCCTGACTCCCTCAATTAGTTGTGGCCTCTGCTGCCCATAGCGCCAAATTTGGACCTCTCTTTCTTGGATTTCACTTGTAATGAGGTTCTGTGAAGACTTATCTTGCCTCCCTTCCTAGACCACAAAATTTTGGGGACAGAGCCTCTGTTTCTATATCCTCATTCCCCATGTTAGCTAGCTAGCGTAGTAGACAGACGCTTGACAAATATTTATTAAGTGAACAAAAATAACCTGCTCTTTGCCATGGAAGGAAAACCAGTAGACATTGGACTGACTTGAAAGCCACAGGATCAAGTTGAAATTCAAGTTTAAGGTGTTTTAATACTAAGCCAACTCAAACTGGATGCTCAGAAAGGCTTTCTGTTCCTCCAACACACCAAACTCAAAGAATGCTGAAAATGTCACACCCCTCTATTTTCTTATTGCACTTTTCTGAGTTCATCTTATAGTAGAGACCTTGTCTATCTTATTAACAATTTGTCTTTGATGATGATGATGCTATGACGATGATAAATGAATAACATTTACTAAGTACCCAGTATGTGCCAGGCGCTGTTCCAAGTACTTTTCATGGACTAACTCATTTGATCCTCATAGTCACCCTATGAAATTCATGCTATTACACCAATGAGTTACACCAATGAAATTGGTGCTGTACAACAATCAGTTGTACAGATAAACAGAGTTGCAAAGAGCTTAAGTACTGCTCAGCCAAGGGGTGGCACCAGGATTCAAACCTCGACTCTGGCTCCAGAGCCCATGCTCTGATGTGCTCTCCTAAGGTTGAGCACCATGCGTGGCATTTAGTAGGCCCCCAACAAGTGTTCACTGAATGAACGGAAGGAGCCCTAGATCTGGAGATCACAAGTTCTAGTCCTAATTCTGCCACTGACTTCCTATATAGCCTTCAACAAGTCTGTATTTCTTTCCCCATAAAATGAGGTGCCTGGATGCTGATATTAACAGTAACAACAAGAGTCAGTATTCATAATTCTAGCCTCTTTTGAGGTTTTAAATCATCTAATCCCAACAACAATGATACAAGAAAACTGAGGCACAGAGCGAGTAAGTCACCTGCCCATTACCTATTAAATGAGAGAGCTGGGATTCAAACCCACTGTGTTCCCTAGTCCAACTGGTTCCAAGGAGATGCCTTGGGGGCCATGGGGAGAATAGGGAAGGTGGAGCAGGATGGAGCAGACAGACTTTTGGGTTACCCATGCCCATCTAGTCAGAGAACATCTACTTGTCTCTAGTTTGTAGAATGGGCTCCTACTTGAGATTTCCTCTGAAGAAAGGTTATGATGCTAAAACAAACAAACAAACAAACAAAACATTAAACTAAAGAAATGTAATAAAATTCCCAGGTATAAGCCTGGATTTTCTAGTAATCTTGGCTCATGGTAGCCACATAAGATGAGGATCAAGGCTGCTCCTGGGAATGGCTCCTGCTGTGGAAAACATCAGGGCGACAGCACGAAAGACCCAGCTCCAACCTACCTGCTCCACTCGGATTTCAATCTCTCCATTCACCTTCTTTCCATGAAAGTATTTGGCCCTGTTAAAGAGAGGAAGAAAACTACTGAGTAGGGATGCAGACTGCTTTATTATTTTCTCCCTTCTCTCAAAATCCTTACCCCCAGGGGCACATGTCAGACACATTTGTAACTTCATGCTCTTTCCTCCCACCTTGACTACTTTTCTAATTATTTTTCTAATTATTTTCTAATTATTTGTATTTTCTAATTATTTGTATATACTATGATTTTCTAATTATTTGTATATACTATGTGCAAGAGGAGAAAGAATACTGGATGGGAAGACTGGAGACTCAGGTTCTGTTTCTACTTGGCAACCCTGTTTCAATTTTATAATCTGTAGAAGGAAGATAGTATCTGTGTGAATTATTTCTAAGGGCTATTTTAAAGATCAAATGAGATAAAGAATCCTACAAAAGTAAATAATGCAGAATTATTTTATTATTGTATTGAGTTATACTCTACATACTCCATAAATTATCTATCCATCCACCCATTCCTCCATTTGTCCATCTGTCCAATGAAGCAGCCCTCATCTGTCCTTTTATCCATCCATCCATCCATCCATCCATCCATCCATCCATCCATCCATCATGTCTCCTCTATATCCCTACTTCTATCTTCTCATTATCAGTAAATAGCATCCCATCTACCCATTGCTCAAGGCAGAAACATAGACATCATTCTTGTTACCCCTTTCTCTCTCCCTATCTCCATTGATTCTACATTCTAGTTATTTCCCAAATCTATCCAAATGCCCATTTTTCTCAGTAAGCACCATAATCTTGGCCCCCTTCCTCTCTCTTCTCATATAGACTTTCTTTTCATACTCTTCTTTCATAGTACTTATTACAATTATAGTTAGTTATAATTGGTAACTGTGTTTAATGCCTGTGTCTCACTAAACTATAACACAACTACTTAGAGTAAGGCACAAATACTCCCAATACCTACCAGAGTGCTTAACACAGAGTAGGAGCTCAATTAATATTTGCTGGATGAATAAATGAGTGGAGATAGATGGGGGAAAAAAAAACTACTTGTTGAGTATTTACTCTGTGCCAGAAACTGTGCTGTAGGCTTGAGCCTATATAGCCTTTCTCATTTAATGCTTACAACCACCACCATGAAGAAGGCATTATTATTTCCATCCTATAAAAAAGAAAACTGAAACCCAGAGAAACGAAATATTTTGCCTGAGGGACTAGAGTCCTGGACTTCTAATTCCACATCTATGTTTTTGCTCAACCCTGAAAAAAAGCAGCAAATGTTGGGGTACTCTGGGTTTAGATGTCCTCCCACACACAAGGCAAAAGTAATAAAAGTTTCCATTTGCTCTTTTGGATTTTTGGTATGGAGAAACTAATAGTTCTTAGTCACTTGCTGTAAACCGAGCACTGTGTTAAGCATTTCCATAAACCATTCTGGGGCAGAGACAGCTTTTTGTTCCAATACCCATTCTCCTCTTCCCCACAATAAGAGAGTTTACAGATTGGGACACACACACACATACACACACAAGAATGAATATCCCAACTCTCCATTCAGCTAGGGGTGGCCATGTGACTGAGTTCTAATCAATAATTTGTAAGTAGTACATCCAAGAATCTTCTTAGTTTCCTCTATTCTTTTTCCTGGAACATCCATGTTACCATCTATTTTTTCAGCCTTCCATTTGTGAAAAAAAGAATCCTTCCTACAGATTCTCTGACCAAGCTTCAGTCTGTTTGCTTCCAAAGAGTCTCTATCTACACTTAGGCAATGCCAGTGGAGTTCACCTCTTTCCAAGACTGCCCAAATCGCTGACTGATAGCTCTAATATTAAGATAATTTTTTCTTACTAGATTGACAGGCTTAGACATGCAAAACTTTAGTGGTATAGGAGCTGTTGTTGTGACTTGAAAGGATGGTTTTGTTATCTCTCCCAGACATGGTGTTTGACAAAATGTGCAGTGAGGCTCATACAAAGGGAACCTTTCCACATAGTTTGTGAATTTTATCACGAATCCTTAAAGGTAGTGTCTGCAAACTTCAGACACTGGGATAAGTCCACCTCTCGTATCTGTGGGGGCCTGGGGCAAGAGAACAAATGGACACCTGTGCATCATATGTCTAATATTTACAATTGATAAACAAAGCTAGCAAACATTTAAATAAAGCATGCCTCTCTTCCTTCCTTGACAAAGACAACTTCATCATGATCTGGAGGGGTCAGAACTTCAACTTCTTGGAATTCTTAGAGTTCTACCCAGAGCCAGGCGGCATGGGGACTGCCTTCTCTTGGTTCCTACAGTCTTCCCTGATTCTCCTCCCACCCTCCTCTCAATCCTGAATCACCTGGGCTTCTTGTGCAGGCTCATGGATAGCTCAGCCCACAGGCCACACTCCATCTCCTCACTCATTCCCCCATCCACCATTCTTCCTTGGCCATGCCTTCCAAGGATGGACCAGGGAACTGGCCTACACAGGGCATGGAATTGGGCCAGGGTCCCTTTGGGCAAAGAATTCTAGGGTTCTTTGTATCCACTGCATGGTATAAGGGTGCAATTTGTGGGGTCCTGGCACAGGGCCCTCTTTGCTGTCAGAAGGGGTACAGCTAGTCAAGGCTGTGTGGCTCAAGGCAAAGTTCCCCCTAACTTAGGTTTAAAAGATGTACTAGGTGGGCCTGGGACCTCATAATAGTAACTAATGAGAACAATCACTGGTACACTGGAAAAAGCATGGTTTGGGCAAAGTCTGAGCCATACAACTCACTCACCACATGTTCTAAGCCAAGGTACTTAACCCCTCTAGGACATGGTCTTCTCATTTGTCAAGCGGTGATAACATCTACAGCCAAGCCTGTAGTGATCAATTCACCTCATCCTCTATGCAACAAGGCAATAGAGTGTAGTAGACTCAGGGCAACCACATGGATGGACTCTCAGCTTTATCACTCACTCACTGTGAAACCTTGGGTAACTCTACTCAACCTCCATGTGCCTGAGTTTCCACATTTGGGAAGTAGGGTTAGTAACAGTAACTATCTCACAGCGTTGTTGTAAAGATTAACTGAGACAAGATGTATAAAGCACTGAGAACAGTTCCTGCACATAGTAAGCTCCAATGTATACAGCCCAGGGCCTAAAATAGAATCAACAACAACAAAGAAATATTGAGTGTTTTCTCTGTACCCTCATGGAGGTTACGAAACAGAAATGTGATTCACCTCCTTTTGATCTGTTCCATCAGTGCAATGAGCGATGGGTGATGATAATAATAATAAATAGACACTGTTGGTATATAAGGCCTGCTAGTACCTTCATATCCCTCCTCCTATTAGACCCTACTAGGTAGGGCAGGGATCAGTCCCCACACATTCCAGATGGAGAAGTCCCTGTTCAAAGATACATAAAAACTCTAAGTGGCACCAGTGAGTTAGATCTTGTGCTTCAAGATTTTCGGGATTCAGCAGGACCCTGCTGACATTGGCCATTTCTCCTCCAGTTTTCTATCCATCTCACGGACACACTCAACTTCCTGCAACTCCCTAGCCATGTCCCACACTTTACACCACTGAGCCTTTGCACCCGCTGTTCTCTCTGCTTAGGATGGCTTCTTGCTCTTCTCTGCCTGGCTGCCTCCAAGATCCTCGCTCACCTCCTTTATCAAGTTTTCCTTGAAAGTGCCCCCCTAATGAGGCTGGGTTAGGTGTTCCTCCTTGGGGTTCCCACAGCATCCTGTACTTTACAGGATGTATCAGTCCATGTTGTAATGGCACAGTATTTGTCTGTACCCTGCCCCAATACACCTAGTCTATGAGCTCCTGGAAACCTGATACTGTGTGTCAGTGCTCAATGAATTCGGTGTCTGGCACAGAGTGCCAGGGCACAAGGCACATGTGTAACGAATGTTTGCTAACTGGGTAAATGAACAGTCTTCCAAGGATAAGCCATAACGTATCCTGTCCTCAAGACACTTTACTGTCATCTACTGGCACACTGTTGTAATACACTTACAAATCTGCACTGATTACAGTGTGGGGTAGTTGTACAGTGTCCAACCTGAATGACTGGAAGCCCTCAACTCGATTCTAACCAGAACCCAGAGCACTTTATACCATACGAATACCACCCAAGCAGCTCTAGCCTTCACAAGGCCTCACCTTCCCAGGAAAAACACTTGTTTTGCCCATCTCTGGAATGTTTACTGCAGAGCCTGGCAGACGGACTTGGGCTGAAGCTGAGGGTCAGGCAGTCCATCCCCCTGCCTGGCTGGGAGTCAGAAGTCTGTCTCCTGACAGGCCACACAGACTGCTGCCTCCTTGCCGGGGGCTCATTCAGGCTTGAGCTGCCTCTGAACAGTTCTGTCTGGCAGAGGGAAGGGTAGGGATGGTCTGGAATTCTAGATGCCTTGGGGGCTGGGATTGCTGCCTTTGTAACTGCGTGGCTGTTTGACCTTAGGCAAAACGGACGGCCTCACTGTGCCCGAAGGCTGTCTCCCTAATGCAGACTTCTTCCTAATGCCCCAATATGTTTATTCTTATAATGAGCTCCTGAATATCCCAGCCAATCACTCAAGGCCTTGGCCTTGGGAAGAGGGTGGGGGAAACTCTTGATTCCAGGAAGCTTCCTTCTCTGTGGGTGGTCTCATATTTTACTGCCACATCAGAGGCACCAGGAAGGAGAATATTATAAAACCAGCGCTGCCTGGGGTGGGAAATCCCAAGTTTGGGGAGGCGGGATGTGGTGTGTGAATGAGATTTATGAGGAGCGGGTACTCAGTTCTTTCATGGCGACAGCAGGGGCAGAAGGAAGAGGAGAATTAGCACAAACAGGATCCACCTGTGTCCAAGCGACACCCTCCTAATAAATGTGTCTGGGATGTAGAGTCAATGTGGCTGGGCCTTGGCTATGTCCTTCCCAGGGAGGAGGGGTCAGGAATGTTCTGTCTCAGGCACAGCCCTCTTCCCACAGGTCCCCCCTGTAGGAGGAGGGAGGGAGGGCAGGGATGCAGGGATCTGGCCCAGGAGAGTCTCATGTTTCTGATGCAACATATTGGTTGCTTATTTGTGGCCTGGACTTAAGCAGGGGGAGATGGGCTATGGATCATGCAGGAAATCATTGAAGGTAGACAGGCTCAGGGCTTTCCCGGTCAGCAAGATGAGAATCACATGGCATGCTGGTTGGATGGAGGTGTGGCAAAAGCAGGACCTTTGAATACAGCGGTCCAATTCAGAGATCCATTCTAGCTCCATTACTTACTTGAAAAAAATAACTAACCTGCCTGGCCCCTTCCCACTGCCAGCGGGGACCCTCCAATGGTGGGGCAGCCTCTCCATACCACCTTGCAATTAGGGAACTCCAGTGAGTTAGGGAGGGGAGGGATCCTCTGAGGATGACAAGGCCCCTTGCACCCATACAGGGATCTCTACAGGTAAGAAACTAGAGCCCCAAGTCACTGGATATGACAAATGGCCCCTCATTGGCTTCTGACAGCGATAGAAAAGGAGATTTTCATGAGTAGGTCTGGTCACTATTCACTCCCTTATTTAACCACCATTTCCTGGGCCTCATATAGACCAGGCACCCTATTAGGCATAAGAGGAAAGGTTGCTCCACAAGTGCCTGCTCTTGTGGAGCTCACATGCTCCCAGAAAAGTCAGAAGACTAACCAGGTGAAAAAGAAATGGTAAGAATAAAATGCACAATGGATGATAAGATGTGAAGAGCAGGGGAGATCTGACTCAGGTTGGTCAGGGAAGCATTCTTCAAAAGATGCTTAACACATATTTATTGATCAACTACTATGGGCCAGAGCCTATAGGCTCCAAGGAAGTAAGTATGAAGAAAACATAGTTCTTGGCCTCAGGGAGCTTACTACCTAACAGGAGGGAGAGACTCATAAATGGACAATGACCACACAGGGCACTAGCCCAAAGATCCAGGTCATCCCACAGAAGGGACACCCAACCTAGTCTAAGGGTCAGGAGCCACTTCCTTGGTAAAGTGGCCCAGGTCATCCATTAACCAATCCAATATTTGGAGCCTATTCATTGCCAAGGCCAAAGGCTACAAAGATGACTGTGAGAGGCTCTGGATGTGTGTGTATGTGTGAAAGGCACAGACAAGGGCAAATGAGTTGGACAGATGCTGGGGGTACTCAGGGAGGGGACAAACCTTCCTGGGGCATGTCCTAAATGTGCAGGAAAAATGAGTAGCAGGCATGGTACAGAAGACCTATATTTGAGTTGGCAGCTGGGGTACCTGCTACACGATTTTGGACAAGCCGTTACCTTCTCATCTGTAGAACAGGGATAGGAAGATCTACCCACAGGTTAGCATAAGGATGCAGATTTGAAGGACTCTGGGAACCTGCCAAAAACGTGCTAGCAAGTGTGCTACTCCCTGGTGGGCTGCAAGGGTGGAACTTCACCTCTCCAGGTAAAGAGGTAGATGGGCACTGCTAGCACTGGAGACAGATCCAGGTCCTATCTAGCTCTATTTATTTCCTTGTACTGCCTCAGACAGACATCGACCTTCCCAAGCCCCAGTTTCATTTGTAAGTGCCCATGAATAATATCCTGACACATGGAAGATATTTAATGTCCCTCTCTTTCTCTCCTGACCTTCACCAGGATGGGAAGAGGGTTGAAGTCAGTTGGGTGTGTCCCTGGGGAAGTGACATGTCATTTTCTCTCTCCAAGAGGAGGAGGAAGGTGGCAGTATCTTCCTTGCTCTAAATGAAACTCCTGCTTCATGTCTAGCCTAATGGAAACCTGCCTGGACTTCTCCCTGGGATCTCCTCTTCCTCCCCAGTATAGGCCTTTAGGGTACACAAAGTCATCAGCCACCCACTTATCATGACTGCAGAAATCGGGCTAGAATGTCATCTCAGTCCTTACCCCTCTCCTTGCCAAAGACCCTGCACTGTGTCACCTTCATTCCTACAGATATTTGAAAGTCCACAATCTTTATTACACAAAGAGAATTAGTTAACATTTAGAAGCCTAAGCCATTCCCCACCCCCATCCCCTGCAAACATTTAATGAGCATCTGCTAAGAGCCCAAGCTGGGGAAATGCCCATGGAAAGGTAATACACTGAAAGATAATTCATACGAAGGTACAAGTGACTAATATCTGATCATTCCAGAAAAGGGTATAAGAAAAGATGGTATAAGGAGGATGAGAAGGGGACCATGAGAATATTGAGTGTTTGATTTAGAAAGGGGGAGCTGGGGGTTAGGGGGCAGCGGTGCCTGGGTGGTTCAGTTGGTTAAGAGTCCAACTCTTGATTTCAGCTCAGGACATGATCCCATGATCCTGGAGCCCCACATGGGATGGAGCCCCAGGTTGTGGGATGGAGAGATTCTCTCTCTCCCTCTGCCTCTCTCCCCCATATGCACACTCTCTTCCTCTCTAAAACAAATAGAAAAATTTAAGTCCAAAAATAAGACTGTGGACTTCATGAAGTTTACCAGTTGGCAACTTCTGATAAAGAAGATAGGAGTCAGGATGAATATGTATTCTAGCTCTTCTGGGTCTGTTTCCCAGCTAGACTGTATGTACCATAATGGCAGGAGGGCTGTTTTGTTTAGTGCAATACTATGATCTAGCACAGTGCTGGGCACATAGGGGACCTTGGATAGATGGGTGGATGGATAGAAGCATGCATGCTCATACAAGGTATGAGGCCTTTCAAGGTGTGAAGGGCAGGGCACAGAAGGAAAAGGCTGAGAGAAGTTATTTTTCATCCATTCTTCCCTCCTTCACTCCCATCCATCCATTTATTTACCCTTCCTTCCTTCCTTCCTTCCTTCCTTCCTTCCTTCCTTCCTTCCCATCCATCCACCCATCCACCCATCCATCCATCCATCCATCCATCCATCCATCCATCCATCCAATCACTTACTCATGCATGCATGCTTCTATCCATCCACCCATCTACCCAAGGTCCCCTATGTGCTCAGCACTGCGCTAGACCCGAAGTATTGCACTAAACACAACAGCCCTCCTGCCATTGTAGTATATACAGTCTATCTGGGAAACAGACCCAGAAGAGGAACTAGAATACATATTTATCCTGACTCCTGTCTTCTTTATCAGAAGTTGCCAACTGGTAAACTTCATGAGGTCCACAGTCTTATTTTTGGACTTAAATTGACTACTTACAATAGAAAATTCATATAAAAAATTCATATTTCTGGCTGTCCTTGGAAAATCAATGACTTAGCAATACCAGGCCCTTATTCCTGCATGGTGACAACTAGGTGAGTGAACTGAAGCTGCTGCCTTCAGAGGGGACATCAGTTCTTACACCCAACACAGTCTCCATAGTTCTGTCATTTTGTTGAAGCTGAAACCAAGTGGCAGACACCATTTGTCATAAATCATGTGCTGTTGTTTTCCTTACAGCAGGGAAATATTTCTCTATGCCTGTGCCTTTTCCTACCACCTGCCCCTTCACTCACAGACCATCTTGTCTCCTGTGAGCAGCTGCACAGGCAACCCCTAATTTAACTAATTCCATTCTGAAGATGGCAATCAGCTCAGCGCAAATTTTCAGGAAACCCACACCCTTACCCTTCCTGAAGATCCAGGGTGAGTGGTCAGTAAAATGGACACAAAGCACCATCTTCTCTCTTGCCATCACAGATAGCCTCCCTCCTGCCAAGGAAACATGTCCTAGGCAGGCTTCCACAGGCCCCAGGAGAAGAGACGTTCTGTAATGAGGCTGGCATCTGCCCAGTGACCTGCCTCCCCCAGGGCAAGGCTGTAACCAGGTGGGGTGAAGTCTATAGACTCAAGCACTGGAACAGCTATTGCTAAGAAAGTCATGGCATCTCAGGGACTCCATGAAAGGTCATTCAGAGGACCTGGGTGAGAAAACCACGTTTTGGAGGAAGAGGAGAAACTCACAAGGTAAACAGTTGAATTCTTCAGAGAAAAGCAAGGCAAAGTCAGAGAAGTGACTGAGACATAAAGTCATAGAGTAAAAAACAAAAAGCTTTAAGCTCAAGACTCCTGCGAGGGCTTATAAGCCAACCTCTTTATAGTTGGAGCCTCTTCTGCCTCCTTCCTTCCAAGTGGCCAGCCCAGTTGTGCTCAAACACCTGCAAGTGATGGGGAGATCATTCCCTCACTAGGAAGCCCATTTGATCTTTGGATGACTTTCCATTCTATATATTGAGCTGAAATACCTCTCCTGCTTAGTTGGCCCCACTGTTCCCAGGTCTTGTCTTGTAATGAAAGAAGTCTTGTAACTCAATGGTTTCTAAGTTTGGCTCATCATCATTAAAAACAAAAACAAAAAAACAAACAAAAACAATTTCCCAAGCTCTACTTTGGATATTCTGAGTCAGTAGTTCTAAGGGCACTCTGCAGTGTGGCCTGTCCTGCACCTATCTGAATTTCCAGTAACAGCACCTCCATTTGCATCTGCACTGATGGAACCAAGCAGCTCTCTTGCACGTGGTCTTGGTGGAACTGTCCCAGGACATACTGTGGAACCAGCCAGGTTTGTGTTTCCCCAAGGTTTGGATTTGTTGGCAAAGAGGCACATGGCTGGGAGGAAACATGAGCTGGCTTCTCTAGAGAAGGCTGCCTACACAAGTCCCAGCCTCCTAGATCCCAGGGGAGCCCTGGGCCCCAGCCTCTCCGAGACTTGAGTCTTCATACTCTCTTTTGATTCTGTGAGCCTCCACATCCAAAACATCCCCATTTTGCCTAAGTCTGCCAAAGTCTACTCCTTTTTCTTGCAAACAAAGAACTCTATCTAACACAGAAGGTGTAGGGTGGTTCCTGGGAATCTGAATGTTGTTCTGATAGAAACGGTCTTTGGGGGAACATGATCTTAATCCATCATCATTTGACTTACGAGAAAAATGAGGCCCAAAGAGAAAAGTGGCTCCACTATGATCCCATAGCATCAACAGAGAAGGAAGGAATCTGGAAGAAACAGCACCTATCAGATTTCTCCCCACATTCCCTTCTGCTCAAAGACATTTCCCCCAGATTTTCTAGCCAGTTTCAGAGGGTGAAGACTCTACCAGGGCGAGAGACAGCTCTTCACTGTTTTCCCCCTCCCTCTCTCTCTCCCTGAAAGAGCTGGGTAGGAAGCAGCAGGGGCACCAGGCCTCAGGATTGGACAGCAGGAAGACCTCACGGAAAGAGGTCAGCACTTGAAAAATTCCTCAAGTCAAAGGGCTTGGGGCTTGGGTGCCACACAAGGCCCTCACTGTGTGCGTACATTGTCTCCCTGATAAAAGGGGCCGGGCCTGGGAAAACGGAGCCTGTCTCCAGGAGACTAGGCAGGCTGCTGGGGAATGCCCAAGGCCCCTCCCCTCCCCCAGGCACCAGGGCCAGGGAAGCAAGGGGGAGGGGCAGGAGTGCAGGGCAGGTGCCCAGAATGGGAGGGGTGAGTCCAGACATCCAGAGCCACTCTAGGTGCTATTGGGTGGCCTGTGTGAATTGGTGAATGAAGTGAGGAGGAAGGCGACATCAGGCCTTTCCTTTCTTCCTCTCCCTTCCATCCCTGTGTTTCCCCATAGGAAACAGCCAAGGCTTGCCTTGTTCAAGGAGAGGTTTGGGGGTAGAGGAAGTGGTGGGGCCAGATGTGAAGATTTTGTTTCCCAGAGCCAAGTCTCTCCAGCAAAAAGGTGTGTGTCTCAGTTGTGAGACCCCCGAGCAACTCTAGGAGGAGGGGACCAGTTCAGGCCTCCATCTTGTCATCTTCACAGTAGAGTTCTGCCAGCTTACCAGCATCCAGACACCCCTCCTCCAGGCCTTCTGGAAGACAGCCCTCAAGCATATCCAGCTGAACTGAGAAGCATGCCAAGTGGCTTCCTTCCCCTGGCTTCCAGCACTATTATATTCATCAGCAATTAGTAATTGCAATTAATTGTTAATACAGTTACCATTTCAGTGCCTGTTATGACAAGCTAAGCCCTGTCCCAGCCCCACCCGTGCCATCATCTCTAATCTTGGCAAGGACCCTTCACAAAAGATATACCATGATTCTGCCTCACAGGCTGGAATGTGAGGTTCAGAGGTCAGACCTCCCAAGGTCATGTAAGTGAGAGGGAGAAGAGACCTGGGCAGTCTGCCTTGAGACTGTCTACTAGTTTTATTTCCTCTCTGCTGGTGACTGACAACTCTCAGTCCTTGTCACAGGCAGGGAAAGCTGAGAATGGGGTCAACTGAGGGGCCTATTTTGGTTCTCTGACCGGGAAGCAAGAGTGCAAAGACCAGCCTCTCACTTGGGCCCATGTTAGCAGGCTCAGATGGTGGCAACTGTCTCTCGTTGCCATCCTCCATAAGTAGGGTATCTAGATAAAGACGGGTCACCCAGTTCAATTTGAATTTGAGATAAACAACCAACAATTTGATAGTATAAATCTATACCAAATATTGCAGGAAATAAATTGATTGCTTATCCAAGTATTAACTGAGTGGAATCCAGCAACCCTGCCCCAAAGCCACTGCTGGTGAGGGCAGCTCGGCGTTCAAATACCCCCTGTAGGTGACAAAGTAGGAAGCAGAATGTCCTGGTCACCATGGGGCCAATTAGGCCCACTGCAAGGCTTTGAGGGGCCTGCCAACATGCCCTGAAGTCCTCATGCCTTCAGTCAAAGCAGCCGGAAGCAGTTCAGCTCCTCAAGTGGAGGCTGGAGCCTCAGAGTTACCAGCTGAACAATGAGGGGTGGGGGGTGGGGAGGGAGGTTGGGCAAAGCATGGGCGTCAGGTACTCTTCCTGAATTCCAACAATTGACTATTTTCTGAGAAAGACTCTCCCAGAGGGCATCCTCGATCCTGAACTCTCCCTTAATAATAAGATCAGCCTTTGGCAAGAGCATCTATTTGTTTGTTAATTAAATCATTCATGTTTCCTATCTTACCTTGTGCCAGGTGCTGTGCTGGCCTCTGAGGATATGGTGTTCAAGCAAAGGAGACCTAAACTCCACCCTCCTGGAGCCTATGCTCTAGCACAGGACCACAGCACAGGCAAAGAAACCATACACATGGAAAAACGCCTGTAAGGGAGAGGAACAGCGTGTTCTCACTGGAGCCTTGGAACATTCCTGTGAGCTCACTGGTATGGTGACAGTGGTGGCATTATGGTCCCCAGTTTACAGATGAGGACACTGAGGCTCAGAAAGGTAAGGTGGCTTGGCCAAGAGCTGGTAAGCGGCAGAGCTGGGACTTCAACCCCAACCTGCCACCAGCCAGCCCTGAGTTCTCTGCATTTTACTTTCCTTCCCATTTTAACTCTCTTAGGAAACATGTCTGACATGTGTTAGGAAATCACATATTTAATATCAAAACACAGGGGGAAAGAGCAGAAAACATCCTGTTGGAGCCTGAAACTGAGGAAAATAGCCCAAAGGCAATTTCTGTGAAGGATCCAATTCCCAAACCTGAGACCAGGAGTGTCTGGATGGCTACAGGAACCCCCTTTCCTCCTGGCATCTTCTCGTTCCAGCTGCCCACAGGGCTCCAGCAGGGTGGGGCCGCCTGGCTTGAGGTGGGGCACTTTCCTCTGAGGGTGAGGTCACCGGGATCCTGTGCTTGGCTGCAGTGCTGTTACATGGAGTCCTGCCACCCTGTCTCCTCCCACTGCTCTCAGACACAGGGTGTGTGCGGGTATGTGTGCATGTGTGACCCTCTCTTGAGCAGGCTCTGCCGGCCAATGCCCTCACACACAGCACAGGAGGGCTTGTACTCAGGTGGGAAAAATGATGAGAGAACAGGGTGTCCAGAATGGTCTGAGCTGGATTCCCAGATGCCACTGACATCTGTTTCGATTTTGGGCTCAGGGCCTCTGTTTTCCTTACGTATAAAATGAGAGCAGTGAAAGTACTCCATCCAGTTGTTGGGAGGACTGACTTAGAGCATCTATGGAAACCTTTTTGGTGGTACAAAGTACACAAGTGTTTGCCACATGACAATGATGAAGACATGACCCCAACCCCAAAGAGCTCATGGTTTATTCATCTGTGTGTTCGTTTTTTGACCAAGACTTTTCAGCATCTATCTCTTGCCAAACACTGAAGTCCTGTGCAGGGGTCAGCAGGAGCTGTGGCTTCGTCAGAAATGCCTTTTAACAAGTACCAACCTAGCCACCCACCTGTTTTTGGTTCCCTGAGCAGGGGCCTGTGTTCTGTGTTCTGCTTCCTCACCTGTACAATTGCCCTCAAGGCCAATCAAGAAGTGCCTACGACCAGAGCTATGTTGGCAAGTGATTAGACCAGAGCTGTGTTGGCAAATGATTAATAACCAGCTCTCTGGGGAGAACTGAAAGCCCTATTTTGTAGCATTTGCCAATTTCCATGGTGTAAATGCTCTCATGTGGCCACTGTGACTTTCTGTTGGATTGAGTATGAAAGGGGAAAAAGAGGATTTCAGAATGTCACTCAAGTCCCTCCTTAAGTGTCACTGTCACCATCCTCATCCGTCATTACCAATAACTCATCACCTCCAAAGTCACTCATTCAATCAACAGACATTTCCTAACAAACTACCTGCCCCGTTGTAGGTGTTGGGATACAAAGACACCACCTGGGAGTGGGACAGATGGGGTGGTCGTAGGAGGGACACAAATTATTATACAACATTTCTTGGTGAATCTAGAAATGCACAAGGTGCTTGGATGGGTACCACTGACCATTATTGAGTAGGACAGTGTAGCCTGATACACTCCAGGCTGGAAGGATAGTAGCAGAGGGGTGTTTCAAATCAAGAATACCTTTTCATTTCTTCCCCAACAAATAAAAGAAGAAAGAAACACAGGGAAGGGTGAAGAATAGAAGGGAAGGTAACAATAGATCATTGTTGAAATGGAATAGCAGACATTCTGGGAACAAGGCCATGGGTGAGGTAAGAGGGGAGGAGAGCCAGAGTTCCACAGGCCATTGGAGGGAGGGATTGGGGGCAAAGGCTTAGCCGCTTCTTTCCCCCTCACCCCAACACCCTGCTCCTCAACCCCATCCAGCCTCTGGAGATTTTGTAGGTAAAACCATGAGCAGGGAGGTACACTCAATCCAAGCATGATTATGAGCAATCTTTTTTTGGTCACACTCAATGTTTTGATTTTGAAATCAAACCTGGAATTCTGGTATATTCTGTGGGCAATAATAAAACTTTGTGCCAACTTTTTTTTAGACAATCTCAAATAGCAGCCTTACAGTTATCCTCACATACTGGAAAATAAAGAGCCAAGATTTTACACATAGGTGAGTAAAAACAGACACCCCTCGACTGCATGTATTATACTGCTGAGTCCTAAGGTAAGGTGACTTTCAGGCCCCGTTATGCTCATTAAAAGTTATCCTCATTGGACTGGAGTGGGGGCAATGGTATGCTAATTGAACATTTACTGTGTGTTAAGCACCAAGGATATAAGGAAGAACAAGACACAGGCCTTGTTCTGGCACAAGAGACAGCCACCTGCTAGCCAATGATCATACAGTGTGAAATTACTATAGCACCATGAAATACACTTTACGTTATATAAAGGAGGTGGTTGTTAGCAACGTTGGCAGGGTCAAGGGTGTCAGGGAAGACTTCACAAAAGAGGTGACACCTGAGCAGGCTTTTAAGGATGAATGGAAATTGGACAAGTGAATGAGATAGGGAAGGGCATTCCAGGTAGCAGGAAGCAGAATGTGCTAAGGCAAATGTGTTTGAGAACCATAGGTTGTTTTTTTGTAAAGCAGGAAGTGGAGCTGGAGACAGAACTAGAGGGAGGCAGGCAAGCTGATGAATGAATCTGAACTTGAGGACAATGATGCAGCAACAGAGGGTTATAATAGGGGATGAACGGTGGGAGCAAACCGATCAGGTCTGTGTTTCACAAAATGACCCTTTGATGGTAACATGGAAGGTAACCAGGGGGTCAAGACTAGAGGTCTGGGACCAGTGAGGCTGCTGGAAAATTCTAGGCAAGAGAAAGAGTGGGCAGGCAATAAGGCTGAAGAATACTGAGCCTGAGATTCATTTATTTTATTTCTCCTTTCCCTTGGTTCTTATGGTTCTTCAAGATTGATTGGTCTCCCCTCATCCCAGAGGATAGCACCAACTTGAGTTCAGACCTGTTACTGAACTGGGCTTTATGGAGGCTGGCCCAAAGTTCCCCAAACACCACTGCTGTAGCTGGGCTCACCTCCATGGCCAATCCCAAAAGGTGGTAGGATCTTACAAAGTTCAGCCATAAGTTGTTTTTCCCAGCAAAGGTGGTTTTGGGGCCCTCTATTTCTCCTCAGAGGATGAGAAGTCCTTCTCCCTGGGTCACTCAGCAGGTAACAGATAGTCCTTGGGGGACCCAGGCTGGTTCAGAGAGTCTGCAAGCTGGCCTCTGCCAGGAGGGGGAGCGTGGGGGCTTCCTGCAAACTCCCTCAGCACAAGGAAACTTGATTCTGCAGGAAGGCCCAAGACCCAGAATGGGAAGACAGAGGATGTGGGACTGAGAACAGAGAAAAGGGAGCAGCATTGTTCCTGGTGGGTTCACTCTCAGTCCAGACAGTGGCTATCTCCCCCTTCATTATCATCTCAAAGGGGGGTAAAAAAGGGGCCCTGTGAGCTGGCTTCTCCCCTTTAACAACTTCTTCCTCTCAGGAGACAGTTTGCACAATGGAGGAGGGGCCGGGTGGGGGCTGACCCAGGCAGCCCACACTCTGCCAAAGCTGCCCGGGACAGTGGGGCTGGCCCGCCACCTGCTGGCCACTCCTGGTGGCGGGGAACAAACATCTTTCGGAACTCTGCAGGGGCAGACTGGGATTTCCCAGGCAGCCAGCATCAATCTGGAGAAAGCTGGGAATGTATTAAGATTCAGAGAGGTTAGGAAGCTGAAGAAGAATCTAGGATGGAGTTCTGCAGAAGCTGATGTGTCCGCAGGCAGGAAGTCCCCATCACAAACATCCAGTGGATGCAGAACCAGTTTCCAGGAAAGTTAATGTGCCTCAGTTTCTCCATTCTCCCCTTTTTACTCACTGAAGGGCAAGAGAAATACTGCTGTTTGGAGACCTAATTAAAGTGTGGGTATAAGAGGCATGATTGACACAGACTGGGAGACACTCCTCTGGCCAAAATCATGCCCCCCATCAGCATACACAGCCTAAAATTCACACATTCACACATGGTCTTCAGATTAGAGAGATGGAAACCAAGTCAAATTTAAATGTTACTTGGATGGGTGAAATAGGTGATGGGGATTAAGGAATGCACTTGTCATGATGCACAGGATGATGTACAGAATTGGTGAATCACTATGTTGTACACCTGAAACTAACATAACACGGTATGTTAACTAACTGGAATTAAAATAAAGACTTAAAATAATAAACGTTACTTGGGTGAGGCCATTGCATTTTGGCCTCGTTCGCTGTGCCCGCACACCATACTACTACATACCGCATGGGCACCACAGAGATTAATTAATAAGACCCAACCTTATTACTCAGGAGCTAACAAGCACAAGTGACCAATAGAAAACTGCACAGCAGGATAAATCCTAATCCACTCTGCCCATTATTGGGGATGAAGAGATTAAATAAACATGATTATGAGGGGCTGCCATCAAGATGATTAATGTCGCATAGGTCACAAAAGTCTGCAATAGCAACACACACGTAAGTAGCATCTACTGTCTACCAGACACATCCTAAGCACTTTTATATTAACTCAGATTTTAACCCAATTGCATGCATTAACTCTACTAGGTAGGTACTATTTTATTCCCATTTAGGTACAGTAACTTGCAAAGGTCATTTGGCTACTGTGGGGTACACATGGGATGTGAACCTAGACAACTTAGATCTGAAGTCTGTGTTCCTCACCATTGTACGGTACTGTCATTTATCAGCTCACCCTCCAAACAGAAAGTAACTTTCTTGATAAATAGGTTTTTAAATAACCCCTGACCATTGCCATATCATGGCAAACCCTGGCTGAGGCCGAGGAAACATGGTCAGCACGGTGCGGTCAAAACCAAGGTCAAGTATGGGGCTGAAAAGAAACAAGAAGACTGTAAAGGCCATGCAGGCATTTTGATTAGTGGATAGACAAGCAGCAGGGTTGCACAGGCAGCAGTGCCTGGAAGCAAAATCTCTGCAGAAATCAACCACTAAATTCAGAACCTAAAGATGCTGCTTTACATAAGCGCATAAACAGATAAACAAGGCTTCATGAGGAGAGGCTTCAAGCAAGCAGCAACACTGAAGATAATGCAGACTGGATCAAAACAGAGGCCATGCCCATGATCTCACCTTGCTTAAGATGAACTAACTTTTTAGCAGGAAAGTAAAGACTGCTGTCTACACCTGCTGAACATGCTTCCATGTTGACTGTACTGAATATCATACACTATAAATATCTCCCATTCCAAAGTACAGGGTCAGTCATTCCCAACCTGAGTTAACTTCTCAAGTGAATATGAGTGTGCACATGCATGTTAGAATAACAGAGCCTGTGACATGCTCGGTGAACTGAATGCATTAACTTATTCACCTAAGACCTATTTACCAGGTGCCTATGATGTGCCTACTATGTGGTAGCCTTTGAAGACACACGCGTGCAACCTTGCTCTCCAGCCCCATGACCATTTATGAGTCCACTGTCAGAACCGCCCTGGATGGAGTGCTTCCAGGTCTCCACACTTGGCATTATTTTCTAGACTGCAAATTCCATGTCCCCAACTAGGACTGATAATATTTAGCATCCTCTCCACCAAATATTTGATGTAGAGACCTATCCTCCAACTTCAGATCCATGTGAGCAAGGTGTGCTCACCACTTACCTGAGCACCTAAGGCTGTGACTTGCACTCCACTGGTGCTCAGTAACTATTTGTAGAACAGTTTCAATGACCTTGACATGTCCAATCTCTGACTCTGGAGAGCTTACCATGGATCAGCATGCCTAACAAGAGACTGGAAGGCATATCATTTCTGCCCATGTTTGATGTTAAGAGAACAGGTTCTGGACAAACTCAGGCACTCTGGTCTCAAGGGTGTTAGATAAGGACTGTGGGTCTCTGTTCATTTCTTTTACCCTCATAACAACCTTACTGAATGGATGGAGGATGGCTGAGGCTGAAAGAGGCTAAGCAACTTGCCTGAGTTATTTCGGGTTTTTAAAGTTTTCCATTCTTAGGAAGGTAATATGGGATGTATACCATATATTATATAACACTTCTAGTGAGCTCTGAGCAGTACCCCATTGCAAATGTATTAACATGTAAATCAAGGGGGCGCCTGGGTGGCTCAGTTGGTTAAGCATCCGACTTTGGCTCAGGTCATGATCTTCCAGTTCCTGGGGTCAATCCCCGCATCGGGCTCTGTGCTGACTGCTCAAAGACTTGAGACTGCTTCAGATCCTATGTCTCCCTCTCTCCTTGTCCCTCTCCTGCTCACACTGTCTCTGTCTCTCAAAAACAAATAAACATTTAAAAAAAATTTTTTTTAAAAAGATGTAAATCAAGATTGCCATAAATCATTTATGGTCACACACAGTGAATGGTATAATGAAGACTGTTAGAGTCTCACTTTCCCTCAGATCAGGCTTTGCTGCCACATGGATTATAAAATATTTTCCAGTTTTCAGAGCTTTTTGGATTTTTGGATTTGCTGGCAAGGGATTGGGATTGTAAACATAAAGCACGAAACAGGTGCCATGGTGCCTGGCATGCAGTAGCCACATAGTAAATGTAGTTTCCTGCCCTCTGGCCAGTCTCTGATACTCTGATCAAACCTCTCAGCTTTCCCCTCTCTTCCCTCCCCCAGGAGTGAGATAAGCCCCCATCACCTCTCTTGCCCCTAGGCAGATTCTGGCTTACCAATCTGTGTGGGCATCATCAATCACCAATAGGATCCTGGGCCTTTGAACAACGGGAGCAGAGGGACCCGGAGGCTCCATCAGCCCTGAGGGGCTGCTGAGGTCTGCTTCATGGCACTGGAGAAGGAGCTGAAGAGGCTGGATCCTGGAGAGGAGAAGGAGGCTGCCAGGGGCTGGGGGTGCCTCCTCTCCATGGCTGGGGATGCAGGGGAGCTGGTAGAGCTGTCTGGGCGCTGCAGGTCTGTCATGTAGCCATTAGGCAGGTTGGCCACGAAGCTGCTGTCAGAGAGGCGCCGCCGGAGGAAATTCATGGCTACAGATGGAAGAGGTGGCTTGTTCCCACACAGACTTGTCTAGGTGAGGCCCAGAACACAGGCGGCCAGGGATAGGAGATGGTAGGGTCTTAAGCCGGAAGAGCCAGGGGAATCCTGCCCAAGTAGGCTTCAGCTGTCTTTGCTAACCTATGGAAACAGGCCAACACACACATTAGTGGAAATGACCTCTGCCCTGTAAGAGCAAACAGATATGGCGCCTTCCTGCCCCACTGCTGGGGGCAGTATAAAGTGGGACATCTTTTTGGAAAAGAATTTGGCAACATGTAATCAGAGCATAACCTTTTAACCTACAATTTCCATTTTCTGGAATTCTCCCCCAAGAAAGGAATCTCAGTTACAGAAAAAGCCTCCTGCACAAATATATTTTTCATAGCATTATTTACACTAGCAAAATATTGGAAGGAACTTTAATCTTCAGTCACAAAATAATGAATAAATAAGCTACAGCACACTCAGTGAAAATTTTTGTGGCTATTAAAAGAGGGAACATAAAAAGAGCTTTTAGTACCACAGAAAAAATTTCATGTTGTACTTTGAAAGATCATGCTACAAGTTTATAGGTACAGAATGACTACAACCACATAAAAGATGAAATGACATAACTTTGAATAGAAAATACATTGGAATGTTAACCACAATTATATTGGGGTAATGTAATTATATGGCTTTTTTATTCTTTTCCACTTACCTATCTTTTCAAGACTTTCTATAATATATATTGCTGTGGACTGAACTGCGTCCCCCAGTTGTCATATGTTGAAGCCCTAACCCCCAATGTGCTGTTAATTGAAGATGGTGAACTTAAGGAGGTAAAGTTGGATGAGGGGGTGCCTGGGTGGTCCAGTAGGTTGAGCGTCTGATGTTGGTTCAGGTCATGGTCTCACAGTTCTTGGCTTTGAGCCCTGTGTTAGGCTCTGTGCTGACACCCCAGAGCCTGGAGCCTGCTTCTGATTCTGTGTCTCACTCTCTCTGCCCTTCCCTGGTCACACTCTGTCTCCCTCTCTCTCTGCCCCTCCCCTGCTTGCACTTTGTCTCTCTTAAAAATAAATAAACATTAAAAAAATTAACATTAGATGAGGTCATGGGGGTGGGGCCCTCATGATGAGATTAGTGGCTTTATAAGATGACACACTAGAGAGCTTGCTCTCGCTCCGCCAGGCAAGGACACAGAGAGAAGGAAGCTGTCTGCAGGCCAGGAAGACACCCTCACCAGAAACCAGCCATGGTAGCACCATGATCTCAGACTTTCAGCCTCCAGAACTGTGAGAAAATAAATTTGTTGTTTAAGTCACACAGTCTGTGGTATTTTATTATGGTAACCCAAGCAGACTAATACACATATGTACAACTTTTCTGAACAGAAGAAAATAAGTTTAAAAAAAACAACAGATTATTCATTGGAGATTGAAATATCCCACTGAGAAAAATGATCATTCAAATGATGCAGTTAGACCCCTCATATTTTTTTGAGATTTTATATTTTTATTGAAGTAAAATGTACTTCAACTGAGATGCACAGTCCTCAAGTGTACAATTCTTTGAGTTATGATAAATGAATACACCGGTACAAGATTTATTATACTTATGTCATCTCAGAAAGTTGTCTTGTGCCCCTTTCCAGTTAATCCACACGTCCCCATAGGCAAATGCACTGCTGATGTCTGTCACCATATATTAATCTTGAACTTCATATAAATGTAATCATATGTATGATTCTTTTGTGAACAGCTTCCTGCCCTCAACACAGTGGTTTTGAGACTTATCTAGACTGTATGTATCAAGAGTCATTCTGTTTTTCATTCCACTGGATGAATAAATGACAAATTTTTATACCCTCTCCTTTTGATAGACATTTGAAATGTTTCCAATTTGGGGGTATTATGAAAAGAATTGTTGTAAGGATTTTTTATTTAAGTGTCTTTGTGGAAAAAGAAAGAGTGAGAGGGAAAGAGAGTGAGAGGGAGATTTTTCTTCGGGAAAATATCTACAAGTGAATTTGTTGGATCATAGCGTAGAAACATGTTTCCCTTCGCAAGAAACTGTCATAAAGTTTCCCACAGTGGTTATGCTGTTTTCACATTTTATTTGAAAGTTCCAATTGCTTTACACCCTTATCAACATTTCATTGTCAGTCTTTAATCTTAGCCATTCTGATCGTTCTTGAGCAAATGGCTAAAAAAGAATTCTTGAGACGTCTTTGTTGCAAAAGGTGATTTTACTAAAGCAAGGGGACAGGACCCATGGGCAGAAAGAGCTGCACTGGGCTTGTAAGGAGTGACTGATTATATACTTCTAAGTTAGTGGGGGGTGAGGGATGTCTTAAGTTTCTAAGGAATTTCAAAGCAAGGCTTGCAGGATGTTGAGGGGCTAGCTGCTATTAAGATACGCTTGCTTTTAGTCTTTAATAAAACAAAAATATTAAGGAAGTAAGGCAGCCATGAGTCGCTTGAGGAATGTCACATTCTGCATGTTTCAGGTGTCTGTCAGTGGGTTGCCAGCTGTGAGATTTAATTTGAGCTACATTTCTCTTGCCTTTGTTTCCCTCATCAATTCCAGAGGGTGTAAAATAGTGTCTAATTGTGTTTTTAATTTATTTTCTCTGATACCTGATGAGATTGAGCAACTTCCATGGGTTTACTTATCATTAATATATCTTCTTTCATGAAGTGTCTGTTCAGGTCTTTGGCCCATTTTTAAAAAAATTTTTATTTAATTTATTTTTTTAACTTACATCCAAGTTAGTTAGCACATAGTGCAGCAATGATTTCAGGAGATTTCTTAATGCCCGTTACCCATTTAGCCCATCCCACCTCCCCAAAACCCCTCCAGTACCCCTCGGTTTGTTCTCCATATTTAAGAGGCTCTTCTATTTTTGTCCCCCTGTTTTTATATTATTTTTGCTTCCCTTCCCCTATGTTCATCTGTTTTGTATCTTAAAGTCCTCAAATGAGTGAAGTCATATGATATTTGTCTTTTGCTAATTTTGCTTGGCATAATACACTCTAGTTCCATCCACGTAGTTGCAAATGGCAAGATTTTATTCTTTTTGATTACTGAGTAATACTCCATTGTGTGTGTGTATATATATATACCACATCTTCTTTATCCATTCATCCATCAATGGACATTTGGGCTCTTTCCATACTTTGGCTATTGTTGACAGTGCTGCTATAAACATTGGGGTGCATGCGCCCCTTCGAAACAGCATACCTGTATCCCTTGGATAAATACCTAGTAGTGCAATTACTGGGTTGTAGGGTAGTCCTATTTTTATTTTTTGAGGAATCTCCATACTGTTTTCCAGAGTGGCTGCACCAGTTTGCATTCCCACCAGCAGTGCCAAAGAGATCCTCTTTTTCCACATCCTCGCCAACCTCTGTCATTGCCTGAGCTGTTAATTTTAGCCATGCTAACTGGTGGGAGGTGGTATCTCATTGAGGTTTTGATTTGTATTTCCCTGATGATGAGTGATGTGAGCATTTTTTCATGTGTCGGTTGGCCATCTGGATGTCTTCTTTGGAGAAGTGTCTATTCGTGTCTTTTACCCATTTCTTCACTGGATTTTTTGGGTGTTGAGTTTAAGTTCTTTATAGATTTTGAATACTAACCCTTTATCTGACATGTCGTTTGCAAATATCTTCTCCCATTCTGTTGGTTGTCTTTTAGTTTTTCTGATTGTACCCTTTGCTGTCAGAAGCTTTTTATTTTGATGAGGTCCCAATAGATCATTTTTGCTTTTGTTTCCCTTGCCTCCGGAGACGTGTTGAGTAAGAGGTTGCTGTGGCTGAGGTCAAAGAGGTTTTTGCCTGCTTTCTCCACAAGGATTTTGATGGCTTCCTGTCTTACATTTAGGTCTTTCATTCATTTTGAGTTTATTTTTGTGTATGGTGTAAGAAAGTGGTCCAGTTCATTTTTCTGCATGTCGCAGTCCAGTTTTCCCAGCACCACTTGCTGAAAAGACTATCTTTCTTCCATTGAATATTCTTTCCTTCTTTGTCAAAGATTAGTTGGCCATATGTTTGTGGCTCCATTTCTGGGTTCTGTATTTTGTTCCACTGATCTGAATGTCTGTTCTTGTGCCAGTACCATACTGTCTTGATGATCACAGCTTTGTAATACAGTTTGAAGTACAGGATTGTGATGTCTTAGGCCCATTTTTAAAATGGGAGTTGTTTATATTTTTATTATTGATTTGGATTATCTGACTAGGAGTTCTTCATACATTCTGGATATAAGTCCTTTGTCAGATATGCATACTATGAACATTTTCTCTCAGTGTTTGGTTTGCCACTTCATTTCCTTCATGAACAGAAGTTTGACAGAATAAATAACTCTTACAAAAAGTGTTTGTTGTTTACTTGAAATAAAAACATCCTAATGAGAAAAAAAATTGTATCATAGGATAAGACTATACTTCCATAGCTTGGTTATTAAGAATATTTTCATATACATACAAAAATGTATATATACACATATAAGTATACATATTTATATGTACATATATGAAATCTGTTATATATATATATATCTGCAGATGTTTTGATGAACAAAAATTAAAAATTTTTATGATGTCCAAGTACCATATTTTTCTTATGATTAGACCTTTCTGTATCTGCTTTCAAAAATTTTGCCCACCCCAAGATCATGAAGATATTGTCTTTTAATTTCTTAAAGAAACTTTATAGTTTTAGTTTTTCTGTTTAGGTTTATAATCCTTCCAAACTTGATTTTTTTAAATTAATTTATTTTGAGAGAGAGAGAGTGAGAGATAAAGAGTATGCATGCATGCACACATGAGTGGGGGAGGGGCAGAGAGAGGGAGAGAAAGAATTTCAAGCAGGCTCCACGCTGTCAGCCTGGAGCCTGATGCCAGGCTGGAACTCATGAACTGTGAGATCATGACCTGCACGGAAACCAAGAGTCAGATGCTTAACCAACTGAGCTACCCAGGTGCCCCCAAACTTGATTTTTTTGAGTGGTGTGACGTAAAGTTCATTTATCCAGTTTTCCAGCACTATTCATGAAAATATTTGTTCCCTAATGAATTGCTTTGGTGGCTTTATTGGCACCAATGAACTGTATCTGTATGGGTCTATCTCTGGACTCTTTACTATGCTCCATTGATCTGTTTGTCTGTACACAGTCTTCATAACTGTGGCTTTATAGAAAGACCTAAAATCATGGAAAATGAGTCCTCCAACTTAGATTTTCTTTCTCAAGATTGTGTAGGCTAATCTAGGTCCTAAGTTCATACACATTTTTAAAATCAACTTGTATGAAAAAGTCTGTTTTGGGATATGATTTGGGATTGTATAGAATCTACAGCTCAGTTTGGGTAGAAGTGACATCTTAACACTTGAATTTTCCATTTCGTGAACATGGTAGAGCACTCTACTTATTAAATCTTTAGTTTCTCGGGGCACCTGGGTGGCTCAGTTGGTTAAGCGTCTGACTTTGGCTCAGGTCATGATCTTGCCATTCATGAGTTCGAGCCCCGCGTTGGGCTCTGTGCTGACAGCTCATAGCCTGGAGGCTGCTTTGGATTCTGTGTCTTCCTCTCTCTCTGCCCAGCTTGCTCTCTGTCTCTGTCTCTCTCTCAAAAATAAGCAAACATTTAAAAAAAGTTTTAAAAATAAGTAAATAAATAAAATAAATCTTCAGTTTCTCTCAGAAATATTTTGCATTTTCCAACTTTGGAGTGTTGTACATATTTTATTTAACTGATTCCTAATAATTTTTGTATTTTTCTTATTGTAGTTTAAAAGACATCATTTTCTAAGTTTCACATTCTATTTGTTTGCTGCTAGTATCATGTATTTGCCAATTATTGTCAATATGCTGATGCGATTAATTCAATTTTTGTTTCTAGTGGTTGTTTATAGATTTCCTAAGATTTTCTTTTTAAGTAATCATGTCATCTACAAATAGAGACATCTTTCCAACCTTAGTGCCTTTCTTTCTTTCACCTCTTCTATTAAAGTGCCTAAAACCTCCACCACTGAATAGAAATGAATAGAAAGTAGACACCTTTCTTTTCCCAATCTTAGGGAGAAGATGTTTACCATCTCACATCACTAAGATGATAGCTATAGGTTTCTGTAAATGCACTGTATCAGACTGAGACAGCTCCCTGGTAGTCTTAGTTGGTTGAGAGTTTTTATCATGAATGGATGTTGAATTTGCCCAGCGATTTTCGAAATCAATTGAGAAGACTATAGTTTTTGTTTAGTGTGGTGATTTTCCAGTGTTAAACCAAACTTGCATTCCTGAGATAAATCCCAGTTGGTTATAGTGAATTACCAGTTTCATGTATTGCTGTATTTAATCTGATAATATTTTGTTGAGGATTTTTGCATCTATGTTCATGAAAAACATTGGCCTGAAATTTTCTTTTCTGGTACTGTCTTTGCTAGATGTTGGTATCAGTGTAATACTGAGCTCACAAAATATATTGAAAAGTGTTCCTGCCTTTTCTATTTTCTGAAAGAGTTTATGTAATATTTGGTGTTGTCTTTTTTACTTAAATTATTTGAAGAATTCAACAGTGAGGCCATCTGGGGCTGATGTTTTCTTTGTGGAAAAGTTTTTAATAATGAACTCAATCTATTTTATATATCTATTCACAGTCTCTAATTCAGTACTGGCAATATGTGACTTCAAGCAATTTGTCCATTTCATCTTAGTTATGAAATACACTGGCATAAAATTATTCATAACATTTTTTATTATCCTATCATTTTAGGATATGCAGTGATTTTCTCTGATATTCTTTTTTTTTTTTCATGTTTATTTACTTAGTTTTGAGAGAGTGAGAGAGAGAGAGAGAGCACAAGCAAGGGAGGGGCAGAGAGAAAGGGAGACACAGAATCTGAAGCAGACTCCAGACTGAGCTGTCAGCACACAGCCTGACATGGGACTCGAACCCACGAACCACAAGATCATGACCCGAGCTGAAGTCAGATGCTTAACTGACTGAGGCATCCAGGAGCTCCTCCCTGATATTCTTGACACTGAAAATTTGCTATGTCTGTCTTTTGGATTAGTCTGTGTTACTAAGAATTTATAAATTTTGTTAATCTTGTGAAGACCCAACTTGCAGACTTTTCAATTTTCTCCATTGTTTGTTTTCCATTTCATTTGTATTGGGGTCTTTACTACTCTCTCTCTTCTTACTTTGGGTTTAAGAATTCAATTGTTCTTCTTTCTAGATTCTTAAAAATGTAAATCATTAACTTTAAACCATTTTTCTTTTCTAATATAATCATTTAAAGCAATGTATTTCCCTCTGTGCACTGTTTTGGCTGCATCTCAGAAATTTGACATTTCATTATTTTCATTATTGTTCAATTCAAATTATTCTTAATTTCTTTGTGATTTATTTTTGATTCATGTATTATTTAAACATATGTTTAGTTTTCAAATTCCAGTACTCCTTCCGATAATTTATTATTGTTGCTTTTAATATGATTCATTTGTGAATAATAAACATAGTCGATAAGGTTTTAATCCTTTGATATCTCTGACATTCATTGAGATTAATGTTATGGCTCAGTATATATATGGCTCAGCTCCCTCTGCACTTGAAAAGAATGGATATTTTGTAGTTGTTGAGTGTAATGTTCTATAAATATCAATTAGATTGCTGTAAGTCAGGTTCCTCAGCCAGGAAGCTGACTCCCGCTATGGTGATTTGCAAGCAGGAAGTTTATTGGAGAATGCTCCCAAGATTAACAACTCTAGGCAAGTATGAAAAGCAGAAATGAGTTGAGCTGCAATACAGTTTTAACAGAAGTGTGAGTCAGTCTCACTGGGAGCAGGGAGCTGGGCATCTCTTTGGATTCCTTCATTTTCCGGCCACTTTGTTAGTCTATACTCTGCTGACTTGTCAAACCAATACAACTGCAGCTTTCTGCTTTGGTTTAGCTGCTCCAAGTCATGTGAATTGGGGATTGCTCTCAGAAAGAGTCACATAAATGCAGATCTCACCTAGTGCTTCTTTCAAGTGTCAAATCCCCTCTAGAGTCTACCTACTTTTTGCCTCTCTCTGGGAACCTAGAGAAACCTAGTTTCTTTTAAATATTTTATCACAAGTTTGTAATTATCATCTATGAGAGCTCAGTCTAACACAAGCTACCAAATCATTACTAAGTCTGAACTCTTCCATTTTTAAAATACTGGATAGAAAGGTTAATAAAATACTAGAGGTGACAGGACTTCAGAGATCATTTAACAACCCCGTCTTAGGAGCTCTGGTCAATCTTTATGCTGGTGGGAATTCCACACCTGCTGGAGAATCACCTCAGTGTCCTTTGACCAACTCCAATGTTAGTCAAAGGCTCTTCCTGTAACTTCTCCCCACTGCAGGCCCCAGTGGGATCTTACAGTCTGGCAGAGGGAGGCATATCATAAACAAGTGAACACATTCACAGATTGGGGCAAGTGCTAGTACGGAATACACAGAGTGCGGTTGCAAAGATTAACGTGGCGGTGGGGCAGGGAAGGCAACCTTTAAGCTGAGACGTGAAGGATAAGGGGAAAGAGAAGTACGTATGCAAAGGCCCTGAAGTAGGAAAGAGCTAGGTGCATTTGGAGAACAGAAGGAAGGCCAGCGCAACTAGGAAACAAGAAGGATATTTTTGTAAGAAAATGTTTAGAAAAGTAGAGGGACAAGATCAGGAAGGACCATGCTGAGAATAATTTTGATTTTAATCCCAGTGTGAAAGTGAGTGAGAGAGAGACACGATCCAGTCTACCTGGCCACTGAGTGGAAAACAGACTGCAGATGTGGACAGAAGCAGCCAGCCCAGTTAGGAGGCTGTTGTAGTCATTTCGGGTCCTTGGTTATAAAAGAAGAGAGATGGATTATGTGATTTGCAAGGTGGTTTCCTATTCTGTAAGTCACTCACTTGTGCTATTAGACAGTGGATATCACTTCAGTGCCCAAAGTAATGTGATAGAGAGACAAAGTGGGGATGAGAGGGATTCAAGGAAGAAAAGAAGAGTGAGCAGGAAGTCTCTCTGGGACAATGCAGTAGGCCAGCTTAGTGGGCCATGCTGCCCCAATAGTCGCCACTAGAGGGCAGGAGTGGCCACACAAGAAAGGAAAAATACAACAAAAACATTTTAAAGAAAGCAACTTTGCAAGCTTGCTTCTTGGAGGCTGTGGCAAGACTTTACTGGGAAGGGTAAAAAAAAAAAAAATTGAATAGTTCTCAGAATTGTTGGTTGAGCCACAAGACAGAAGTAAAGTGTAAATCATAGGGACACAAGTTTTGCATCAAAACAGGAAAGACTCCATAACAATGAGAGCCACTCCACAGTAGTTAGTACCAGCTAGCTACTTTGGGAAGAGATGAGCAATTGATCAGCCTGGACAGCAGAGTGAACATCTCTGCTCAGATGTCTCACAGACACCCCAGATTCACTTCCTTGCTCATTCTCAAAAGAGTTTATGCACTTGCCTGCTCCCCCACCCACTTCCTCCCAGAAGTACCACTATCCATCCACTCACTTAGACCAGAAACTGGAGTCTCCTACTTCGCTCCCTTTTGAACCTCACCATGTCAGCCACCGAGGCACCAGACCCTGTCAACGCTGTCTCTCCCAACATCTTTAATATCATCCTCTCTTCTCCACTATTCTTACCATAGTGTTGGTTCACATGCTGCTATATTTAAAAATGGGCCAAAGACCTTAAGAGACACCTCACCAAAGAAGACAAGACGGATGGCAAATATGTATATGAAAAGATGTTCCACAGTGAATATCGTCAGGGAAATGCAAATTAAAATAAGATGCTCGTATACACCTATTAGAATGGAACACTGACAACACCAAATGCTGGTAAGGATGTGGAGCAAGAGAAACTCATGCATGTCTGAGGGGAATGCAAAATGGTAAAGCCACTTTGGAAGGCAGTTTGGTGGTTTCTTATAAAACTAAACACCCTTACTGTACTATCCAGCAGTCATGATCCTTGGTATTTACCCAGTGGAGTTTAAAACTTAATGTCCATGCAAAAACCTGCCAGGGGCATTTATATTAGGATGTTCACTCATAATTGCCTAAACTTAGAAGCAACCAAGATGTCCTTCAGTAGTGAATGGATAAAACTGTGGTAATCCAGACAATGGAGTACTATCCAGTGCTAAGAAGAAATGAGCTATCAAGCCATGCAAAGACATGGAGAACCTGACATGCACATTACTAAGTGAAAGAAGCAAGCTGGAATGCTTCATACAGTATAATTATAATTTCAACTATATCACATTCTAGAAAAGGCAAAATTATGGTCAGTGGTTGCCTGGAGTTGCTGGGGCAAGGGGGTGGGTATTGAATAGGCAGAGCACAGAGGATTTTTAGGGCAGCAGAAATATTCTGTATACCATACTGATGGATACATATTACTATACATTGGTCCAAAACCATAGAATATAAAACACCAAGAGTGAACCATAAAGTAAACTACCAACTTTGGGTGATTATCATGTGTCATGTAGATTCATCATTTGTGACAGATGTACCACTCAGGTGGGGAAGTTGATAGTGGGGAAGGTTATGCATGTGTGTGAGTAGGGGATATATGGGAAATCTCTGTACCTTCCCCTTAATTTCTTGAGAAACTTAAACTAAAAAAAAAAATGTCTTTCTGAAAAAAAAGGGTGGGGGGGGTCCTTAAGTGCAAGACTGCTACCAAACCCAGGCTAAGAACCATGATGGCCTCAGCATTCTGGTGCTGGACACAGCAGGACAGAGGGAGTAAAGCCTAAAGGTTAAGCTCACAGACCCTGGAGCCAAATGGCCTGTGTTCTTAATCCCAGCTCTGCTACCTACTACCTATCTAGCCTCAGTTTTCTCACCTGTAAAGTGGGGATTGTAACAGTATCTACCTCATAGGGTTCTTGTGGGTGTTAAGTAACTTTATATTTATATTTATTTATTTATTTATTTATTTATTTAAAAAAAATTTTTTTTTCAAAGTTTATTTATTTTTGGGACAGAGAGAGACAGAGCATGAACGGGGGAAGGGCAGAGAGAGAGGGAGACACAGAATCGGAAACAGGCTCCAGGCTCTGAGCCATCAGCCCAGAGCCCGACGCGGGGCTCGAACTCACGGACCGCAAGATCGTGACCTGGCTGAAGTCGGACGCTTAACCGACTGCGCCACCCAGGCGCCCCAACTTTATATTTATATTTAGAACAGTGCCGGCTCTTGATGAGCAATCTGTGTTAGCGGCTGTTACTATTCTGATTGCTTTTTAGACAGTGTATGTGTCCTGTTGCCTGAAGGTCTGAGCAGCGTGGTCAGTGTTAGTTTGGGAGGCAATGTGGGAGGGACTGCAGTATTTATATGAGAACTGGCTTTGGAAAGGATCTGACTCTGAGACCCTTGCAGCTGAGTAACATCCAGGCCACGGTTTTTTGATCTGAAAAGCAGGAGTACACTAATCCCTGCCCTTCCTACTCCACAGGTCTTTGAGCAGATCAACATAATATGCATTAAGACGCTTTTCAAAATATTTACTTTGTAAGTTAACATAGAGTAAAACAGACTTTTGGGCATAGAGTTCTATGAATTTTAACGCATTTATGTAACCATCACCACAACCAGGGTACAGAACAGTTCCATCACCCCCGTGGAATTGCTTTTTAATCTTTAAAGTACTCTGCAAATGTCAATGGCATAATGTTTCATGGGCTAACACGTGGATCTCCTATAGGGGGGAGATCGGCTAAGGAACATTCAAGGCCCAGCACATTTCTTAGAAAATAAATGAAGATGAATTTTAACAACTGAACTTCCTGCTCACCAGCTGCCTTTGCCCTGGCTGTTCCTTCACCTGGAACACTCTTTCTACACAAACCTGCAGGCCTCACACCCTCATGTCTTTCAGATCTTTGCTCAAATGTCACCTTCCCAGCAAGGCCTCCCCTGACCACCCAATGTTAAACCGTCTGGCACTTTGGATCTCTCCTTCCGCCCTTTACTTGTTCTTTTTTCCATAGCATGCACTACCTTCTATAAAACTGTATACTTATCTACCTGGCTTGTTGATTCTCTGCTCCTTCTGATAGAAAGTCCCCTAAGAACAGAGAGCATTTTCTGACTTGTTTGCTGATGTATCCCAAGCACTTAGAAAAGTGCCTAGCATGTAGGAGGGGCTCAGTAAATATTTGTTGAGTGACTCTATTTAAAATAACATGAATGAGTGGGGTGCCTGGGTGGCTCAGTTCATTAAGCATCTGACTTCAGCTCAGGTCATGATCTCATGGCTGGTGAGTTCCAGCCCCACGTCAGGCTCTGTGCTGACAGCTCAGAGCCTGGAGCCTGCTTCGGATTCTGTGTCTCCTCTCTCTCTGCCCCTCCCCTGCTTGTGCTCTGTCTCTCTCTGTCTCTGTCTCTCAAAAATAAATAAACATTAAAATAACATAAAATAACATAAAATAACATAAAATAACATAAAATAACATAAAATAACATAAAATAACATAAAATAACATAAAATAAAATAAAATAAAATAAAATAAAATAAAATAAAATAAAATGAAATAACATGAAACAGGGATGCTTTGGTGGCTCAGTTGGTTCAGTGACCGACTCTTGATTTTGGCTTAGGCCATGATCTCTCAGTGTGCGAGTTTAAGCCCTGCATCAGCCTCCAGGCTGTCAGTATGGAGCCTGCTTGGGATTCTCTCTCTCCCTCTCTCTATCTCTGCCCCCTCCCTGCTTGCTCTCTCTCTCTCTCTCTCAAAATAAACATTAAAAAAAATATAATAACATGAATGAAATTAAACCACACTTACCTTTTGCTTGCGAAGACTAAATGTGTGATTATATACAAGAAGGCAGCTATCACAGCATCTGACACATAAGCCTAAGCTGAATCATAGCTGGAATAATGCAAAGGGATTTCTGACTTAATTTCTAGTGAGCTCCTCCCTCACGGAAACACACCAAGCCTCATAAATTCTCTCTCCATCTTTTGCTCAGTGTGTGTTGAAAGATTTTCCTTTTCCTTACCCATTAGGAACGAGCATTTGAGTAGTTAACAGCTGCTAAAAACCCCTTCTGCATGAGCAGAAAGTTTAAAAATTCATGCAGGCAACATGGGCTGGGCCTCATCAATATACTGATAAGCACAGGCAGTGTGGGAGTCAAGGGTGAGCCGAGAAGCGAGAGGCTGTGCCACTCAAGTTGCATAGCTAAGAGACACTTAACTTCCTGAAAAAAAGGTCAAACCCACATCTGCCGAGGGAGCAGCTCTGTCTCCACATACAGACAGACCCGTCAGGCCTTTCATCTGCAGAGCTCTGCTCCAGCCACATCTACATGAAAGTGTGTGCTGTCTTTGATGAGTTCAAATCCACTCACACAGGCCTTGATCTCCTGTGAGTGGCAATGTTCTTGTTCCCACAGGTGGGACACTGTGGGTCCCCAGCCAAGGAGGATTCAGGCTTCAGAGGTAGGATTTGTGGGTGAGACAGGCTTCACCAACAACCCCCTCCCCCTGTTGGAGACCACCTTGGGGTGTCAGGAAATTTTAGGGGAGAGAGTCTCCCAGGGCTCAAGAGAAGTGAGTATCTTCCATTTATTGGAGACCGACCACCCACCCCAATCCAAAATATATTCAAACAGAGAAATGCCAAGATAGGGTCATAAAAAATATGCATGTACATGAACACTTACATCAAACAAGTTCGTTTTTTTACATTTTTTATGTTTATTTATTTTTTGAGAGAGAGAGAGAGAGCACAAGTGGGGGAGGGTCAGAGAAAGAGGGAGACACAGAATCTGAAGCAGGCTCCAGGCTCTGAGCTATCAGCACAGAGCCCGATGCGGGGCTCCAACTCACCGCAAGATCATGACCTGAGCTGAAGTTTGACACTTAACTTACTGAGCCACCCAGGCGCCCCAAATAAGTTCAAGTTTTTAACCTAAAATTATAAAGCAACTATAACTGTTATCCAGAAAATAACCACAGGGTTTATTTACAGACAATTTATAGAGCTTTCCAGGCAGCACCAGGTAGGATTGGGACATAAGCTTAGTGTTATCTGACAATCACACTGGCTTGTCTCTGATTGATCTAGACCTTCATCTGAAGGTCATGTCAAAAATCTAAACAGAAGCCCTTGATCACCTGAGGTCTGGAGCTAAATGGCCATCTTGGGCTCCTCTGTGATGGCTGCCCATGATGGGCCCTTAAGTAAATAAAGGTGATTTTTAGCAATGTTACCTTACTGTAAAACAAACCACATATGGTTTGGGGGGTATGTTTCACAACATTACTTCCAGGGAGTTTCATTCTAAACTGGGGCCAGAAAGGTGCCCGCTTTGGTGACCATCTAGAGTACAGGCCCCTCTGGGCAAGCCCCACTGCTGAGGGTGAATAGCTCTGCCTCCCTCCCCACTTCCTATTCACACCAGTCAGGCTCAACCCCCGAAGATACCTCCCCAGTTTTGCTTCTGCTGCTTCTCCAGTGCTCCATGGGTTCGGTCTCTAAATGGCCGTGGCATCCAATTTCATCTCCCAGCAATGCCGGGCCACCCTCCTCTCTCTCGGGTGCAAGAGTGACATCCTACACACCTCCTTCCACCTCTAGTTCCTTGCCCACGTGGCACCAACTGACCTCTTGGGCACTCAGACTAGGCGTGATCATGTCACTTCCTGCAGAAAATTTTCCTGTGGTTGCCCATGGTCTCCAAGTTAAGGTCCATCACATTCAGGCTGGAAACTGCAGCCCTCTCCCCTCCAGCTTGGAATAGACCACTCCTGTCCCCACCCCCATGCTCCTTTCCTTTCTCTGGCTCCATCCTATTTGTCTGTTAACTCACTCTTCAGGATGCCTTCCCTGGTCCTCTGCTCCACATGTACTACATGGGGGGACCCCTGAACATGGCAGGTCCTCTCTCAAGGACAGCTCTTCGATATGCAATGACCTCTGCTGGGCACAGCCTTCTCCACACATCATAGTTAAGTGTCTCCTTCCTTCAGCACTCACCTCCGACACCCCTCATTCAGAACGGCCTTCCTAACCACCCCCAGCACACTCCAGGCTGGGCAAGGGGGGTGGTTCCAGTATTCTCGGAAACCCCTTTTGGGTTTCTTTCCATCAGAGGCTGAGTGCTCTGTTGGTTTACAAGTCTCAAACTCCAATATGCACCCACCTCCCCTGGAGCTCCTAACAATACAAATTCCCAGACTTCCCTCTTAGAGGCTCTGATTTTGTAGGCAGGAAAAGTAGCCCAGAATATGCATTTAACAAGCTCTCCAGATGATCCAAATGATTTGCTCCAGTTGATCTCTGTGTCACATTTTGAGAAATACTTTTCCAGACCAGAGTCTCCAAAGTAGGAAGCACATCCCCGAGGGCTTTCAAAATGATGCACTGGAGCGTAGGGAAAAAATTGTTTGAACTTTTATTTCCCTATTTTCAATCTCACCCTTAAATTTCTTTTTTGTGTGTGCATTTTATGGTTACAGTATATTGGTAAAGTATTCATAGTTTATACATAGATGAACACAACTATGTTGGGGTGAGCAGTTCTATAGTTTCAATTCTGTACTCCTCCCAGGATCTACACAGTTCAAAATCAAGTGACTCTGGAGTTCTTTCTTTCCACTAGTAGCTGAGTGACTCCCCTGCCCACTGACTTTGGGCCTGGCCATGTGACCAGTTTGGGCTGATGTGACAGCTCACCAGTTCTGAGCCACAGACCTAAGAGACACCATGTTTCCACTTGCCCTCTTGTACCTCTGCCAGTGCCATGAGAACATGTCCCATGGATCCGAGAAGGATATTTTTGGAGAAGACCTAGACTCAAGCAGTACCTTAGAGCCACCCGGATGAGCCCAGCTAAGATCAGTCAGTTCCCAGTCAACTCGAAGATGCATGAGCCAAACAAATGCTTATCATCTATACCAATGAGTTTGTGATTGTTTGTAACAGTAGTGGTTCCTACTTATAGTGATGAAGGGTTAGATCTGACTCACTGAGGGCAGAGGCTGTATTTCAGCTCTGCATCCATAGCACTTATGCAAACTCAGTAAATAATAGAATTAATTAATTAATTAATTAATTAATAGATTCTCTATTTCCTCAGAAAAATTCTAATAAATACTCTCTGTGGCCCCTTTTGAAAGGATTTAGGATTAACTCACTTCCCTAAAGCCAACTCCAAGGGCTGGGGTTCCTGGGGTCCCCAGATCACCTTTTCTGCCAGTCATATGCAGCTTGTCCAAGGGTACCACAGGCTTCTGTATGAATCCTGAGGTCAAAATACCACTTCCTATTACCCCTAACATTAAATACCTGAGTGGCCCAAGGGCTGACCTTGGTTTAGGCTATTTTCTTTTCTATGACCAGTTGGACTCTCTGGTTCACCAGCCCCCAGAAATCCAACAAGACTCCAGTATCCAGTCTGCCTTGAATGCATGAGTAGAGTTCTGGAGCCCTCCTTCAAAAATTGGCCTTGCTGGGGTCCTGTTACCTCTGGTGGGGAGAGAGGGGAATCCACTTCCCACCTCCTGGGAGAGCATCTCCAACTCCTAGAACTATGGCTGTTATGCCCATCTACCTGGCTGGAAAGCCAAGTCCTAGCCACTTCCAGGATCAGAGCTGAGAATGCTCTGCTCCCTTGATCCCTGCCAGTGAAAACCCAGAAAGCCCCTATGTCCTGATTTTGTTGAGAAAACCAGGTTGTTGTATACATCAGAAAAAATTAGTATCCAAGGGAACATCTGAGTCTCCGAACACATCACTGTGTGTCTGTGTTCCCTGGTGATGATGCCCTTGAAGAGGCATCTGCCTGAAGGTCCTCCTGCCCACACCTCACTGTGCAGCAACAGGCCAAGAAACAGAACATTTGGATCATCTCTCTATGAAGTCAGGAAATTCTGAGGTTTGGGTATGCAAGTGGGGAACAGAGTGTGGCTGGGAGCAGGGGAATGCAGTGGGGGATCCTTGCTGATTCCTCCAGCAGAGTTCCTGGTGCCTCATCTTGCATGTGGACCTGCTCTGAGATTGCTCTGATTTGGGCTGCATCAACTCCAACCTTCTTGTCTTTGTCCCACTTACAAAGAGCACTTCCATGGAGGCTCCTTCTTAGAATCTGAGCTGTCTTTCCTTCCCTCTTGCCTCCATCTCTTCTTCCTTCCCTTCCTTCTTTCCCTTCCTAATTCTTTATTTTCCATTTCTCCATTAGATCAGAGCTGCTTTTTCAGAAACTAATTTAGAATATGAAAGGGACTTGGAAGTTGATACTATTTCTTACTCCATACAGAACTTCCTTCTAAGGAGCCTGCAATGTAAAACTAACTGCTATCATTTATTGAGCACCTGTGAAGTGCCAAACACTGTGCAATCGTCTGCAGGATATACCCTGCTCAGAAAGTGCCATCACCCGTAATTTACAGAGGGAAAAAACTGAGGACCAGAGATGACAAGTAATTTTCGTGATCACTCAACTTGTAAATAATCATTACAGCTTCTGTCAGGCATTGTTTTGTTTTGTTTTAAGTTTATTTTATTCATTTTGAGAAAGAGAGAGAGAGAGAGAGAGAGAGAGAGAGAGAGAGAGAGAGAGAATCCCAAGCAGGCTCCACAATGTCAGCATGGAGCCCAACCTGGGGCTCGATCTCACAAATCATGAGATCATGACCTGAGCTGAATCAAGAGTTGGACACGTAACCGACTGAGCCACCCAGGCATTGTTCTAAGCACTGGACACATATTAACTCATGCCATCCTTCCTCTAGCCTTATGAAGTAGGTGTGCTATTATCATCCACACTTTACAGACATGGACACCGAGGCCCAAAGTTAAACTGCTGATTAGTGGGAGAGCTTCAATTCAAACCCAGGCAACCTGGCTCCTATGGGCATGGTCCTAATCACTAGGGAGCACTGCCCCTTCATGGTATTAGGATTCAAACCCATGTCTTTCTGGGGCCAGGGCCTATTGATTTTCTATCACATCATGGTACCTTGAGCCTCCATGAGCCTGGAATCTGGCTTCTTGGGTGCTGACAATATAGCTTAGCTATACAGAGCTGCTTAGAGTTCCTGGTCACCTACGCCCTGGCCCCCATGCAATGGTTTCACGTCTCTGTTCCCTCTGCCTGGCATGACATTCCCTTTGCTCTCCTATGTTCTTTAGCTGGCTACTTCTGACACAGCTCATTCCCTTCTCCCCTACGGAGGCTTCCCTGACTACTTTCACCAACCAACTGGGATTAGAGAGCTGCTCTGTGTCCCTGCAAAGCCCTGTGCACACCTGTCCCTATGGTTTTGGAGGAGGGGCCGTGTCTGGCGATGGGCTCATTGAGTTGAAACAGTAGCAGACACAGCTGGGAACCCAGTCAAGAAAGATGCCAGCATTGCCAAGGTCCAGGTACCAGACATGGTGTTTTCTTCTGCCAGATCAGAAAACACACAGAGCCCAATAAGTAACCTTCTTCCTAGAGACACAGGAGACTTTTGGGAGGCTCCCTCAGGCAAAGGAAGAAGGACTGAAATGAGGGACTACCTGGAACATCTGAATGAAGCTATTGACAGGTGAGAGAGGAAGAGACAGAGAGACAGGGAGAGATAGAGAGACAAAGAGGCACACAGAGGGACAGGGAGACATGGAGATCAAGAAGGACACAGAGAGAGACACAGAGAGAGAAAGAGACAGAGAGAGACACACAGAGACATAGAGAGACAAGGAGAGATGAGAGAGACAGGGAACGACAGAGATGCACAAAAAGAGAGACAGAGAGACATGGAGACAGAAAAGACACACAGAAAGAGATGCACAGAGACAGGGAGACAGAGAGAGACACACAGGAAGAGAGCACACCAATGAGAGCAGGCTGAGCGCTGCACAGTCACTCTTATCCCCTTCAGTTGCCCGCAGTCCCCTGCCTGAGCTTGGTGGGCAGACAGCCAGCCTGGCGGTGCTTCTGATGGGCAGGTGCCGCCCTAATGAGGAATTTAGCAAGTGCACTCTGCAGAGCAGCAAAGGCACGCTATTAGGCATCTTAAATGTATCCTGTCCAAAACAGAACTCCATTTCCTGTCCTCTCCCACCCCAAACTGCCCCTTTTCATCTTCCCATCTCAGTAAATACTGCACTTGGTTGTTCTTCCCTCTCCAGCAGCACCACCCCCGGGCCGTCAACCCTCCTCCCCAACCCAGCCTCCCAGTGCATCTACTTCTTCCAACTCCATAGCCACTACCAGGGTCCGAGCCACTGATATCCTGACCTGGACCAAGGATGAAGCTCCTCTCTGGCCTCCCTGCCTCCGCACCCCCTCCCCTCCCACAACTCACACCCCTCTGCTCTGGATGGCATTTAAGCTTCCTTCATGGCCTGTGGGGGGACATCACCTGAACTCCCTTTCCCTCACTCGTTTTCTACACCCAAACTGGCCCTTCTGTTTCTCACACAAGCTGACCTCACTCTCCAGTATCCCTGCCCCACCCACCATGGGCCTCAGCCCTTGCTGTTCCCACTGCCCAGAATGTTCTGCCCTCTCTCTTCCCCTTGCCACCTCCTTGTCATTCAGGCCCCACCTCCGATGCTACTTCCTCAGAGATCTTCCTGGCCACTCCATTTAATGTTGACCCTAGTGGCCCCCACCAACTACAGCAGTTCCCCCCTTATCCATGAGGGGTCTGTTCCCAGACATCCCGTGGGTGCCTAAAACTGTGGACGGTACCAAACCCTCTCTACACTAAGCTTTTCCTATGATAAAGTTTGATTTATAAATTAGGTGCTGTAAGAGATTAACAACAACAGCTAATAATAAAATAGAATTATTACAGTACACTGTAATAAAAGTTTGTGACATGGTCCCTCCCTCTCTCTCTCAAAATATCTTATTGTCCTGTACTCACCCTTCTTGTGATGATGGGAGAGGATAAAACGGCTATGTGGTGAGATGAAGGGAGGGGGATGACACGGGTATTGTGACGCAGCGCAAAGGCTGCGGTGGCCTTCTGACGATTCCTCAGAAAGAGGACCATCTGCTTCCAGAGGGAGGTTGACCACAGGTTACTGAAACTGCGGAAAGTAAAACCGCGGGAAGGGGGGCCCAGTGCGCACCTTCTTCCATTATCCTGCAGGAGTTTCTTTATATTGAGAATGGGTTCACTTCCTGCCAGACTCCCCGGTGACCCTGCCCACCCAGGCCTCATCCTGGCACCGTGTACAGGACGTGGATGCATGACTGGCACACTGGGCACTCACTAATGATCCAGTGAAGAACTCTGGGACTCTGGAGGGTGTGGGCTGTGCCCTGGCAGAGACAGTCACCTGGTGGGGCTGGACCTGGAGGGGACCCCTGGAAACACACAGAACTGTGCACTGTGGCTGCTCTGCTCCCACGACTTTGTTGCCTGATGGGGAGACCAGGCACAGCCCAGGAAGTGGCTTGTCCAAGGTCACTCTGTGAAGTAGAGCTAGGCCAGGCCCAGAACGCAGGTCTCCTGAGTCTGCAAGTAGTGTGTGTTTGTTTTGTCTTGTTTTGTTTCCTGACTCCAAAATTACCACAATTAAAATACAGGATTCTCTGGAAATCAGCACATACTTGCCAGTTGCTCACTTCACCCTGTCCAAATGGGGAGCACTTTTCTCCTAAATAGCAGAAAGTAATAGCCCTCATGCAGCCCACTGCTTACTAGCACTGAGCTCATTACAAGCATTGTCTCATTAATCCTTACAGAATCCAATGAAGTAAGTACTACCATTAACTCCACTTTACAGATGAGAAAACTGAGGCTGAAAGGGGTGAAGCAACCTGCGGAGCATCATGTACCAGGTAAGTGGCAGAATTAAAACCTGCCTCTGTATCAGTCTAGTCCATCCCCAGATGCAGCCCTTCAACCACTGTGACACCCTGGCTTGCTGGCCCACCCTCCCCTCAGCTCTCCTGGTGCTCAACGTCAGTGGGATACTGCTTGTAACCCGGCACCTACTGAGCAGCACTGTGATGGACTCTGCAGTGCCCTTTGCCTCAGAGAGCCTGAGCCCAGGCACTGGCTCTGGAGGTTCTGGGAACTGCTCAATTATGTGGTCTCAGCTGCAATTATAGGGACACGGTTCCCTCTCCTCGGCTAGGAAAGCTGTCAGCCTCACCACTTGCGTAAAGGGGCAGATGTGGGCAAGACTAGCATGCATTCCCACTAAAGGCGGTCGGTGGCTACCACCACTGGCCCACTGTGTGACCCTAACACCAGTGGTTGTGACAGTGACAGCAATACTAATTACGGTGTTAACAGCACCTACTATTTATACAATGTTTCCTATGATCTAGGCACGTTTTAAGCTCTGTTCATATATTAAACCAATTAGTCCTAACAGTAATCGTTTGTTATCTTTCACTTGACACACAGAGGAAACTGAGGACTGGAAAGGGAGAGGAACTTGCACAGTTGCCACCGTGATTCTGTGTGGGATGAGGACTCAACCCAGATGGTTTGGACTCCACACTATCAGCGCCCCCTAGGCTGAGTCACCTCTCTATCCACGGGCTTCTTCACTTACCTATAAGACGAGGGGCTCAGATGGGAGGGACTCCATTGCACATCTCCGATTCTCACTTCCAAGAGTAAGAACCAAACACAGAAAAGTGGTTTCTTTCTCTTCCTTCCTTTGTACTGATGTCTTTTTTTTTCTTTTTTCTTTCTTTCTTTTTTTTTTTTTCCGGTGCAAAAAAGGTGATTTTAAAGCACGGGGACAGAACCCATGGGCAGGAAGAGCACCCTGGGGATTGTGAGGAGAAACTAGTTATATACTTGCGAGCTGGGAGAGATAAAGTCAAAGGGAAGTTTCCGTATCAATTTTCGTATGCTAAAGAAGACTCACAAGATACTGAAGGCCTAGCTATTGTCAAGCTCATGTTGTTTTTCCTTCTAACAAAGCATTAAGATTAAGACAGTAGGAAGTTCCTGGAGGAATGTCATACTCTGCCTGCCTCAAGTATTTGTCAATGGGCTGCAGGTTATAAGGAAATTTAATTTTACCAGATGTCTAATAATATTTGTCAGACTATGTATTTTTTTAAGTTTATTTATTTATTTTAAGAGAGACAGCGCACAAGCAGGGGAGGGGCAGAGAGAAAGGGAGACAGAATCGCAAGCAGGCTCCTCACTGCCAGTGCAGAGCCTGATGTGGGGCTCGGTCCCACAAAATGAACTGTGAGATCACAACCTGAGCCAAAATCAAGAGTCGGACGCTTAACTGACTGGGCCACCCAGGCGCTCCTTAGACTGTATTCATAACAACATTGCCTGAATTCTTGCTACATGCCAGGCTAAGTATATTACCTATACTGCCTCCTATACTCCTAGTGATGAGGGAGCATGAGGCAGACAGAGGGGCAAAGCACAAGCTAGCACCCAACCCCCACCCCAGGTGGGATCTGTGTGATATTCCTTGGACTCTCCCAGCTACCCAAGAACAAAGAAAGGGGGTTTAAGTGCTTGCCGTGGGAAACTAAGACAAATGAAAAATTAAATTCCTTTACTGCCTACAGCCCATTGACAAGTCCTGGAAACCAGCAGAGTGACCTCCCTCTAGGAGCTCAGCTCCCTTGATGATGACACTTTGCTGGGGGCAAAAGAGAACCTTGGCTTAACATTGTTCCAACCTCGAGGGTCCTAGAAGCCTACTTCCTTTATGTCAACTGCCCCAGGATATATGCTGGCAATCATGCTCCAAGCTTATGCCCTCCCATATGCATCTGAGGGGGGTCTCATGACTGAGGTTTTATTAAGTGGTGATAAATGGTGTTTCCCTAGCAACAGCTAGCCCCTCAAGGCCCTGGAAAACTTGCTTACAAAATTCCTTAGAAACATACTCTATCCCTGTCCCCCTCCCAACCCGAGGGTATATAATTAGCTACCCACCAGGACTCCAGCACAGCTCTTCCTACCCATGGATCCTGTCCCTATGCTTTAATAAAATCACCTTTTTGCACCAAGGACATCTACCAGAATTCTTTTTTGGCCATCATCTCTGGACACCACGAACCCCACATCACCCCAAAACTTCATCACTAGCAATCCTAGGAAGAAGGTTCTAGTACTCTGGTTGAAAGCTGAAGCATCTGAGGCTCACTTGAAAGGTTCAGTAACTTGCCCAAGGTAACACATTGAGGATGTGGCCAAACTCTAACCAGGTTTGTCTGACTCCAGAGATTAGACCACTTACTACAGACTTTGCCTGTGTATTTCTCCTCTTCCGGCAGCAACTAAGCTTCTGAGTGCAGGGAAGGTGTTATCTGTGCCCTGGGCTAAGTGCTGCACAGAGAACATGCTTGATGGATGGATGATGAATTAACAAATGAGTGAGTAGATGAAAAGAAGGAAAGAAGGGAGAAGAAAAAGAAAGATCTAAGAAAAAAATGAGGATAGATGGAAGAAGGAAAAAAAGAATGGGGGTGGATGAATTAAATAGTGAAACTGAATACACACACACACACACACACACACACACACACACACAAGAAAACAGAAGACTCAGACAAGGAAAAAAGGGAAAAGGAACGTCTTACAGGAATCCCAGTCAATGCTGTGCTCTCACTCACTCCCCTGCTGGGCAGCGGCTTGTTGCCCCCAGACCCTCCCCCAAAAGCAGCCTTGGGAAGTGGTTGGCCTTAGTTAGCCAGGCGGCAGTAATGCCCCCTCAGGCAGGCACCATGACACCAATGGCTGATGACACATGACAGGAAAGAGAAGCACCACGGGCAGCAGAGCTGTGTTCCACCCAGGGAGCCCCAGCAGCTGCTGCTGACTCCTTCCAGAGAGCAGCCCTCTCCTCTGTCACTTGCAGGCATGGAAGGGCTTTTTCACAGCCAGGACTGGAATGGCGGCCTTGGCAGCTGCCTCCTCCAGGCCCTGCAGAAAAGAGCCATTTCTGTTGGGCTCACAGGTAAAACTGCTCACCTTCAAAGAAGGTGAGAAGCCAGACTCACCTTCACACCCACCAATTTTCACCTCCATTATTTCTTTAAATCACAAAAAGCTTTTTCTCACATCCTTTCCCAGGGGGTTGAGACCTGCCTAGGGACAGAATTCTTCCCAAGATGCATGGAGACTTTCAAGGACCACAGCACCGAGGCATGACACTGGGTCCCATGGCTCTCCTGTCCTCTTTATCAAAGAGGCTGTTTGGGGACTTTTGCCTCTCTGCCCCTAAGGCCCCCTGACTTGGTTCTGCAGGGCCTGCAAAGGCACAGTAGATTCCTGGTCAGGAAATCTGTTTCAAACCCCCCTGCTGTACCTCCCAGGGCCCCTTTCCTGTAAAGCCCTGGTGATGCCCTGCCAGAATCATCCCCACCATTATGAATATGTACCATATAGTGAGCATTTTCAGCGTGCCAGGCCTGTATCCCATTTTGGAGATCAGAAAAGCCATGTTCAAGGAGGCGAGGTAAAATGATGTGTCTAAGGTCACCCAGCCAGTATGGCATGGAACCAGGATTCAGATTTAAGTCTGCCTTTCCCCAAAGGTCATGTTCAAAGTTGCTATACTGTGATGTCTCCATGTAGGTAGTTTTGTCTCTATATTTGTATACTTAGGATAATGTTCCTTTTCCCCCCTTTAGCTCTTTATTCAAAAGTTGCCTTTTAAAAACTGGCAGCCCCTCCTCCAACACCCCTCTCCTCCTTCCCTCCTTTGTCTGTAATGCCCACTACCATCTAACACATTATCTATCTTACCTTTGCAGTGTCTCCCCTCTGTGCTCCCTCCAACTTGAATGGGAACCCCACGAGGGCAAGAATTTTGTTGATTTTTTTCACTCTCGTATCTTGAGCACCGACCAGAAAGGGCTGGCACACAGCAAGCATTCAAAAGATATTTGTGAATCAAAGAAACTTGATGAACCCATCTCTCGTACTGCCAATGGTTTCTGAGATGTCTCTATATTATAAACTTTTTGAGGACAGGGATCATATCAAATTTACCTTCACAGGGAAAAGGGGGTTATTCTGGGCGTGGGACTCAATAAAGGGAAGCTTTGACACTTGCTTCACCTCTCTCAGCCTGTAGCTCAGAAAAGCATAATGTCTCACATGGACCACTGCAGAACCTTCCCTCCTGGCCTCCCTGCATCCAGCTAAGTGTCCTCCAAATCCACTTCCACAGCATAGGCTGTCAGAGACATTTTTTAAAAAACAAAAATCTGACCATGTCACTACCTTATTTAAATGAGGCAGCTGCTCCTTAATGTAAGCCCAAGCCCTTCCATGCAGCACGGGGGCCCTTTCTGATCGGTGTCAGCTTGGGCTGCAGCCTCATCGGCACCATTACACTCACTGACACGTATCTGCTTCCCTGCCATGTGGTCATATGCCTTTGCACATGCTCTTCCTGCTTCTTGGAATGGCATCCTGTTTTATCCTTCTCTAAGCACCTCCCCACCCCCGCCGGATTAGTGAACTCCATCTTTCAAAACTGAGCTCTAGGCTCTGAAAACCTCCTTAGAGCTCCCTCTCTACCTCTGCCAAAAGAAACTTCAAAACTCTTCTAGATCACATTGTATTCGTTCTGCGCTGTCTGGAGGGTCTCTTGCATAGCACACTCAGCTACCCACATGCTATGGGCTGAGGGTTTGTGCATCCCCCCACCCCCACCCCACCAATTCCTATATTGAAGCCCTAATCCCCAGCCTTTGGAGATGAGGCCTTTGGGAGATAATCCGGTCATGAGGGAGGAGCCCTCCTCACGGGGATGGGATTAGTGCCCTTCTAAGAAGAGACATTCAGAGAGCTTACTTCCTCTCTCCCTGTTCTCCAGATGCTGGGACACAGCAAAAAGATGGCCATCTGCGTACCAGGAAGAAGGCCCTCACCACAACCCAGTACACTGACACCCTGATTATGGACTTTCCCGCCTCCGGAACTGTGAGAAGTAAATGCCTGTTGTTTAAGCACCCAGTCTACAGTAAGTGGTTACAGCAGCCTGAAGTTACAAATGCCAGCACAGTTGAGAACCTTGAAATAAGGGGAAGAGGCCTCCAGACCCATCAGTCTGCAACACCTCTCTCTGAACTTTACAGAAAAGGAGAAAAGCCCTTTAGTCAGAGCCTGTTGACTCTTCCTTAGGAAGCAATCCACATATATTTGGTCATTTGCTTTCTTTGACTTCAGCCAACTAGATGTGGTAAATCAGAAAGAATTCTGCTAGAGGAAAGTACACTACCTGCTTGAAGAAGGGGAAGTTAAGGAGAAAGACAGAATTAGAAGAGCTCTAAAAACTTAATACCCTAGGGCCATTTCAGCATAAAGTCGAAAAGTTCCACACATAACAACAACTTTTAGGGGCATCATGATACCACAACACCTTATGTTGCTATTTCATACCTCACAAAAGATATACCGTATTGTTATGAACCTGGCAAAAAAGAATAAAAATAGTAAGTTTTAACCCAAAAGCTAAAATCAAAAAAGAAAAATCTTTCAACATAAAAGTGTATTATTGACATAGTCCCCAGGGGCACCTGGGCAGCTCAGTCAATTAAGCATCCAACTTCGGCTCAGGTCATGATCTTGCGGCTTGTGAGTTCGGCCCCATGTAGGGCTCTGTACTGACAGCACAGAGCCTAGAGCCTGCCTCGGCTTCTGTGTCTCCCTCTCTCTCCTGGTTGCACCCTGTCTGTCTATCTGTCTCTCTCTCCCTCTCTCAAAAATAAATAAACGTTAAAAAATATATAAGAAAAAAAAAAAAAAAAGAAATAGTCTCTACAGGGAATAACCCCAGGAAGGCCGCAAAACAGTGACGGGGCTGCAGTAAATTCAGTGCTTGTGTTTTTGCAGCCACTCATCCTCTAAAGATGCCCCTAGAGGGCGGATGCAGCGTAACAATTCAAAGCGTGGGCTCAAGTCAAAACCACCTGGGTTAATATGCCAGCTCTTCTATTTTGTAGCACTGAGCCCTTGAGCCAGTCTGTGACTCGGCTGCTCATCGTAACACAGAAATAACTGTTCTATCTCATCCATAGGCTGTTGGGAGAATTAAATGGGTTAATCCATGTAAAGTGCTTTGAACTACACGTGGCACACAGTAAGTAGTAATTATGCCACAGGAAGATGTGGCTCAGCATCCTTGGGAAGTAGGCATGATGAGGTATGAAAAGGAGAAGCAGAGTCTGTGAACTTCAAGGAAGGCCCAAAGTGGTCCTGGGGACAGGGCATCCTTCTGCAAACCTCTGCACACAGCACCCCCAACCAGCTTGTTCCCCAGGCAGTGGCTCTCCTCAAAGGCACGTGGTCACATGCGACTTCAAAAGCCAGCCACTCTGCACACCCAGCATTGGACTGCCTGGTCCATTTCACCACGGCAGACTCCTTGTTAGTACCGGGGAGCTGCTAGGTTGTGGTAATCACATTAGACTCATTGAGCACAGGAAGTCACATGACTCCCACTCATCACCTATGCTACTCTAGGATCCAGCCAGTCTCCATCATTCTTCCAACCCTTTGCTTTCGCTCTTCCCTCACAAAACTGTACCGTGCCTGGCTGCCCTTCCCACAGCCTTCTCCAAGTCAGAATTCCCACTAAACGCTGAAAGTCAACCGCAGACATCACCTCTTCTCTGAAGTCCTCTCAGTTCCTCCAAGGGTTTCTCATATTGGTCAACCAATCACCTGCACAGAATGATCTGTGGTGTTGCTAACCACAGGCCTCTTACTCTTGGGGCAGGAGCCTAACCAGCTGCATTTTTAATAACCTCCTCACCTGATTCTTACACACATGAAAGTTTGAGAGTGGCTGCCAAGAGCACAGGCCTTGCAAACCTTACACTCAGTCATTTTTCCATCAGCTGAGCTCCCCCAGTTCTTTCTACAAGACCTCTGAGAGCACACCCGGATATATTCCAGGTGAACTGTGTATAGTAAATCTCCTCTCACTAGATGGTGAGCTTCTTGAGGGCAGATGCCATGCCTAAATTACATTTAAATTCTCAGCCCCTCCAGCACTACAGCACTATGGCTATCTTATCTGTGACTCTTCTTTTCCCCCATATTCCAATTCCACCCATCACCAAGTTCAAATGGCTCTACTTTTAAATTTTTCATTGATTTTGACCACTTCTCACCGCTTTCACCCAAATGAATTCCATTCAAACTGCCATCATCTCTCCCCATGGACTACTGCAATGGTCTACTCACTGACCCTTCTGCTTCCACCCCTCCACACTAGAGCTGCCCTCCCACACAGCATTCAGAATGATGCCTTAAAAACAAGTTCAATATTTACAGATCACATGTTCAAGAAAACACCGATATCCAGAAGATACAAAGAATACTCAAAACTTAACAGTTAGACTGGGGCGCCTGAGTGGCGCAGTCGGTTAAGCGTCCGACTTCAACCAGGTCATGATCTCGCGGTCCGTGAGTTCAAGCCCCGCGTCAGGCTCTGGGCTGATGGCTCAGAGCCTGGAGCCTGTTTCCGATTCTGTGTCTCCCTCTCTCTCTGCCCCTCCCCCGTTCATGCTCTGTCTCTCTCTGTCCCAAAAATAAATAAAAACGTTGAAAAAAAATTAAAAAAAAAACTTACCAGTTAGAAACACAAAAGCAATTTTAAAAATGGGTAATAGACTTGAACAAACACCTCTCTAAAGAGGATATAAGGATGGCAAAGAAACATGTGAAAAGATATTCAATATCACTGGCCACTAGGTAAATGCAAATTAAAACCATGGCAAGATATAATTAAACGATTAGAGTGGCTAAAATAAAAAGTACTGAAAATGATAAGTGCTGACAAGAATGCAGAGTAACTGGAACTTTCATACCCTGCTGGTGGGAATGCAAAATGGTACAGTCACGTGGGAAATCATTTGGCAGTTTCTTATAAAGTTGAGCGTAAATTTGTTGTATGTCCCAGCAATCCAACGGTTGGGTATTTACCCTAGAGGTCCAAAAATGTGTGTTCATACAAAAACCTGAACACAAATGTTTATATCAGCTCTTTTCATAACTGCCCAAACCTGGAAACAACCCAAGTGTCTTTCAAGGGTGAGGGAATGGACACACGGTGGTATGTTCACACAGTGGGATGCTAGCCAGCAATAAAAACGAACAAACTATTGATACAACATGGACAAATCTCAAAGGCATCATGCTCAGGGAAAGAAGCTAGCCTCAGAAAGCTACATACTGTATGATTCTACTGGTATCATGTCCTCAGAAAGATAAAATGGTAGCAATGGAAAGTAGAGTTGTGGTTGCCAAACGTTACAAGTGGGGAGTCTGTGACTACACAGGGACATTAGGAAGGAGGTTTCTGGGTGATGAAACTGTTCTGTGCCCCCATTGTTATGTTGGCACTTCCATGAGTCTATACATGTGCTGAGTCATAGAACTGAACACCAAAACAAAGTCAACTTTACCACATGGCAGTTTAAAAAATAAAACCAATTAAAAGAATAAGCCAAACCATGTAAACTCTTTGCTCAAAACCTCCAGCTAAGAGTAGAGTCCAAACCTCACTCCACCGTCCATGAATCACAACCAGACCTGGTTTTGGGTACCTCTCTAGTTCCACCTTCTCAAACTCCCCTCCTCCTCCCCACTCTGCTGAAATAGCAACTCCTTAGAGCCCTTTGATGGACTTTTCTATAATGGCATCTTCTTATGCCCTTATACTGTTTTTCTTATGGCCCTCACCACTGACATCTCACAATGTAATTGTTCTGTGGTTATTTTCTATTTCCCCAGAATACAAGATCCACGAGGGTAGGGATCTTGTCCACACTGTTCATTGATATATCCCCAGCACCTAGGATGCTGCCTATCACAGCATAAGCACTCCATAAATATTTATTAAATGGATGAATAAATAAACCCAAGGGATGAAAATTCAATGATGAAATTTCTAATGCTTTGAATGCAGAGCCATACTTTGGCTTCTGAAGCACGCTTCAAATTACCTGTCCACTTGACCCCTGAGTAAAACATATTTAAATCAGCTACTGGGATTTTAAAAATGGGGGCACCTGGGTGGCTCAGTCGGTTAAGTGTCTGACTCCTGATCTCAGCTTAGGTCGTGATCTCCTGGTTCCGTGAGCTTGAGCCCTGCATTGGACTCTGTGCTGATAGTGTAGAGTCTGCTTGGGATTCTCTCTCTCCCTCTCTCTCTGCCCCTCCACCACTCATGCACTCTCCCTCTCTCTTTCTCAAAATAAATAAATAAACTTAAAAAATGGATTAAGCGCAACATCTCCCTTCTGAGTGCAGCTTTCTGGTGTTTGGTTAGGTGACTGCCGTGAACATGAGCTAGAAGGGGACAAGGCTGCAAGACAATGCATTCTTAGAGCAATGTCAAGAGGTTTCCTGAAGGTTTGTACAAAATTCTCTAGAAACAGAGGTGCCTGGGTGGCTCAGTTGGTTAAATGTTCAAATTTGGTGCTGGTCATGATCTCGTGGTTTGTGGGTTCGAGCCCTGCGCTGACAGCTCAGAGCCTAGAGCCTGCTTTGGATTCTGTGTCTCCCTCACTCTCTGCCTCTCCCCTGCTTGGGCTCTCTCTCTCTCTCTCTCAAAAATAAATAAACATTTAGAAAAAAGTATCTAGAAATACTACTAATGTGGGCAAAAGTGTTTGAGGTGAGAGTGAAAGAGGAAAAAAAACACCTTTCTGTAACACCTTTCGGTGGAGAACAAAGAAAGTAGCCATTTATAGAACAGCTACCCTATGTATGCTCCAGTCCCTTTCTAAAGGTTCTAAATTAAGCCCCCAACCACCCTTCAGGGTGAGCCTACCGATCCAATTTTCAGAAGTGAAAAAAACAAACACAGAGATGTTAAGTAACATGGCCAATGTCACAGAATGATAGGTAAGGGCTGGTGTCTTGAATTCAGGTCTGTGAAGTTTCCGATCTCATTACTCAGGGACAAGAGGGCGAGCACTGTGTAGAGGAGCCAAACAGGACATGCCAATCTCAAATAGGAAATGCCAGCCTGGACACAGGTGGCCAGGTTCTTCTCCAAAACTTTTCAAAGACCAGCAGAGACAAGTATGCTAAAGCAAGACGCTGATTTCCTTCCGGTACAAATGTACTAAGCATCTACTCTGTCTGTAACAGTTCCTGGGTTCGGGGTTTCCACATACATTATCTCATTTAATTTTTAATATCACTTAAAAAACCTGTTAATGGTATTATTATAAACAATACCATATTTAATGGTATTAGAGATTGTTTATCAAACAGAATAGCATAATACAAGAAGCAAGGACACTTGAGAATTCTCCATCCCCTACCCCATGCAAGTGAGAAATTTTAGTTACCTTAAAGATAGAACAGTAGAAAGACCCAAATAACAGCATATAGGCTTTATGTTGCTACTTCTCTTAGCCTAAATCAGTGTTTTACACACTAATTAGCATACGAATTACTGTTCAGGATTGCATACACAAAAAAACATATGTAATGTAATTTTTTGGCAATTAAAATATTTTAAACGGTTGTTTGGACTGTGAATGATTTCCACCCCATACTAAGACTAAGAGGCTGCTCTGTTATACTCTAGGCCTCCTCTCATTACTCCTGCTTGGTAGATAGATTATCAACAAATCTTATGTCTAGAAGGGGCATTAGAGGCTACCAAGTGCTACTCTTGGCCAGGGCAGTAATCCCCAAGGGTTACCACCCTCTTCTGAAGACAAGAGTGTGGAAGGTGGACTTACCCATTGCAAAGCCCCCACCATCAGTACACTCTACCTCTATTTATCTATCTGCTCCCCTCCAATTTCCACCCATTGCTGCTAGCTTTGCTCTTCAGTCCTGCAGAATAATGATAACTCCTCTTTCCTATAACCATTAGGATGTTTGAAGCCTGGTATTAAGATGATTCCTTTTTAATGTTACAGTGATCAAGGAGGGAGTCAAGTATCTGCATTGTGCTTTTTAATCATTATTTGATCGAGTTTATTTCTGAGTGTACATCTCTGCACATCCAAGATACTGACACCCACCTCCCCATTAAGCAGCTCCACCGATTAAGTTCCACATTTTGGGAAACATGCAGCTTAGTGGGAAAGAAAAAGAACAGAGACCACATGCTGTGTAGCAAGTATTCCTATAGTGGCATAAATTAGGTGCCAGTCACACACAGAGAAAAGGGGTCAGAGTCCCAGCTCATCCACTAAGAAAGACTGCTGACCTGTGAGTTAGATTCTCAGGAAATACAATTTTCATCCTGAGTCTCCTGAAGGAGACTGACCATGTCTCACATCTCATACTCAGCTTGCCTACCACCCTCCTTTCATGTTTCAGACACCCGCCACAACACCAAGCATGGGTTAAGTGTCCAATGATTCTTACTTCAACCCTTTGGCATTTCAAAGGGGCCTGGTGAGAACAGACAAAGGTTATGTTCAGAACAGTTAAATTCAAATGATCCCAAATTTCTCAGATGAAGGTTTTTTTTTTTTTAAACTCATTAATAGTAATACACCTTCAAACACCTAAATCAGAGTCTTGGACTCCATCCCCTGCCATCTATTGACCCACTGAGTGACAGAAAACAAGTCACCTAACTTCTCTGGACCTCCATTTTCTCAGCTATAAATTGAGGGGCCTGGTCCACAGGACTGTAAGGTCCCTTTTAGATCCAGAGTCCCCCAATCTTCTGCTGTCTCAGATATTAATGTGGAGAGTTCACATCAATCTGGCTGAACTAGTCAATTTTAAAATCAGTGCTTGATTTATAGTAGAAAGAAGAGCATGCATGGAAGCAAGGGTAGGTAAGGACCCCAGCTCCAGCCCTTCCATTCTCCTGACACATACCGCTATCCCAGTATGACCACCTGCACAAATACCAGTATCAACATTTACTGTATGATGATTTGGGGTAATTTCCTATCTGGAGAGTGGGGTAAACACGACCTACTTCCAGAGCTATTGAGGGGGCAAAATGTTAAAATGTTTACAGCCTCACACCTAGTGGGCACATGCAGCATATTCCTTTATTCAAAGATTCTTTATCCAGCTCACTTAATCAACAACCTCAGATTCCAAAGACTTTTTACAATCCAAAGTACAGAGAGCCAGAGCTAGGAGAGCTCTAAAAGTCAGCTAAGTCCAACTCCCTCCAGCCCTGTGATTGACAAATGAGGAAAACAAGCTCAGAGAGACTCAGTAACTTGCCCAAGGACCTACACATATATTCTTCAGCAGCAAAGCCTGACCCAGAACACAGGGCAGCAGGCACCAAGGGTCATACAAGACACAGAGAGAACACTGCAGGCTCCACTCTACCTAAAGAAATTGGTAACTCCCCATACATCACTAAATACTGAAAAATAAAAGAACTTTTTAGTTATATATTTTTTGGAGTGTTGCAAGAGAGAAGTAGCATCATAGCTTGTCTGTGAAAGGCAGGCTTTCAAACTGAATTACCTATGAATTGAAGGTGAGACTTCCTTGCTATCAGCCTTTCCCAGTTATTCTGCTCCAATCTCCCTCACCCCACCCCATTTGTCCTTTTTTCAGTTTATACCTGGAGGCTAATACGCTTGCATTAGGACCCTCTTTGGACAAGGTGAGATGTTTCAGGCTGGGGCAATAATGCATGCCCCACTAAACACACACAAGAAAACTGTCACAGCTAAGTTACTCGATAAAGCAAAAATAATTCTCCTCTGCTTAGAAGCTCCAGCATGGGACAACTAGGAATTAATCAATTCGATTAATCAATTAATCAAATTGATTAAAGCACACTGATAACTCAAGGGTCGGGGGGCCTAAGGTCCTCCCAAAGGGCATGATCAAAATCCCTGAGACCGTTCAGGTGTTTCTGGAGAAACCTCAGCCCAGAGTCTACCAAGGGCTTCTTGGCCACGTGGGAGCACTGAAAAGGGAGTCCAGACAATATAAGGAGGAGCCTGGGTTACAGCTAGCTCCAAGGAGACCGCCCTCACCTGACACTCCCCTGCTGCCCAAGATTCCCAGAGCAAAGCATGTATCTACACAGATCATTTGACAGAAAGCTACACCAACAGTATGCTTGTTTACAGCTTCAGGTCAGCACACTCCCCAGTCAGTGTCTCCCAGAATTCAGAGGGCCCTAATCTAAGCCTCACATTGTGCACTTGAGCAAACAGACCCGAAGAGGGAAACGGTCCTGCCCGAGCTCATACCACGTGCCAGGGCTATGGGATGGAGCCTATGCTTGACCTTCAGTCTAGAGCTGTTCCCTCCCTTTAGACCTCCAGTCTAGAGCTCCTCTCTGCTAGGCCCACTCCCTCTTCCAAAACCCTGGGCTCACCTCCTGGTTCTGAGGATCCTGCCAGGTTGAACAATGCTCAGAAGCAGGTGGCAATTTAGCAATGCATCCAGTGGGACATTTGTAGGCCAGAGCAGCGGGGGGCTGTGTCCGTCCCCAGTGGCAAGGAGAGACTGCAGCGTGGAACTTTGAAAGGGCTCTCTCTTCCCTAAACGATCCTGATCCTCCTCCTCCTCCTCCTCCTCCTCCTCCTCCTCCTCCTCCACCTCCTCCCCCACTCCCTCTCCCCCTTCCTCCTCCTCTGTAGTACTACGGAGACATGTGCTCTGCTTGGGAGGAGGTAAGGAGGAAGATGCAGCTGTTTATTGGAAGAAGGGCAGCAATCTGCTGAGCTGGGCTATATACTCACACCTAGCAGAAGAGGAATGGGGAAAAAAAAGAGATCTGTTGCCACAGAATTATTAACCCTTGGGCTCCAGCTTTGCTCCTCACACAGCTGAAGCAGCGAGAGAAACAATACACTTAACCAATGGAGTGCCAGCCAAAGACATTACATCATCGGTCAGCACTGTCATTGGCTAATAATTCCTAGAAGGCAAAATTCTGCTTCTAGGTGCTTAACCCTTTCATGTTCACCATAGCAATGACTCAAGTATTTGGTCAAACCAATGGTTCCTGGACTTCCTTTTATCAGGATCATGTGGGCTGCTTTCTAAACATACAGATCTCTGTGCTTCATCCAGAACCATGAAAGCCTTCAGAAGGAAGATGAATATCTGTATTTTAAATAGTGTACAGAATGTGAGGACTACTGGTCTATTCAGAAACTCTTCCTCTCCAAAAGGTAAAAGAGATAATTGGTTGTCTGAGCATTTATTATGTACCTAATATTTACTGCATCATTTAATTTATTTACTATACTAAGCAATGAACACTACTGGATCCATTTCATAGGTATAAAAAGTAAGGTTCAGAGAGAATAAGTCACTTGCTCAAGAGATGGGACCTGGCTTTAAAAACCAGGCTGTTTGGGGCACCTGGGTGGCTCAATCAGTCGAGCATCCAACTTTCGCTCAGGTCATGATCTTGCAGTTCTTGAGTTCGAGCCCCACATCAGGCTCGCTGCTATCAGCACGGAGCCCGCTTCAGATCCTCTGTCCCCCTCTCACTGCCTTTCCCCAACTTGCACTCTCTCAAAAATAAATCAAATATTAAAAAAAAAATTAAGAGCTCGGCTGTTTGCACCCTACCTCATTCCCCCTCTGAAGCTCCCACTTGAAATCAAACTAAGCCATTTGCCTGCTTATTGCCTCCAGGGTTACAGAAAATGTAGAAAAACCTCTCAATGAGTTGGAAAATGCCAGTAACCTATGAAGAATGGTGGAATGAAGAGAATGGTGAATTCCCATAGTAGGTGTTCGGGGATCATGAACCCTCCAGAGAATCCTCTTTTTCTCAGGTTCCATTCTTCTGCTTCTGCTGCAAATCTCAGCTTCGCTGTCACTTTCTCTAGGAAGCCTCCTCCCACTCCCAAATCTGGGGCAGATTCTCCTGCTCCAGGCTCCTAAGGTCCCCTGTATCAGTGGACTGCAGCTGCTTGCTTAGTGGGTAAACTCCATAAAATTAGAGCCTTTTCCACTTTCTCCACCAACATACGCCCAGCACAGTGCTTGCCACATGTGAGTACTCCATCAGGACGAGGAGGGATGGGGAGGGAAGGCCCTTGCTGAAGGTCTAAATGGCATCATGCTGAGATGGGAATGGCAAAGCACTGGAGGCCAAGGGATACACATGAACAAAGTGTCTGACCTTGGGTAAGTTCATGTCCTGGGGGTTGGGGGGGGGGGTGGGGAGGGCTTGGTTTCCTCATCTGAAAATGAAGACAACAGCACCTCCCTCATAGGTAGATATGAGGATCAAATTAAAGAATGATCCAGGCTGTGATGTGCTCCTTTACACTGTCTCTCCCTAGATCTCATCCATTTTGTTGGCTGACATCTAAGTGCTGACAACTCCCATATTTATAGCTCTAGCCCAGACTTCCTCCCCACCCCAGGCTCCACGTGGATATCTCACAGGCATCTCTAACACAGCACGTGAATTTCCTCTCCGAACCACAACCTGCTCCCCACCTGGTCTCCTCCACTCTGTTATTGGTGCTCCCATCCAGCCAAGCTTTTATCTATTTTTGTTTTTGTAATTGAAATGAAACTCATATCACATAAAATGAACCATTTTGAAGTGTCCAACTAAGTGGCATTTACTACATTCATAATGTTGTGCAATCACCACCTCGATCTAGTTCCAAAACATTTTCATCAACCCAAAAAGGAAACTATTTACCCTTTAAGCAGTTATGCTTCATTTACTCTTCTTCCCCAAGTCACTGGCAAACACCGGTATGCTTTATGTCTCTATGGATTGATCTACTCTGGACATTTTATGTAAATGAAATCAGACACCATGTGAACTTTTGTGTCTGTCTTCTTTCACTTAGCATGTTTTTAAGGTTCATTCACATTGCAGCATGTATCAGTACTTCATTTCTTTTTATGGCTGAGTAATATTCTATTGTAAGTATATACCACATTTTGTTTATCCATTCACCTGTTGATGGACATTTGGCTCCACCTAACCTTAAACCATAAACCCATGGGTCATCTTTGGTTCTTCGGTTTACTGTATTCCCAACATCTAATCTATCAGCAAGTCCTTGTCCATTTTGTAACCAAATATAACTCTAATCCTTCTACTTTCCTCCAATACCATTGCTATTCTGCAGCCAAGACACCAACATCCCTCTCACCTAACTCTTAATTGGTGACAAAATCCCATTCCTCTCCCTCGTCCATTTTTCACCAGGTAGCTACATAAACCAGATCATTCATCAACTCTAGCAATATTTACTGAACACTTTGCCTCATGGAGCTTGCATCCTAGAGGCATGACAGACAACAAACAAATATATAGTATAACCTCAAGTCATTACTAGGCTTAAAATCCCTCAATGACCTTTCAATGCACTTCAAATAAAATCCAAGCTCAGCATGGCCTTCCAAGGAACCGTCTACTTCTCCAAACTCATCTCAGGCTGTTCCCCAATCACACTGGGCTCCATTCCTCCACCTCCTGGTCCTTGAACAAGCTGTTCTTTCTGTCTCTTGATCCTGGCATTGTTTAGCATTGCTGGATCCTTCTCATCCCTCAGGTCTCAGGATAAATATCACTCCTCAACATGACCTTCCCTGGCCACTGTTGTTAAGCAGATCCCCACCTCATTCATTTCACTCATTCAAGAAGTATGTGCTAATCACTGTGCTGGGCTCTTGGGATAAAGCAATATGTGACCTCCTGGAGCCATCAGTCTAATGGGGGGGGGGTGGCAAACAACAAGGAAATAAATAAAATGAATGAACAAGTGCTATGAAGGGAGAGTAAAAGGGAGGGGACTTGCCTTATACAAGATGGTCCAAAAGGCCTTGCTGTGGAGATTATACTAAAAGATTCAGTTGGGAAAAGGGCCTATTACTCTCTATCACTTCCTGGCTAGGCAATGGGATGTTCTTTTTTTTTTTTTTTCAATATATGAAATTTATTGTCAAATTGGTTTCCATACAACACCCAGTGCTCATCCCAAAAGGTGCCCTCCTCAATACCCATCACCCACCCTCCCCTCCCTCCCACCCCCCATCAACCCTCAGTTTGCTCTCAGTTTTTAACAGTCTCTTATGCTTTGGCTCTCTCGCACTCTAACCTCTTTTTTTTTTTTTTCCTTCCCCTCCCCCATGGGTTTCTGTTAAGTTTCTCAGGATCCACATAAGAGTGAAAACATATGGTATCTGTCTTTCTCTGTATGGCTTATTTCACTTAGCATCACACTCTCCAGTTCCATCCATGTTGCTACAAAGGGCCATATTTCGTTCTTTCTCATTGCCATGTAGTACTCCATTGTGTATATAAACCACAATTTCTTTATCCATTCATCAGTTGATGGACATTTAGGCTCTTTCCACAATTTGGCTATTGTTGAGAGTGCTGCTATAAACATTGGGGTACAAGTGGCCCTATGCATCAGTACTCCTGTATCCCTTGGGTAAATTCCTAGCAGTGCTATTGCTGGGTCCTAGGGTAGGTCTATTTTTAATTTTCTGAGGAACCTCCACACTGCTTTCCAGAGTGGCTGCACTAATTTGCATTCCCACCAACAGTGCAAGAGGATTCGGCAATGGGATGTTCTATCATTCAATGTTTGCTCTTGAAGAATCAAAGCATTTAATGTCTGTCTCTCTCTCTCCCCTAACAGACTGCACTGTATCCCCAGCACCTAGGACAGTGCCCTATCATTTAGGAAGCACTCAATGCACATTGTTGAATTAATAATTGGTAAATAAATTAATTAATTAATCAGACCACCAAAGAAATCACCTCATAGACTATAAAAAATCATATCATTTTGATTGCTGCCTTTGTTGTTATTGCTATTATTTTATGGCAAAAGGACACATACTCTGTTGGGTTTTAGAAAAAAGACTGGGTTGACTGTAAAACAAGAGTTAAAGTACTTGACTCAGAATACCACTAGACAACTAGGAGAGAATGCATATAGATAATAGGCACTCAATAACAGGAAGTGGTAGTCATTGTAGCTATTATTATTAAAGATCCTTTCCTCTAAAGCCTATTTACCCAACTCTAACTCCCAAATCTACTTTCAGATGCAGTCAAGAAGGTTAAAGGCAAAAGAAATGAACACTTTTTAAATACCTGCTCTGCACCAGATTCAGTGCAAACCAGTTTCTGTCAAGTTATCACATTTACTTCCCAAACCCATCCTGCAGAGGTAGCTGCTGTGGGACAGCTCTCAATCCCTCTCCAAGACAGAGGCACCCCTTCCTCCCCTGGGCCCTACTGCCAGTTCCGTTGGCTGAGTCCCTCTTCAGGAACTGTCTTGCTGAAGGGACAACCAAAGTTATGCCCTTCCCTGCATCCACTGGCTGGCCAACATGGGGCTTCCAAGGCCTGGCCCCCAGGCCTCAGGGGATCAACTAAGGCCTCTTTTGCATTGCATCACAGATCTACCTTCCCTGTGCCCAATCCTGTTTTCCTCACCTGTCACCCCCTTGGACAGTGAGACGACTCCCCCCAAGTCCCCCTTCACACAAACCTCAGAATCTCTGAGTCTTTTACCAAGGAATTTGATCTTCTAAAGGTAGTTACGATATTTCCGTTTAAATCAGAAAAGTGACATTCAGAAACATTGATTAATGTCCCCAAAGCACACAGCTAAAGTAACTTTCTGGCCTGACTCCCCAGTGACACCTTGCTTTTTATTACAGCCTCTAACAGCCAAGACTGTGCCTCTGCAAGGCAGAAAGAGGAGGAGAGAGGTACCATTCCCAATCCTCCAGGGTCCATGCCTGATGACAAGGTTGAGGTCAAAGCCTCCTGAAACAATACAAAAATGACCTGCAGGTTGCAGAAGCAAGTATCACAGAGGCAACATTTCCTGGCCCAAATCTTTGTCCAGAGGCCAGGGAGCAGGGCTCCTGGGCAGTTGGGGCTGCTTTCCGGGCCCAGAGCATTTGCAGCCAAGTCCGAATAGCAACTACAACTTACCGGCTCTCTGATGCTCCAGTCTCCATCCATTTTCCAGAGAGCTGCCAGAGTTACCTGGTCACTGATCAGAATTCCTCCACTGCACTCCACCCCAGGACAAAATTCAAGACAGTCAAGGCTGCATTTTAAGGTCTGCGCATGGTTTAGCCCCCCGCCATGCCGACAGCTCATTTCCTACCCACAGTAAGCCCTGGTCCTTCGTGATTATCTAATGGGATACTAGACTTTTTCAGCTTCCTTACCTCTCTCTGGAATTCCCGCTATCCCAGCAGCCCTCCCCCTTGGCCCCCTCCCCCCAGCTTTCAGCGGGGCAAACCCTCCGCCTCCTCCAGTCCCCACTCAAAGGTCGCCTCCGCTCCAAAGCCGTCCTGGCTGCCTCACGCCTCCTCTACACCTCGTGTCCCCTGTACTACGGTGCTCGGAAACTGTTCCTCCTACTGTCCTTCTTGGCCCCAGGAGCCCCTCCAAGGCCCGTCTTCGTGCCACCAGGGCTCAGCACAGTGCCTGGCACACAGCGGGGGAGCCGATAAATGCTGAATAAACACGGGGCGCGGCATCAAGGCTAGTCCCCGCTGCGAGCTCAGCCAGGGAGCCGCTCGGAGGTTTCTTCCTGCGCCTCAGAAAGACTGGAAAAAGGCAATGGCGTGACAAATCTGACCCCTAGCCCCAGGCCAACAGGTCCTGAGGGGTCTGAAGACCTGGGTCGAGCGCATGTCCGGCCGGGGGCTCCGGGGCCCCCGGCATTTCCCGCGCGCCGACCTGTCCGTCGCAGGGTCGGGCCGGGGCCGGGCTGCGGCAGCCTGTGGAGGGAGAGTGGCGCGGCGGCTCGTCGCCTCCCTCCCGGGCCCTCCGCGCGCCCGCACCCCACGGGCACAGGGCCGGCGCGCCGGGGACGAGGACGCCACCGGCAGCCCCGTCTGAGGGGCCGCGGGCGGGGACGGGGGGGGGGGGCTCCCAGCTTCCGGAAACCCCACAAAGTCTACTTCGCGGCGGCGCTCCCCTTACCGTGCGAGCCGCCAGGAAACCCGCGCCAGGGGAGTGCCTCGGCCGCGGCGCCCGCCTGCGGATACGCTCCGGGTCCGCGAGCTCAGCCTCCGCACCCGGCCGCGCTCCAGCGTCTCCCCTCCGCCGCCCGGCCTCCCCGCCGCGCCGCACCGCCCCATTGGCTCGGACGGCCAGGCCCCGCCCCCTGGGGCCCCGCCCCGCGCCTCCCACCACGGCGCCCCTCACGTCTCCACGCGGGAAAGTTGCTTCCTGACTCTGAGCTCTCCCCCGGCTCGGGTAGCCGAGTGCAGTGATCATTCCCTATCCCAAAAGCGTCTCTACGCCCCTTGGGGAGTGCGAAGAGTGCAGCGTTCTTGGAAGCCAGCTTTGAGCAAGGCACCTGACATTCCAGGACTTCAGGAGGCGCCTCAGAGAAACCCTGCCTCACTGTCTGCTCGCGTCTCAGGTACTGTGCCGGTCACTCGGCGCGGGGGGTGCAACAGGAACCAGACAAAGTCTGTCGCCCTCCTGTAGTTTGCGTGGAGTCGGGATGGGGGCAGGTTTAATGAAGGTACACGAAGAAGATATGTCAGATTGTTATGGGAGGGAGAGGTGATTCTAAATAAGAAAGGGGCCTTGGGACGTTGTAAATAGGAGGGTTTCTTGGGGCCGCTTGGGGAGGTGATAGTTGAACAGAGTTGAAAGAGAAAAGGGATTCCAGGACTGGAAGGAGAGCATCGCCGGCAGGGGGCAGTAGATGCACCGTGATTCTGAGGCCACAAGTGGAGACTAGGATAGCCCAGAGTGCTGAGCAAGGAAGAGGTGCGCTAGGCTGGAGAGAGTGCGTGGGGCCGATTTCCCCAGAACCCGGAGGGGTGGGGGTGGGGGTGGGGCAGCCTGAATAGCTTCGGTTCGTTATAAGGACAAAACAAAAATAAGCCATCGAAGGGAGGCTACGACATGTTTAAAAGACCACTGTTGCTTGTGTGGAGAATAGATTTTGGAAGAGAGAATGAAATAGCAGCGAGACCAGTTAGGAGGTGTCTTGTCGGCTCACGCTGCCATAACCAAATACCATAGACTGGTTGGCTTAAACAATAGACATTTATTTTCTCATAGTTCTGGACGTGAAGGTCAAGGTGCCAGCGTGGCCTGCTTCTGGTGGGAGCTCTCTTCCTGGCTTGTAGATGACTGCCTTCTCCCCGTGTCCTCATAAGGCAGGGAGAAAGAGAGCAAGTTCTCTCCTGTCTCTTCTTAGAAGGACATGAGCCCCATCATGAGGTCCCCACCTGCAGGACTTCACCTAAATCACCAAAGGCTCTGTCTCCAAATACCATCTTGTCGTGGGTTAGGGCTTCAACATTTGGGCGGGGGGGGGGGGGGGGGGGGGAGGGGCGATGCTTAGTTCAGTGTGTAACTTGAGTCTACCGCAGGAGTCCAGGCAAGAGATGATGGTGACTTAGACGAAGGTGGTGACAGTGGAGATAGGGAGAGTGGACCAACTGAAATACATTTTTAGAATATCATGGAGGGGCGCCTGGATGGCGCAGTCGGTTAAGCGTCCGACTTCAGCCAGGTCACGATCTCGCGGTCCGTGAGTTCGAGCCCCGCATCAGGCTCTGGGCTGACGGCTCGGAGCCTGGAGCCTGTTTCCGATTCTGTGTCTCCCTCTCTCTCTGCCCCTCCCCCGTTCATGCTGTGTCTCTCCCTGTCCCAAAAATAAATAAACGTTGAAAAAAAAAATTAAAAAAAAAAAGAATATCATGGAAAGCCTTGGTGATGAGTTGGTTTTAAGAAATGTGGAAAACAGGGGCGCCTGGGTGGCGCAGTCGGTTAAGCGTCCGACTTCAGCCAGGTCACGATCTCGCGGTCCGTGAGTTCGAGCCCCACGTCGGGCTCTGGGCTGATGGCTCAGAGCCTGGAGCCTGTTTCCAATTCTGTGTCTCCCTCTCTCTCTGCCCCTCCCCCGTTCATGCTGTGTCTCTCTCTGTCTCAAAAATAAATAAATGTTAAAAAAAAAAAAATTAAAAAAAAAAATGTGGAAAACAGATGAATAAAGAATGACTCCCAGGTGCTCACCTTGAGCCATCCTTGAGATAATGGTGCCCTTACCAACATGGGGAAAGACTAGGAAGGGACAGGTTGGAAGCAGAATGGAAATAAAGGCTCCACCATGGACATTTGAGAAACCCATTGGGCAAGCTACAACAACTGTACCAGGTTCTCTTCAAATTGTTTTACATATATTAACCAATTGTATACATAATTCTTATAGTAACTGTGTGGTGGAAAAGGACTCTCATTGTCCCCGTATCACAGTGGAGGAAATGAAGGCACTAAAAGATTGAGCAACTTGCCCAAAGTGAGGGCTGGTTACCCAAGTAGAAAGCACAGATGTGAGCCTGGGGCTGGAGATATGCACTGGGGAGTGTTCTGACCTGGGACCATATGAGACCACCTAATGTGAGAAGAAAGTGGAGCCAAGGACTGAGAGCCCTTGGAAGTTTGTCTTCCAACATCTCTGCTTACTGCATGGCCCTTAGTAAGTGACTTCAGTCAATAAGAGGGAGTAACCCGACTTCAGTAACCAAGGGAGGAAAACTGGCTCAGGAGTCACAAACTTTAATACTGTTGGGGACGGGCAATAATGTAATAAGTGAAGTTGGCAGGGTGTGATAGAACAGGGTGGGGTAGAGACTGTGGTGCACTGAGGTGTGTGTAGACCTGCCTAAGGGGGCAGGCTGTTACTTAACAACTCATGTTTGCCGTATAGCAGTAGGGACCCTGAGTTGCCAGATGATCTGATTTTCATTAAATTTTCATTAAGAAAAATTCAGATTATGTTACATCTCCAAGTGTTTAAATGTTGGCGATTAATTAAAAAAAATGTAAAGGACTGTGTGAACCAAGATTGTTGAGCAAAATCAAACCCATGCATAGACAGGATTTGCCCCTTTGGCTACTACTTTCCACCTCTGGATCAGGCAGTACCTCAGATCCTTCCTGAGTTTCTATTCAGACATGGATAATGACAGTAGTGGACATAAGAAGATGAAGAAGATCAAGGAAATGTCAGCTCATAAACCCTGCATGGATTTTTGCCCCATCGCTGCCTCTCCCCACCCTGGAATATCCTTTCTAAGCTTCCGTCTCCCCTACCTGTGAAATGAAGTCAGAGAACAGCTCTGACTTCTCTCAACTCTAAGATTTGGACTTATATGTAGTTTTTGTTGTTGTTGTTGTTTTTAAGAATATTGGCCTTCAAATGTGCACAGGAGAGTTGCTTGGAGAAAAATGGAAAGGATGTTCTTGTCTAGGCCTATAAATTCAAAAACCTTCACTAGTATCAGTTTTAAACAAAGAAAGAAAAGAGGAAATGGTTAGTGGGATAAAAGTGTAGATGAGAAACCAGGCAAATTATGGCATGGAAAATAATTTTTTATTGCACTGTGAATAAGCGGGATAAAAGGCAGTTAGATGCAGAAGTGCTTAGTGGTTTCTATTGAAAATTCAATGTATCATAGCCAGTTCTCTATATTTATCATCAAGGGTTTAGCAGTAATGAGATTCTCCCATCATGTATTGGAGGTCAGCTGCATTCCAGAATTATTTATTCTTATGTGCTGAGCTTATGCAATGAAAAGAGCCTGGAAACAGATAATGACTCTCCATAGTCAGTCCCTTTTGTCCCCGCCCTGAGATAGTGTTTAAAGCTGGAGAAACAGCTCACGGCTTTATAAATTTCTGAGTTTTATGTGAGAGTGAATGTGGGGTTGGAAGTCAGAAGACTTCACACCTGGTCATGGGATGACCTCTCTGAACCTTCTTCATCAATGAAATGAGAGCTGGACCAAAGATGGCTTCCTAGAAGATATTTGTATTTATGCCTCCACAATTCTTTGGGGGGAGTTTTTCACGGTGGGGAGACCTGGAAATTCCCAGGGCCAGATCCTTCAACAACTTGCTAACTCCTAGTCCCCAAAAATACTTGAGGGAGGGATGTCACCTGAGTTGGGCCAGTTAGATCTTCACTCCTGGGACTTTGTCTCTCCAGAAAGTGATAAGGATGGAGAGAGATTGACCATGAGATTGATCAGACTAATGATGACAGCAGCAGCAGCAGCAGCAGCCTAAGGAGGCTGGACCAGTGATTCCTGTTTAGTCCTGAATCTTGTTGGCACACCTCTAGATTCCTTTGATTTCTGCCCATTTCGCAAACTTGATCCTTCATGCCATCCCTGTCCCCCATCTAATTTTATTTTGTGAATCGTCCATCTCTGCTAAATTCCCTTCTTATGTTAAATAGCCTACATTATTTCTCTTGCTTTTAACCAAGAATCCTCCCAATGGGTCCAGGAAGGAAAGAAATATATTGTCATAGGATCTTTTCCCTGGGGAACAATTCAGCTCAGGAATTTGCGTGCATGTGGATGCACCCACAGTGACAGGTGTACACATTGTCTTACAACTCAGTAAGAAATCCAAACCCACAGAGTGGTGGTGGTGGAGGCTAAAAAATATATTTATTTTTGATAAGAAGAACTCAGCTCTGCTATTCTTATCTAAAAAAAGATGAGCAAGTTCTTATAATAACAAAACAACTGTAGCAATAAGTCCTTTTTATGTAAATTCTATAGCTTGCAAAGTCCCTCATTTCATATGCCCTCCTGTGAGGTAGGCAGATTAGATAGTATTCATGGATTAGAGTAATAGTAGCTATCATTTATTGAATACTTTTTGTGACCAGGCACTGTGCTAAATGCTTTTCATACCCACGGGCCTACACTGTTAAAGAGATGTTATTCCCGGGGCGCCTGGGTGGCTCAGTTGGTTAAGCCGCTGACTTCAGCTCAGGTCATGATCTCACACTCTCTGAGTTGAAGCCCCACATCCGGCTCTGTGCTGACAGCTTGGAGCCTGGAGCCTGCTTCAGATTCTGTGTCTCCTCTCTCTGCCCCTCTGCCTCTTGTGCTGTCTCTCTGTCTCTCTCAAAAATAAATAAATATTAAAAAAAATTTTTTTTAAAGAGATGTTATTCCCATTTCATAGGGAAAGAAACAGACTTGTACAAAGTCACTTAGATGATACATAGTTGAGGTGGGAACTCAAAATTCTGTCTGACAACGAAAGCCATATTTGCTTTTAACACGCACAGCTTCGTGTCACATAACACAGCTGGTGAATGACAGAGCTGCTGTGGGAACCTAGGTCCTGAGTCAGGAAAGTTTCACAGTTGCCAACAAGGGCAAAGTTAATTTTGTTATCCATCCATGGCAAGAGTTTTAAGCTCACAAGAAAGATCTTGCAATATTTCCTCCTCTCTACCTATCAGGGAGCCTAAAATCTGCACAAAGATGAATTGCTATAATTAAAGATTGATTAGGGGGTACAAGGGCAAATTAGCCTGCGAGGGTTAAGACACAAAGTCTTATCATGTGCAAGAATAAAAGGGCTCTGGAATCTATCCAAAAAGGGTTGATGTAGTAATCATTTCACTATGTATATGCAAATAATCGTGTTCTATGCCTTAAATAGATACAATTTTTATTTTTAAATAAATTAATTAAAAAGCATTAAAAAATAAATTTGACTTATAAGAAATTTTAAAAAAGTAAAAGTGAGAGAACTTTTTTGTTTCATAAATTTCATCTTTGGATTAAAAAACATCTTAGAAAGATGAGGAGGTGGGGTATAGAATAAAAGAAAAGCTGAAAATATTAATCTACTTCCTGACATGAGGCAATTCAGTTCATCTCTGAGCCCTACCTAGTAAAATGAGGGGAGTGCTTAGAATGCTGTAACATCTACAGTTCTTTTCTAGAATCCCTAGGTAAATGCTCAGAAGGGGCATGGCACGGTCTGGAGCTGAGGTGGATTCTGAGCTAAAGATTTTGAGTGGTTTTATGGTTGCTTGTTTGTAGCACAGAACATTTTTGCTGACATTGCAAAAAATTGTCATGGTAACCAGAAAAATAAGTTTCCAAATCCTTGGAGTACCCCTTAAGGGGAGGCAGATGTCAGTGGGTGTTCCTTTGCAATTAAGGGTGCTTGAAGGTTTTAGCTGATCAAGTCACTTTCAAGGTAGTGTTCTAATACATTTGCCCTCACCACAACTCACTGGGAAGCAGCTGTAGTAGGGCAGAAAGAGTGCCAGGTCCACTGGAGTGGGCAATGAAAACACCGAGGCAGTAGTTCTCACTGCTGGTATATATTTTGGCATATATTCTCACTAGTAGGTATATATTTTGTCAGCATCCCAGGTGACATCATTGTGTAGTCAAGGTTGAGCACTGCTGAGCTGATTTTGAGTCCTACATCCACAGCTTCCTGTCTGGCTGTGAGGTCTTGGACTGGCCTCTTCACTTCTCCAAGCTTTGGGTGCTTCCGCTATAAAATAAGGTAATAGAACTATCTTTGCAGGACAGTTGTGAGGCTTAAACATGAAAGTGCCTGACCATCACCATAACTTCAATATTAGTTGCATTTGACTTAGAACGAGCATGGAATTCGGAAACCCACTTTTTATTTTTTCTTATTTTTTTATTTTTTAGATTAAAATCGCCCTTGCTCTCCATTTCTACCACTTTGAGGGTCTGGATTCTGTCTGCACAGGAACACAACAAAGAACCTACCCCTTCCAGGTCATTTTCCTTCCATCTTAAATCCCACATAATAATGACGCTGCATCGGTTGGCCTCTAAACAGACCCTGGTCATTTCAGCCGAGGTCAATCACCAGAGGAATAGCCAGGCCACACTGAGAATGGATTTTTTTCCCTTTTAACTACATGGGAAGGCAATAACTGTAGCTGTTGAGAACATGAAAGCTGTAACTATACCATGTTTGAATCCTTGTTCTGCTACTTCTTGGTTTTTGACTTTGGGCAAGCTGTTTGCCTAGGTTCCTTATCTACCCAAGGAGGGTAATAATAATAATTACTTTCGGGAGTTGCATGAGGATGAAATATATTAAAACATATAAATTAGGGCAGTACCTGGTATATAATAAGTGTTCTTCAAGTGTTCCCCATTTTATTTGCATTAAAATGATCAACTCTTAGATTTCCCAAAAAAGAAACACATAAATCTTACCACTTAGAGCTCAGACAATGAGCAGACCCCTTGATCCCCGGGTTATGAGGGAGTGTGCCCCGGAGGTGTGGAGCCCAGCCTTAAGCACTACTGGTCTCTATCTTATTTGTCCCAGACTGCAACTGCTTTATTGGACCATGGGTTTTACAACAGCATCCACCGTGTGTGGCATCCACCTCTGTCCCTGTCTTCTCAAAGTCAGCTATAAAGACAGTAAAGTGTGGTCCTTTTCTCCTCCCTCTTTCACTTTCTTCTCTATCCTCTGACCCTTAGAGATTAGGGGCTGGCTGTGGCATTCCACCTAGGCCCATCTTCCCCGGCAGGTACCCATAGTACAGGCAGGCCTCTGGATGGCATAGTGATCGCCATCATCCTTGTGGCAGCTGCCATGGGGAGCACTGGGCTGAGCATTCTGCAGTCATCCGCTTACTGAATTATCCCAACAACTCTGAGAAGTAAGCATAATAAACACATTCCCATTTTACAGATTATTAAAACTGAGGCCTACAGTGGTACATGAACCTGCTAAGATCCCATATCTCATACATACGGGATCAGGGACCTAAGCTAGTAACTCATTGCCCTTTGCCAGCATGCCCTTGGGCTGGCTCCACTGCCCTGGGGGATGGGGCTCCCCATCCTGGCTTTTGAGCTCCTGAGAAAAGAGTAGAGTTTAACTTCTACCATTGACAGACCATTGCCTTCTCCAAAACGATCTCCATCCAGACATCAGGGAAATGACCATCATATTAAGTGAGAGGATCCATGCAAAAACACAGCTTGATCTAAAAACTGCTGTGTAAGTGTTAGGTATCATTTTCAGCACCATCACACAGGGGCTCATAAGTATTTGCTGAAAGAATGCATGCTTATGACTTTTCCTTTCAGGGAAGGAATGAAGTTATAATAACAAAAGTTGGCCTTGGCATTACCAGAGACCTGTATTCAAACCCCAGCTTTATCATTTAAGTGGTGTGTGACCCTAAACAGTAACAATAATAATGGTAAAAATTGTGTGCACATGTACCAGCATCTGGTCCGGTGCTTCAACCTCTAATATCTTACTTAGTTCTTTCAATGACACTTTGAGATAGGTATTAATATCCCCAATTTACAGATGGAGAAACTAAGGCTCAGAGGAGCAAAGAAACTAACTCAAAGTTGCACAATTTATAGTAGCAAAACCAGGAATTAAACCCAAATCTACATTATTTCAGAAGCATTGCTCTTAAGTTTTTTGAAGGATTCCCTATCTGCTGAACTTCAGTTCTGTCTGTTTTTCAGAGTGATCATGGGGATCAGTTCTGTATACAACCTGTCCAGTAATCCAGAACCTAGATGTACATTTAAAGGCAGGTGGAGCACAGGAAACAATAGTTTTTTACATGGAAGAGAGCAGAGGGAGATCTTTTATTAGTGATACTAAAATACACTTCTGTGCTTATGATTTATGTGATAGGGTCACGTCCTTATGGGCAGATAGGACCATGCATAAGGATTTTTGCCACCTCCAGATTCCCCATGAGGCTGCTGTATCAGCATTATATGAAAAGCACATTCTAGACAGGTGGAGTTATGAAATCTACAATGTGCTTCTCTGGCTGTGGCCACTGCTCCTGGTGTGAATATCTCTAATCATTCATTCATTTCTCCTCTGGGAACTGGCAATCTCCATCATCATGTTACCAGGCAACCAAAGCACCTGCATCAGGAGGTGAGCAAACCAATCAGGACGGTCAGGGGAGGAGTTTTACCTGGTTGGCCTCGGTGATGGAAAGAGGGCTCTCTGGGTTCACTCAGGACTATGGCTGCTGGAATCAGCATCAGAGCTGAAGGGAACTCCGGAAATTTGAAACCTCCCATTTTAGGTAGCTAAGTGGGGGCCTGGTTGTGTAGGAGTCAAGTCTTCAAGGTTGCACAGCAACTCCAAGGCAGAATCAGGACAAGTCAGATCTGATCCCTAACCAAGTGTTCCATCCCTTATACTTTACTGTCCTCATTTAAAAATCATTAGGGGCGCCTGGGTGGCGCAGTCGGTTAAGCGTCCGATTTCAGCCAGGTCACGATCTCGCGGTCCGTGAGTTCGAGCCCCGCGTCAGGCTCTGGGCTGATGGCTCGGAGCCTGGAGCCTGTTTCCGATGCTGTGTCTCCCTCTCTCTCTGCCCCTCCCCCGTTCATGCTCTGTCTCTCTCTGTCCCAAAAATAAATAAACATTGAAAAAAAAATTTTTTTTTAATCATTAATGAGGCACCATCTATATATTAGGCTCTCTGTGTAGTGGTGTGGGGGATGCAGAAGGCATGTAGACCTTTCCTCAGTCATCTAACAGTTATGCTATTTATGCTTCCATATTTAGGGCAGTATAGCATAGTGGTTAAGGGCACAGGTCCCACAGTCAGAGCATAAAAGTCAGCTCAGGCACTTACCATTTATGGGAGAATTCAGGTTACTTAACCTTTCTGTGCTTCAAGTTTTCTCAAATAAAATGGTGCTAAGGATGAGATAAAAGAAATAACTCGATTGTGTTGTTGTTAAGCCTGTCCAAAGGAAGTTTCCATCAGAATTGGTCATCCTTGGTAAAAACATGTGGGGCACTTGAGCTTGGACTCTGGAACCAGGCACCTTGCCAGAGTTCAAGCCTTGACCCTGCCTTGCACTCATTACATGATCATTGCCAAGTGATTTAAAATGTCTATGCTTTAGTTTGCTTATCTATAAATGAGTATAGTAATAGACCCTCATAGGCTCATTATGGAGCTAAAATAATTTAATATACATAAAATGTTTAGAACAGTTTCTGGCACATAATAAGTGCTCTATAAATTTTAGGTAATAGGATTCATCAACAAATATTTATTTGAGCTCTCAGGATGTACTAGGTACTGTCCTAGGAGCTGGGAGGTATAAAAATGAACAAAATAGACAAGTCTTTCTCAGCCATCATAGAACTATGTTTATTATTACAATTGTAATCACGTCCGTTTACTTCTCGACTCCTGCAGCTTAAAGGTGGGGCAGGTGTTTTGTTCACAGTTGTATTATTACCTGTGTCTGGAAGAGGCCTGACAAGAGGTACATGTTCAGTAAATATTTGTTTCATGAGTGCCAGGCACTGCATTAGATATAGAACAGTCGTTCTCAGCTAGGGATGGTTTTGTTCTTCCAGGAAATATCGGACAATGTCTGGAGACATCTTTGATTCTTGTGACTTGGGGGAAGAGGGTAAGGTGACAGCGAGGCTACTGGCATCTAATAGATAGAGGCAAAGGATGCCACTAAACATCCTACAGTGTCCAGGACAGCCTCTCACAACAAAATTACCCAGCTCCAATGTCCAGTGTGCCAAGGTTGAGAAATTCTGGTATAGGAGAGAAACAAAACCTTATAAAGACTCCTTCCCTTCAGAAACTCGTGGTCTAGCAGGACCATGATCACATAGCACACTGAGTGCTGTGTGGGAATCATGAGAGAGGACTCTGAGGACATACAGAATAAGCAGCTGAACAGCAGAAACTTCTGGTGGAACTGATGTCTGAGCTGACTCTTCAAGGACATGTATTGTCTTCAGGCAAATTCTGTGTGCCCTGAAGGATGTTCCAGGGCTTGAAGAATGTGTGTGTGTGTGTGTGTGTGTGTGTGTGTGTGTGTGTGTGCGCGCGCGCGCGTGTGTGTGTGTTGGGGGGCAGGCAACATGCATAAAGTCTTAGAAGTAAGAGGGAGTTTGGTTTTAGTAAAGTGCAGGAACCAGAGCAGGAAGCGGAGGCTTGTGCAGGAGGTCATGGGGAACCCTATGACACATAATGCGAATGTTGGGCATGATGTGGCCAGCTGGAATTTCCCAAAGTCTGTTCTCTAAGCACCAGTTATTTAAGATGTGCCCAAAAAGGGCCACAGTCAACTAAGAATGATAATGTGCTGAATATTACTTCCCCCCCTTTTTTTTACTTATCCCCTCTTTTAGAGATTTAGAAGACTCATTAGTATCATAATCCTTTATTTAAAAAATTTGATTCAGGGACGCCAGGGTGGCTTAGTCAGTTGAACATCAGACTCTTGGTTTAGGCTCAGGTCATGATCTCATGGTTCGTGGGTTCAAGCCCTGCATTGGGCTCCGTGCTGTCAGTGTGGAGCCTGCTTGGGATTCCCTCTCTCTCTGCCCCTCCCCACTTATGCGAGCTCTCTCTCTCTCTCTCTCTCTCTCAAAATAAATAAATAAACTTCAAAAAATAAACTTGATTCATTTAACTTAATTTATCCCAGAGTCTTCCACAGTTATTTGACCATGAAAACTTCCTTTCTAGACATCTGTCTACATGGAGTCTACAGACCTTCTTTGGGAAGAGGAATCGTAGGAGAACTATTGACTTTCTTCAAGCAGTATCATTGCTGGATTTGTGTTTTAGGATAATCTCCTTGGCTCCTGTGTGGGGTAGATTCAGAAGGTAAGAAATATCGATGTGTATTGTTCAAGCACTTGTCAAGTTGATGTGACTTATTGACCGCTGGGCTGTCTCCCCCACTGGACCTGGTATAGCGAGCATACTTATTAATCATTGTGGCCCAGTGCCTAGCTCAGCTTGGCAGATAGTAAGCACTTCCATGCATTTTTTTGAATGAACGGATGTTGTTTTTAGTTAGGCACTGTACTAGCCATGGAGGCTGAGCAAATCAGATGCATTTCCTGTTGTCATGCAGTTAGCAGACTAGTGAGCATGTAGTAGGCACTTTATACATGTTTATGGACTGAGCAGATGATTACCATAAATAAGACAGAAAGCGGCAAGGATCATAATGGGGTGAGGCCTGGGAATCTGTATTTTAAACTAGTTCCTTGGCTACTTCTGATGTCCAGGGGCTGGTATTTGGGAAGCACTGTGCTGTCAATCACAGATGATGTGTCTTTGATTGGCCAGCTGACATCAAGGCCCCAATCTTTGGACACTGGCTGTTCCTGATTCTTGCCACTTGGGTCCTCGAAGCCCCTGGTCTCATTGCCCCTGAGCCACCACCTTGCCTTTCCTGATCCTGCTAGAATCCTCTGAATTGAGCTTGGAGTGCTATGCGTCCTTTATAGCCCAAATCCTAATGGGAACCATCTCTAAACACTGAGTGAGATGTTTGCTTCTTGTTTCCGCCTCTCAGTACTCTTTCTGAAGCACTCATGACTCCCTCATGCATTCCTGAGTCTACATGATTGTCTCTCAAAAGCTGCTTGAAGACAGCTCTGTGGCAAAACCTATTTATGTTTTGATGTAGGTTGTGTACACGTTATAGCTCTATTTTGTTTTTGGTGTGAAATTAAAAAGAAGGAGGAGGAGGATGGGAGGCAGCAGAAGGAGGAGGAGGAAGAAGAAGGGAGGAGGAAGAGAAGATTGCATGGTCTTTTAGGAGAGATTGTGAGACTTTTCTTCATTTTGTCCTGAAAAGAGTTTACTATGGAAATGAAAACAAAAAAAAAAAAAAGTCTCTGATTGACTAGTTTGTGACAAGTGGAATCATTGCTTTAATGGTCTGGTTAGAAAGGGAATAGTTGTGATTGCCTTAACTGGCAGTTCTGAAATTTTGGCATATGAGTAAGTTTCACCAGAATTATGTGAAAATGAAAAATCATGCCCAGGCCTCATCTGAGATCTTCTTAATCAGGGTCTCCACAGGTAAGGTGCAGGAATGTGCATTTCTAAAGATAGTCCCTAGAGATTCTGATATGTAATCTGACTAGCAGGTGCTGGGCTAAGGTTTGCTGGGTGATGGACTGCTTCCTAGCCAAGCACAGCCTTCTCCTCTCAGGAAGTCAGCTCTGATTCTCTCTGCCCAGCTCTAAGTTCACCATCCCAGACCACAATTTGTAACCCCAGATCCTTTTTCATTCTTTTGGGCCCTGCTTGTGCCAATGAAGGCTGTTCACTATCCTGGCTGTCACACACTGGTCTAGGAAACTCCGGGTCTGGTTTCTGTTCCAGCTGCACTCCCATGAGTCCCCAGCACAGACATTTCTGAGCAATTTTTCTTGCAACTGTCTCAAGGGATATGCGTTTCCTATTCTTCGAGTTGTTAATTTCCCTGATGATGTAAGCATCATGTCAACTCTCATCCAATTTAAACAGGTCATCTATTGACTGGCTTTTCTTCCCCTTAGGAGTTAAAGGTGGTAGCAAAATGCCTCCTCCTTCTGCTCAAGAAAAGACTGAGGATTTATTTTATTCCCTTTAAACGTTATTCCCAAAGTTTAAATAAAACTTGCTGATATTTTCTCACTTGCCTTCACCAACAATTTTTTTTTCAAAATTTTGAATGTATATTTATTTTTGAGAGGGAGAGAGACAGAGTGCAAGCAGGGGAGGGGCAGAGAGAGAGGGAAACATAGAATCTGAAGCAGGCTCCAGGCTCTGAGCTGTCAGCACAGAGCCTGACATGGGGCTCGAACCCATGAACCCTGAGATCATGACCTGAGCCGAAGTCGGACACTCAACTGACTGAGCCACCCTGGTGCCCCCACCAACAAGTCTTTCTTTAGAAGAGCAAAGTGGTTTGCCTTTAATGGAATACAGGGGCTTGCGTGTCCTAACCCACGTCTTTAGTGAGTGGGAGTGAAGTTCTAGACTGAAGTTTGCCCGTAAATAACCCTGATTACTGGACCGTGGGTTAGTCTCTAAATAAAGTCATATTTTTGAAAGTCCAATCTAGCAATCAGAAGGAATTTTAAAGGAATTTTAAATGATACTTGGCCCTCTTGAGGACCAATAAAAGGAGTCCATTTTACAACCTAGAGCAACTCTCTAAGATCCCCTTCAATCTTCCTCTCCATTCTGTCTCATCCCCATGGGTGCTCCAGAATCCATTCTCATGAAATGCCTCAGACCCTAACACCCAGCCCCTATAGCTTTTATAGTTTTTTTTTTCTCTTTTCATTCCTTTTGGATCTCTAGACCTGTCTCTCCATTCACATTCTTTCAATTCTTCTGAACTTACGTCATAAAACCCTAATAACAGGAATAGTAGGCCAAAACTCAACTAATTGCTGAAGAGTAAAAAAAAAAAAAAAAAAAAAAAAAAAAGGGTTTGAATGGGGGTGATGTAGAGCATATGGAGGCTGGGAACCTAGACATGCTGATAAATCTTGTGTCTTTCACATGTGTGTTTGGGGGTATCATCTGTACTACAGATCATAGTCCCATAGACAGCCACTGTAATGATATTCCTATGGTATTCCTATAATTGTCCCACAGAGCTTGAGGACGTTTGGACCTCCTGTCTCTCCTAACTAGAGGCTTCCTTACTGTGTCTCTCTCCCCTTCTCATCATAAACAAGCTCATTCAAGCTATTCCTATTATGTTTCTGTGCTGTGAACTCATGTCAACAAGAAGGCATGGTGAGCTGGCTGAATCAACCAAGGTTGAGGTTAGCATTTGTAAACGTTAGGAGGAGAGGACAAAGCTTTGTTTCAAGCCTTCTTCCTCACTTTTCTTTAATGCCTGGGTCTCTTGCTCCTTCATTCGGACCGCCTCCCACCTTTCCTTTCCTTCCATAGAATTCACTCCTTCACACATCCTTGTGATGTAGAATAAAATATCTCTGATGAGATCTCCCCCATACTGATGATCACAGTTATCAACTGCACAAAATGGCCTTAAGAAAAATATGTAAATGAAAAATAAGATATGGTTTCATAATAAGCAGATCTACAGAAGAGAAAAAAAATCCTGTCTTTAGTCTTCTGTCTGGGAAGTTAGTAAAGGGGGTACCTACTCGAAGGGCCTAGCTACTTTATGTCTGGTTGGGATGTTCTCTATCTTGTGACATTTATTGAGCCCCTGTTATGTGTCAGATACTGTTCTAAATGCTTTATACCTATTCAAATTTTCAATGTCATAACATCCTCATAAGGTGGTTGTTGATATTATCCACATTTTACTGATGTGTAAATCCAGGATCAGAGAGATTTAGATACTTGCCCAAAGTCACTCAGCTTGTGACTGGTAGAGTCAGAATTTAAGCCAAACCACTGCTAGACCCTGAATTATTATCCATCTTTTAATCCAGGTAACTAGATTGATTCTTTTTGCTTTAATTTTTTTAAAAGATTTTATTTTTAAATAATCTCTACACCCAACATGAGGCTTGAACTCACAACCCCAAGATCAAGAGTTGTATGCTCTACCGGCCTAGCTGGCTCAGCTAGCTATATTCCAGCACAATAATTGTGTTTTTGTAGCCTGAGGAAGTAAAAGTTGGGAAAGAAGGGAGGAATAGTAGCTAATCTATGCTAGATATGAGGTTTGAGGCCAATTCTGACTTCAGATCTCATGGCTTTTTAACATTTGGGCGGTTGAAGAAATTCATTGGCAGTGACAAGGAAAATCTTTATGCCAGTGTTTATGGAGATTTCCTTCATGCTTTTTCTATAAAAAAAATGTATTTCAGCCCCCTTAGGGGAGTAAGTCACCTGTGCCCCATTTCCTCTGCTTCTGCCTGCCACTGTTTTATACCATGTGGTGGCAAATTATCTCATTATTCCTCACAGTGCCCCAGTGAGGAATCACAAGTCAGACAGTCCTCATTATACAAAAGAGGTGACCGAGACTCAGAGGACTTGAGTAACTTTCCATGATTACATAGCTAGTACTTGAATAATTGTTGGAAGCATCTTGGAGGAGAAAGATTTAGGGTGATCCTTATTTATATCAATAGAGACTCCTTGAAGACCTTTACACTGACTATTATAATAAATGTAGTCTTCAGTGATTAAATCTATAATTCTGTATTCCTTCACAGAGGCACATTCTTTTCCCTTTCAGCCTCTCATAGCTGCTTTAATGGAATGGGATTAGTGAAGTACGCAAATGGAAAGTTTTCCTTTCATGAGCTCTGAGAACTATCTACCTAAAATGTATCTTCCAGACAAGATGATGTCATCCAGATTAGACATGTCCTTAGAGACTGATAACATGCTTACTGGGAGTGAGTCACCTTCCTCTGGGACGTCAGAATTAGGCAGCATCAAATCTAATAAACACTGATAGGCCGGAAAGAATTCTAATGTACTCAATGATGTCAAAGAAATGCAGTGTCTGAATCAGGGTCGGTAGTAACTTGGATCTGTTTCTCCTCTAATGAACCTTGAAACTTGTTTCCACCCATGCTTTCAAATTCAAATATATTAGGAAGGATATAGGGGATAGGAGATAGTAAATAACAATATTAGGAAATGCATCTTCCTAACTGACTAAATAAGGATTCTTTTGGAGCTAAAACCAGAGTACCTGACTTCTTTCTTGATTCCTGTTTAAGGAATTGTCACTGCATGCCATACGCATGTCACTAAATATATACACAATTCTTCTGCTTGGTGATACCAATACACTTGAGATGAATTATAACTAGATTAGTTCTAGGAACTTAGTTCTTGGCTTCAGATGTGTGGCCTCGTGGATGCAAATTTCCCTCTCTGTTCCAGGGACTTGTATTTGGTAATTTCTAGGATTCTTCCTAAGATCTTTCTGGATATTTAATTTGTGTGTGTGTGTGTGTTCTGAAATATCAAATCTTTATGAATTCTGAGAGGAAGGATGTTCCTAATTCTAATAGGTTTTGTCTGCTGTCCCTGGTGCTGAATTGTACAAGACATTAGGGTTCCAAATGTGTATATTTTCAGCTGGTAGGGGAAAGGTAAAAGAAATAAAACCAAATGTTTAGACTTCATAAAGACTTATAGATCTGGAAATAGTATTATCCATATGAGCAAAATGAACATGTACAAACTTAAAAGAAACAAATGTATATTAAGTATATTAAATATTTGTGAGGGAAAGACTCTGTGTCTCTATTTTTTAGTAATATATCTCAAAGTGAGTTGGTACTTAGCCCAGAGTAGATTCTCAGTGAATATATTTTGAGTGAATAGTGAATAAATTCAGGCATAGTGCTCAAAAGAAGTGAAGATAGAGTTAATGCTCAAAAATGGGAGCTCTACTCCCAAATATATAAAACAATTAATCACAAACATAAGCAAACTTATTGATAAGAATGTGGTAATTTTAGGGGACATTAATACCCCACTGACAGCAATGGATTGATCATCTAGACACAGAATCAATAAAGAAACAAGGGCCCCGAATGACACATTGGATCAGATGGGCTTGACAGATATATTTAGAACTCTGCATCCCAAAGGAACAGAATATACTTTCTTCTCGAGTGCACATGGAACATTCTCCAAGATAGATCACATACTGGGTCACAAAACAGCCCTTCATAAGTATCAAAGAATTGAGATCGTACCATGCACACTTTCAGACCACAATGCTATGAAACTTGAAATCAACCACAGGAAAAAGTCTGGAAAACCTCCAAAAGCATGGAGGTTAAAGAACACCTTACCAAAGACTGAATGGATCAACCAGGCAATTAGAGAAGAAATTTAAAAATATATGGAAACAAATAAAAATGAAAATACAACAATCTAAAAGCTTTGGGATGCAGCGAAGGCAGTCCTGAGAGGAAAATACATTGCAATCCAGGCCTATCTCAAGAAACAGGAAAAATCCCAAATACAAAATCTAATAGCACTCCTAAAGGAAGTAGAAGCAGAACAACAAAGATACCATAAACCCAGCAGAAGAAGAGAAATAATAAAGATCAGAGCAGAAATCAACAATATAGAATCTAAAAAGACTGTAGAGCAGATCAATGAAACCAAGAGTTGGTTTTTTGAAAAAATAGACAAAATTGATAAACCTCTAGCCAGGCTTCTCAAAAAAAAAGAGGAGAGGACCCAAATAGATAAAATCATGAATGAAAATGGAATTATTGCAACCAATCCCTCAGAAATACAAGCAATTATCAGGGAATACTATGAAACATTATATGCCAACAAACTGGACAACCTGGAAGAAATGGATAAATTGCTAAGTACCCACATACTTCCAAAACAGGAAGAAATAGAAAATTTGAACAGACCCATAACCAGAGAAGAAATTGAATCAGTTATCAAAAATCTCCCAACAAGTAAGAGTCCAGGACCAGATGGCTTCCCTGGGGAATTCTACCAGACATTTAAAGCAGAGATAATACCTATCCTTCTCAAGCTGTTCCAAAAAATAGAAAGGGAAGGAAAACTTCCAGACTCATTCTATGAAGCCAGCATTACTTTGACTCCCAAACCAGACAGAGACCCAGCAAAAAAAGAGAACTACAGGCCAATATCCCTGATGAATATGGATGCAACAATTTTCAACAAGATACTAGCAAATCCAATTCAACAGCATATAAAAAGAATTATTCACCATGATCAAGTAGAATTCATTCCTGGGCTGCAGGGCTGGTTCAATGTTCGCAAATCAACCAGTGTGATACATCACATTAATAAAAGAGAAGATAAGACCCATATGATCCTGTCAATCGATGCAGAAAAAGCATTTGACAAAATTCAGCATCCTTTCTTGATAAAAACCCTCGAGAAAGTCGGGATAGAAGGAACATACTTAAACATCATAAAAGCCATTTATGAAAATCCCACAGCTAATATCATCCTCAATGGGGAAAAACTGAGAGCTTTCCCCCTGAGATCAGGAACACGACAGGGATGTCCACTCTCACCGCTGTTGTTTAACATAGTGTTGGAAGTTCTAGCATCACAGACAACAAAAGGAAATCAAAGGCATCAAAATTGGCTATGATGAAGTCAAGCTTTCACTTTTTGCAGATGACATGATACTATACATGGAAAACCCAAGAGACTCCACCAAAAGTCTGCTGGAACTGATACATGAATTCAGCAAAGTCGCAGGATACAAAATTAATGTACAGAAATCAGTTGCATTCTTATACACTAATAACGAAGCAACAAAAAGACAAATAAAGAAACTGATCCCATTCACAATTGCACCAAGAATCATAAAACACCTAGGAATACACCTAACCAAAGATGTAAAAGATCTGTATGCTGAAAACTATAGAAAGCTTATGAAGGAAATTGAAGAAGATGCAAAGAAATGGAAAAACATTCCGTGCTCATGGATTGGAAGAATAAATATTGTTAAAATGTCGATCCTACCCAAAGCAATCTACACATTCAATGCAATCCCAATCAAAATTGCACCAGCACTCTTCTCGAAGCTAGAACAAGCAATCCTAAAATTTGTATGGAACCACACAAGACCCCAAGGAGCCAAAGTAATATTGAAGAAGATCAAAGCTGGAGGCATCACAATCCCAGACTTTCGCCTCTACTACAAAGCTGTAATCATTAAGACAGCATGGTATTGGCACAAAAACAGATGCATAGACCAATGGAATAGAATAGAGACTCCAGAAGTGGACCCACAAAAGTATGGCCAACTAATCTTTGACAAAACAGGAAAGAATATCCAATAGAAAAAAGACAGTCTCTTTAACAAATGGTGCTGGAAGAGCTGGACAGCAACATGCAGAAGAATGAAACTAGACCACTTTCTTACACCATTCACAAAAGTAGACTCAAAATGGATGAAGGACCTGAATGTGAGACAGGAAACCATCAAAACCCTAGAGGAGAAAGCAGGAAAAAACCTCTCTGACCTCAGCCGCAGCAATTCCTTACTTGACACATCTCCAAAGGCAAGGGAAGTAAAAGCAAAAATGAACTATTGGGACCTCATGAAGATAAAAAGCTTCTGCACTGCAAAGGAAACAATCCACAAAACTAAAAGGCAACTGACAGAATGGGAAAAGATATTTGCAAATGACATATCAGACAAAGGGCTAGTATCCAAAATCTATAAAGAACTCACCAAACTCCACAGCCGAAAAAGAAATAATCCAGCGAAGAAATGCGCAGAAGACATGAATAGACACTTCTCTAAAGAAGACATCCAGATGGCCAACAGGCACATGAAAAGATGCTCAACGTCACTCCTCATCAGGGAAATACAAATCAAAACCACACTGAGATATCACCTCATGCTGGTCAGGGTGGCCAAAATGAACAAATCAGGAGACTAGAGATGCTGGAGAGGATGTGGAGAAACGGAAACCCTCTTGCACTGTTGGTGGGAATGCAAACTGGTGCAGCTGCTCTGGAAATCAGTGTGGAGGTTCCTCAAAAAATTAAAACTAGATCTACCCTATGACCCAGCAATAGCACTGCTAGGAATTTACCCAAGGGATACAGGAGTGGTGATGCATAGGGGCCCTTGTACCCCAATGTTTATAGCAGCACTTTCAACAATAGCCAAATGATGGAAAGAGCCTAAGTGTCCATCAACTGATGAATGGATAAAGAAGTTGTGGTTTATATACACAATGGAATACTACTTGGCAATGAGAAAGAATGAAATATGGCCTTTGGTAGCAACGTGGATGGAACTGGAGAGTGTTATGCTAAGTGAAATAAGTCATACAGAGAAAGACAGATACCATATGTTTTCACTCTTACGTGCATCCTGAGAAACTTAACAGAAGACCACAGGGGAGGGAAGAGGGAAAAAAAAGTTACAGAGAGGGAAGGAGGCAAACCATAAGAAACTCTTGGGAACTGAGAATAGACTGAGGGTTGATGGGTGAGAGGGAGGGGAAAGTGGGTGATGGGCATTGAGGAGGGCACCTGTTGGGATGATCACTGGGTGTTGTATGGAAACCAATTTGACAATAAATTTCATATTAAAAAGTAAAAATAAAAAAATAAAACTCCTTGATAGAAGTGAGGAAAATAATGGGAGCTCTATAGTCAGACTGTCAGAGTTCACATCCTGGTATGCTACTCACTAGCTGTGTGACCCTGGACAAGTTGCTTCACCACTACCTGATAATACTACCTCAAGGGCTATTAGGAGGACAAAAGAGTTAATATACAGGGGTGCCTGGGTTGTTTAGCCAGTTGAACATCCAACTCTTGATTTCGTCTAAGGTCATGATCCTAGAGTAGTGGGATCAAGCCCTGTGTCAGGCTCCATATTTAGCATGGAGCCTGCTTAAGATTTTCTCTCTCTCCCTCTGCCCCTCTTCTTTGCTTGTATGCTTTCTCTCTCTTTCTCAAATTAAAAAAAAAAAGAGTTAATATACAAAAGCTGTTCAAAACTGAACCTGTAACATTGAAAGTGCTCTGCATTATTATTTTTTTATTTTTTTAATGTTTATTTATGTTTGAGAGAGAGAGACAGAGACAGAGAGACAGAGTACAAGCAGGGGAGGGGCAGAGAGAGGGAGATACAGAATCTGAAACAGACTCCAGGCTCTGAGCTGTCAGCACAGAGCCCAACGTGGGGCTCGAACTCAGGAACCATGAGATCATGACCTGAGCCGAAGTCGGATGCTTAACCGACTGAGCCACCCAGGCTCTCCTTTATTTTTTGTAAATTTTAAAAAAAATGTTTGTTTATTTGAAAGTGCTATGAGTTATTATTATTATACTTCTTTTCATTCCTTTTGTCGAGGATATTTATGAATAATATATTCTAGACACATAATAATAATTAAAATTTATTGTGAGATTATTATGCAAGAAACATTTTAATTTACTAATTCCTTATGACAGTACCATGATCTAAGCGCTATTATTATCTCCATTTTAAAGTGAGGAACCTAAGTAACTTTCCCATGGCCCCATAGCAATTTTAAAACTAAGATTTGAACCTAGGCTATCTAGACCCAAAATCTGAACCCTTAAACACAACACTTTACTGCTTCTCAATATTTTTGATATCCCAAGTTGGTGATATGGAGGGCAGTCTGTGTCTGGAAGCAGCATTTTCTGTAGATGAGAAGGTAATTGCTCAAAGAGAGTTCGCAGGCTCAAAGATTTTTTTAAGCTAAAAATCTTCCTTCAGTATTGAGCCATACTACTAACCTCACAGAAAACATGATGAATTTCCAACATTTCTGTCTTTTTTTCCTTGAGGAGATAGGAAGGGAAGGGGTATTTTTTCCATTCCTTTTCCAATGAACACAATTAGCGTGTCGATCCTAAACATATGCTGTGTATATCTTATCAGCTAATCTTGACACAGAGATTAGAACATGTTATGCTTTTTGGCTGACTATCTTCACCTCTAGTCCAGTTATTAAAATAATTTCAATGACCCATTTTTAGTTTATTGGGTCAATATTGTAAACTTGAATACTGAATATTCTTCACCTGAAATTCTGCTTGCATGCTGAGTATAATAAATTGTAGTTCACGTCCAATAAGGATGGATGTGCTTTTACACCATTGTTTTGTTTCCATTTCTTTTCAAAACGAGGTTCTTTTTCAGAGATATCTGAATTGCATGTACTATTTTCAATTTGCAGTAGGAGACTGGCATATAAAAGAAATAATGAAAGCTACATTATTATGGTCCCAGAAGATAACTGGTAATGGTGTAATCAATTTTCTCAGGGTTATTTCTTTTTTCCCCATTTTTGACTGCTCAACCTCCATCCATCTGAATGGAAAATGTTAAGCATGTGCTGATTGCTGTTGGGCATGTACTAAATTACTAGAGTATAGCAGCTTTACAGATAGATTGGTTTATACCCCTTAGTCTGCCAAGTTGTCATCATTTAGCCTTGTTCATCTGAGCTATTTTCTTTTTAGTCAGTGATAGGCATGGCTATAATGCACCTTCACTGTGGCATGTACCAGGATGCTCAGGCAGAAGGAGCTAACATTTATTAAGCATACACTCATTAACTCATTACGTTCCAGGACCCAGGTTAAGTTCTTTGCTACATCATTTCATTTAATCCATGCAGTGACCCATTAAGGTTTATATTGTTATTGTTCCCATTGTATAGACACACAAACTGAGGCACAAAAAAACCCCCACAAACATTCCCATGGTCATACCTGTGAGTTATGAAAATTGATGGCTGGTGTTTGAGGCTAAGTGGTCTGACTCCAGAGTCTATACTCTCCATTGGTATGTTCTACTGTCTTCTATGTGCTCATGGTTTTCAAATCCTTGCATGTCAACTCATTAACAATAAATTAGCTTTTATTTTGTGCCAGGGACTGTGCCAGATACCAAAGATGCTAAGATTATTAAGATGTAGTCTCTAAGGCACTCATGGCTTAATGTGAAATTTATTGTAATCAAGGCATGGAGTTCACAGAAGAGAAAGTAAAGAAAGAAAACCTCCCTCAAATGGGAGGATGGGATTAGAACTCAGAGCCAGCTCCACAGTGAGATGGTCCCGGATGTAAGTTTTAAAAATTCAGAGGAAACAGCACATGCAAAGGCATGGAAGTATGAGACAGGTGAGAGTAACTCATAGTGATTGGAAGTACGGACCCTGGAGCCCAACTGCTTGGATTTGAATCCTGGCTCTACCTCGTGACTGGTGGCAAACTCCTTAGCTTCTCTGTGCCTCAGTTTCTCATCTATACAAGAAGGATGACAAAACTAGTAACTCCCTGATAGTGCAGTGGGATTAAATGGGTTAAGGTCCACATATCACTCAGAGAAGGGCCTGGCATATTTATTTAAAAAGCACACCATAGTAGTTAGTTATCACTCTTATTACCCACAACCTTTATTATTTTTGGTGCCTGTTCCTCCTTGTTATATGAAAGATCATACCAACTAGACTGGACCACACATTGTCATCTCCTTTCAAGCCTGTCCCAGCTTTCCAGAGGCATCAACTGTTACCAAACCAAGTTTCCTCACAAAACAGATTGGCAAGAAGTGGCCTTACTCTCCTTTCAAACCTTGAACTGTCTGTTCTGCTGAGGGTATCCCAGGCAATTAGTGCTTCTTGGAAATTTCCATTCAAGGCACAGTTTCACTCTGGGCCACAAGGAAAGAAGGAGAGGAAAGGATGGATGCTCTGCTGGAGGAAAAATCCATCGAAACGAGTCACTGCCCTTCTCCCCAAACTGAAATCATTGGCCAGAGTGACCCACTCTGGCCAATGCTCAGGAACTTGTCTTCAGGAGAAGCCATCCTCCTAGTACTAGGTTTCTTAGGACCAGAGGCAGCTGGCAGGTAGGGATAAGACTTCTGCTTATCTCTTCTCCTTCTCAAATGTTCTTTTGTAGATCGTAGAGTAACATTTTCGTAGGTGAAAATCCTGTCATAATCCTACTCAGAAAACCTGAGTTCCAGTCCTAGGTTTAATCTTAACTAAGTCATAATAATTATAAGCACTTATGTCATGCTTACCATGTGCCAGACAGCGTTCTACACACGATACTTTCATCAACTCATTTTTTGAAGGTTTTTTTATGTAAAAAAAATTTTTTTTAATGTTTATTTATTTTTGGGAGACAGAGAGACAGAGTAAGGGAGGGTCAGAAAGAGAGGGAGACACAGAATCTGAAGCAGGCTTCAGGCTCTGATCCTTTAGCACAGAGCCCGACGCAGGGCTTGAACCCATGAAGCACAGGATCATGACCTGGGCTGAAGTCGGACGCTCAACTGACTGAGCCACCCAGGCACCCCAAAGATATCTTTTTTTTAAGTTTATGTTTCAGAGAGAGAGAGAGAGAGAGAGAGAGAGAATGAGCTGAGAGGGACAGAGAGAGGGAAGCACAATCTAAAGCAGGCTCCAGGTTCTAAGCTGTCAGCATGGAGCCCGATGTGGAGCTTGAACTCACAAACTGTGAGATCATGACCTGAACCAAAGTCAGATGCTCAACAGACTGAGCCACCCAGGTGCCCATCATCAACTCATTTAATCCTCACAAGAGCTTAGTGATTTGGTATATATATTGGTCAGGGTAAACTAGTTATGCTGTGATAACAAACAAATCTCAGTGGGATTTTTGTTCCACACTATGTTTACCCCGGGATTCATGCTAATAGAGAAATCTCCATCTGGAATGTTTCACATTTCATGTCAGGGAGAAGAAAAGGACAGATTACGCACTGGCTCTTAAAAACTCTCATATGGAAACGACACACTCAATTCACAATTCATGGCCATACCTAACTTCAACTGGGTATGGAAGAGATATCTTGCCATGTGTCTGAAAGAAGAGAACCAGAATGTTGATGAACAGTTCTAAGGTTACCATAATATAGTATTTTTATCAGCATTTTATAGATGAGAAAACTGAAAAACAGAGAGGTTAAGTAAGTTGCCTCAAATTACCTAGTTTTTAAGTGGTAAAGCTGGGATTTCAACTCTAGTGGTCAGCTCCAGAGACTGCTCTTAATAACTGTGCATAGACCTTTTCCAAGGCACTGAATCTGTCTAAATTTGTTTCTTCATCTGCAAAAATGGGGAGAAAAATGCTTTCTTCCGTATCTCACAAGGGTACACTCAGAAGTCATCCATCCAGGCATCTATCCAAGCATCCATCCATCCATTCTTGCAGTAATTGACATGCCTATTGTCATACCAATTGACATGCCAATTATTGCTCTAATTGATGTGAATCAGTAGTGAATAAGACTAAGTCCCTATGCTTGTGGAGGGTACATTCCTCTATACCGTATGAAACATTGGGTAAAAATAAAATAAGGGAATGGATCAATGAACAAGGCAAGGATAAATGCTCTGAGGTAAATAAAACACAATGATATTTTATGGTCTGGATTTTGTCCCCCTAAAACTCATATATTGAAGCCTTAACCCACAATGTGATAATATTTGCAGATGGGGCCTTTGGGAAATAATTAGGTTTGATGAGGTCATGAGGATGAATCCTTCATGATGGAATTAGTAGCTTTATAACAAGAGGAAAAGAGGGATCACTCTTTCTTCATCATGTGAGGACACAGTGAGAAGGCAGCCATCAGCAAACCATGGGTTCTCACCAGAAACTGAATCAGCCAGCACCTTGATCTTCAACTTACCCAGCTCCAGAACTGTGAGAAATAAATGGCTGTTGTTTAAGCCGGCCAGTCTATGCAGCAGTCTATATCCTGCATAGACTGATTATATATATGATAGAAAGGCACAGGGTGGGAGAGGTGCTCTTTAGAGTGGGATATCAGGGAAGGACCATCTCAAGAAGTAATATTTGAGCTGAGTTTATCATGTGCACATCTAGGGAGCAGAGAGAATAATAAGCAAAATGCTCTGAGGCAGGAATGAGCATGGCATGTGTAAAGAACAGAGAGCGGGTTAGAGTAGTTTGAGTATAATGAATGAGGAGGAAAATGGCAGGTAATGAAGGTGCAGAGGGAGGCAGGAATGAGACCATAAAAGAAAGATATGGACCAGTGAGTTTTAAACCTTGTTTTTGGGTTAAAAATCCCTTTGGTAATCTGCTGAAAACCACAGACATGCTCACCGGAAAAGACAACACTCACAGAACATTTTACATATAGTATCAGGAGTTTCACAGTCCCCAACTCTCCTGTCCATCTAGACTACAGTTTGGAAACTTGTGGAAGATGTAAAGATGTTTTGAATAGTACATAGGGAAAGAGAAGGGAGAAAGAAACTGACATTGTTTGCAAGCTTTCTCTGTGCCAGAAGCTTTGCCAGTTGTGATAAATTATTTATCATATTTTTCAAAATCTTATTTGATAAATGATGAAGCCAGGTATCAGGTAGGCTAAGCAATAGGCTTTAGGCTAGCCAGGTAGTAAAGGACAGACAAAGGATTTGAATTGAGGTTGGATTCACAACAGAGATACTATTATTAGATGTAGGGTCCAGTTTCATTCTGCCAAGGGTATTTTTATTATTAGGTGAAGGGTCTGTATTTTCAACCAGCGGAGGCAGTATCCATTTCCTTTTCAGCTCGCTCTAGTTGAATAGCAGAGCAGCTCAGATTCTGTTTCTATTTCTTTACAGCCACACTGATTATAACGTCAGTCTTTATTACTCCCAGCAGAGCAGTGAAATATAATCCCTACACCACTACCAATTAAGGCAGCACCAACTCTATCCACATATGTTCTCTCTGTGTGAATGCCAGAAGACCTGCTCCAAGAGTTTTCCAGTGGTTTAGTATTCTGCTCAAAAAGCTCATTTGCCAAGCATCATCTTTCTTAATTAGGAACCTAATGTATTACAGCCAATCCTTTAAACAAGAGGAGGATGGTGACCTGAAAAGGAAACATGACCATTCATTTCAAGATAATCAGCTTTGAAGCTGCTTGACAATAGATATTGATTTCTAGTGCCTGAAAAACCTCCTGAGAGAGGTTTCTGGTCTCAGCAGCCTGAGCAATCTGTTTGTCTCCTTATTCACTTACCATATGAGGCCAGGAAATGACCTATAATGTGATGAGCAAAGAAACTACCTTCTCTGAAAAACCACATGCATGAGAATGAGTGGAAGGATCCTCCTAGACTAACGTGAAGGAGGATAAGCAAACCATTCATTCCATTTTCTTACCTCTTACAGCCTTCTATTAAAGCTAATATTAGCTATCCTTTACAGAACACACTCTATGTTATTTCCAATGTCAAAACGCTATTGGTTTTATCACCCAGTTTTCAGGATGAAGAAACTGAGCGTAGAGATGTGAGTTTCTTTTCACAGTGTCACACAGCAAGTGAAAGCCTGAGCTGAGAGTTGAAATCTGTCCGAGTCTAAAGTTTTTTTTCTTCCACAACACTAGGCTGCCTCATTTTTCTAGATATGCATTTTCCTCCTTTGACTTTCTACTTGCTGAGATTAATTTTTTGAGCCAGTAAAGTCATCATCGTTCAGAAATAATGACACCGTATTGGTGGAATTTGGCTTCTTTAGTGTCTTACACAAGTATCTACATATGGCAATAGAGCTAGGTTGCAATACTACATGTTGCCAGTAGGTGCCACTATCTTATCTAATGCACTACATATTCAAAAATATTTACTGAATACCTAGTATATGAAAGGCTCTGTTATAGGTGCTAGGGATATAGTCATGAACAACACAGAGTCTCTGCTTCATGATATTTCCATTCCATTGGGGAAATCTGAGCCACAAGCAAATATATAATATATCAGACAGTGATCAGTGGAATAAGTAAATGCTGAAATTTGAGGCTTCAGGCTCTGAAATACATCAGCTGTTTGAGTTTGAAATATGTTATATTCTAGTGACATGAAACCAGCTGCCCTGTAAGAGTTCATCTCTCAGGAAATGTCCCTGCAACTAACTCTGTTCGGTGAACCAGTAAAAATGATCAGCATTCCCATGTCCCCATTGAAACAGATTAGGAAAGAAAAACCTCCTGGGACTAGAGTCTACATAGTTTACTGGCTGAGTGTACCATCCCCTACAAAATAAGTCCCAATCCAAGCATGCTCTATTAGGCCCGTTATGATCCAACTGACCTCTCTAGTCCGATCTCTGGCCACACCCTTTTCACATTTTACACCCTTATAAGCCATATTGCTTTTCATTCCCCACATGAGTATACTGTTTTACCCCTTCAGGCTTTTGCTAATAATAACTGCTATATTGGGAAGCCATTTTAATTTTTTCTCACTTATATAATCCCTATTATATAAGTTAGGGACCAGCTAGACCTGGTGTGGTCATATCCAGCTATCACCACCTCTAAGAAGTCTTCCTTGTTTTCCTTAATCTAAGTTAGATTCCTGTTAGATTCCTAAGTAATCCCTGTTACTTCTTCCACATCTTCTGGATCCTATCACTTGACTTCCATACTGTTTTACCATGAGATGTCTTTGTGCTTCATTTTCTTTTTGAGGCAAGGAACTAGATCATATTCACCTCTATATCCTCTTTGCCTAATTCAGCACTGTCCAATAGAAATATAATGCAAGCCATATATGTAATTTAAAATTTACTAGTAGCCACATTAAAAAGTAAAAAGAAACAGATGAGATTCATTTTCATAATGTGTTTTACTTTACCCAATATATTCAAAACATTACCATTTCAACACATAATTGATGTAGAAAATAATCAACGAGATGTTTCAGAATCTTTTTATCACATTAAGTCTTCAAAATCTGGCGAGTATTTTGTGCTTACAGCCATGTCAACGCAGAAACTAAATTTCCATCAGAAATACTTGGTCTATGTTTAGATTTTACAAAATTTATTCTCAAAGTATAACCACATGCTCAAACTGTTCCAAACATACTTAAAAGTTTTCTAAAAACTGAAATAAATACAAAAATATCATCTTCCTTTAATATTCAAGTCCACATTGACAAAACTGGCTCATCACTTTTAGAACAATTAGACTTTCAAGCTGAAGCATATCCATTTCAAAACTATGTCCACAATAGATTCACCAACTCTTCTGTCAATTCAATGTTAGCAGTGGGTTCAAAGGGTATTGCATAAATTGAAAAGCAGTTCTAAATTTACCAGTAACAGAAAAATTCTTCAAATTTTTCTTGCCATTTTTATAGCCAATGTACATAATTTTGTTAATTGCAATGACAATCTTCTGCATATTGACTCCCATTAGAAAAATACATAAAATTATTATTGATCTGTGTATTGGAATTTTTTTCCAGCAAATTCTCATACTAGTCATGCCGGGTCACAAATAAGCTTTTCCTTTTCACTTAACTTCAAATTTAGCCTGTTCTTTTGTAGTGTCATATTGGCTAGGAAAGTTAAGTCAGACTGACATTTTTGTCTTTGACTTACTGAATTTTGTTTCAAAAAAATCTTGAATTAGAGTTAACAATAGAGTCGATTTTTACAAAACAACTCAACTGATAAGTATTGGCAACCCCCCCCACCAGATAATTGACTTCATTGTCTTCTGTTTTGTTCAACAGATGTATAAACTGGCAATGATTCACAACATTTACATACATGCACTAAAGAATTTTAACAACTGTAAACAATAACACTTTGCATAGAGTATGCTTTAGAAGCTAAATTTTTTTAATGTATGTTTTTAATGTATATCATACAGTGAAAAATGTATATCATTTTTGTATGTTTTTTTGGTATGTTTTTAATGTATATCATACAGTGAAAAAAAATAAAGTATCAGGACACCTGGATGGCTCAGTCTGTTGAGCGTCTGACTCTTGGTTTTAGCTCAGGTCACAATCCCAGGATCATGGGATGGAGCCTGCTTAAGGTTCTCTCTCTCTCTCTCCCTGCCTGTCTACCCCACTCATGCTCTCTCTCTAAAAACTTAAAAGTTAAAAAAATAAAGTGTTTTAAATTAAAAAACACTTAAAGCTAGAGCATCATCCATCATAATAGGAATTTTTATTACATCTAAGTAAAATTCTTCTTTGACAGATACAAAAGACTTAAAATGATCTATGCCATAAGTTCCGTATTTTCAGTTCTGTATTAACAACATTTATTGTAAATCTGAGACAACATGTACCCAAAGTATTAATTAGGCGGTATCTCACATTTACCAACTCATTGAAAGATGAAAACAATACTTCAAATTTTACAAATTTTGGATTAAATGATTTTGATACCGTTAGAATGATCTTACAGTCCTTAGGCAATTGTTTGCTGGCTTAATTGAAGATCTTCCACTTTTTGTATCATTTTTAGTATTTTCCTCATAATTTTCTGAAAAAATTTTCATAAGTATAATAATAGTTCATTTTACTATCTATCAAAAAACAGTTCTGTGTATGTACGTGTAAGAATTTGTCTTATGGCCAGAATTACAAGTTCAGATTCTGTTAAAAATCTTTAAAAATTTTTGATTAATGCTAATTCTTATATTAGGTGACTAATTTAGTCAGTTATTTTTTGACTGTTGAGAAAAAACATCAAATTCATCATATTGCTGTAAATTTTCCTAATATTGTCTATTATTTTTATTAATTAAATGGAGATCTTTTTTTTTCTACTGCAATAAATTGCAATTGCCATTCATTGTAAACTTTTCTTCCAATCTTTTCTTTTCTTTTCTATTCTGATCATAGTGTTAGCTTTTGCATTTCCACTTAATTCTGCATCAGTAGTCTGCTTTTGTTTTAAAATTTTTAAATTTGTCCATACCTGTTTTTTTATATTGAAAAATCTAATTGTATTACAATTAAAATAATAGCAAGATTTCAATTTAATTATCAATGAAATTTACAGTGGCTGGAGCTGTCAGCATAAAATATTCTAAGAAACACATTACCATATTGCATGTATAGAAAAAGAATCATTCAAGCTGAATCAACCCATCAACTTTAACTAGACCAGTGATACGTTTATATATATTAGTGGAAACAATCCATGTACCCAATAAATACATTACTATACAACAGTACTGTCTTATGCAATACAAAAGCTAAAGTGAAGTGTTCTTTTACTGAAACAAAGTTGTGTTTAATAGAAAGTATTTTACAGTATTTCCATTTTAAAATTAAAATTTTAAGTAATACAAATTAAACAATATTAAAAATTCAGTACCTCAGTACTGACATTAGTCCCGTATCAACTGCTCAAAAATCACATGTGGCCAAGAGCTACTGCCCTGGACAGCACAGACCTAGCACATTGTATCTAGTCAACAACTATCTTTTGAATTAATGGACCCAGGTATATAACTTTCCCCAACTTTACATTTGAACCTTGGCAGTTAAGACCTACACAGAGTTGCATCATACTCAACTCCTCTCTAATCTAAGATCAATGGCACGGAGACACTGTTCAAGTTTTAACGGACCAGTGGATATCCTAGAGGTTGGAGTAGTATAGACAACCATGTGTAGTTGAAGGCAGGATGGTGCAATGGAGAAAATCATCAGACTTAAGGCCAAATGACCGGGATTGTAGTTTCCACTCCCTAGCTCATTATTTTGGTGTGTTAGATTTCTTCCTTCCTGCCCTGCCCAATGCGGGACTTGAACTCATGACCCTGAGATCAAGAATTGGTTGCTTAACTGACTGAGCCACTCAGGCACCCCTAGATTACTCCTCTTTAAAAGAGACTGCTTTCAATACTTCACATATTTGCTGTGAGGATCAAATAAAAATATTTCTATTTATAAATGTTAAAACACTGTCCAAATGTTAGTGTTTTTGTCTTGTCTGTGCCAGTGGGAAATCTGTCTCAGGCTGAATGCCACACCAATCAGAAAATATCTGTGTCAATAGAAAGCTCTGTTAAGCAGCTAGGGAAACCCATTCTGCTGGCAGAATATGTGTAGGCACAGTGGATACCACAGAGGTGTCTTACTATTAGCCAAGCACAGGGACACATACAATTCAGAGACTAATGCTTAAATTGTTAATTGTTTTTTTTTCCAAGCAGTGGAAAATAGTTAAGAGTCCAGGCTCCTGCTAGCTCCTAGCAGACTACCCGGCTGCTAGGGGATTTAAAGATTTAGGATTTAGGATTTGGCAGCTGTATGACTTTGGGCACATAAATTAACTTGCCATGCCTCAGTTTTGTCATCTATAAAATGGGGGTTATATTAGGGCCTATCTCCTAGAGTTGATTACAGCATGAGATAACCCATATAAATTGTTTTAAAGAATGACTGACGTATATTAAGTTCTCAGTAAATAGTTAACGATGGTTATGCATGCCCAGTGTACTGTGGATGAACACGTAGGAATTTTCTTCTTATTCTTTTTTATTGAAGTAATATTAGTTTCAGGTGTACAACATATTGATTCAACAATTCCATATAAGGAGCGCCTGGGTGGCTCAGTCGGTTAAGCGACCGACTTCGGCTCGGGTCACGATCTCGCGGTCCATGAGTTCGAGCCCCGCGTCGGGCTCTGTGCTGACAGCTCAGAGCCTGGAGCCTGTTTCAGATTCTGTGTCTCCCTCTCTCTGACCCTCCCCTGTTCATGCTCTGTCTCTCTCTGTCTCAAAAATAAATAAAAACGTTTAAAAAAATTAAAAAAAAACCAATTCCATATAATACTCAGTGCTCCCAGGGTAATTGTAGTCACCATGTGCAACTATAGAACATTATTACAATATTAATGACGTATACCCTATGCTGTACTTTTCGTGTCCATGACTTCTTTATTTGATAGCTGGAAGTTTGTACCTTTTAATCTCCTTTATCTATTTCACCCATCTCCCCCGTCACCTTCCCTCTGGTGACCACCAGTTTGTTCTCTGTGTTCAAGAGTCCATTTTTTAGTTGGTTTGTTTATTCATTTGTTTTGTTTTTTAGGTTCCATATATAAGTGAAAACATAGGGTGTTTGTCTTTCTCTAACTTATTTCACTTCGCCTAATTAATGCCCTCTAGATCTATCCATGTTGTTGCCAATGACAATATCTCATTGTTTTTTATGGCTGAGTAATAATCCACTGTGCACATACCACATCTTCTTTATTCATTCATCTATTGATGGACTCTTGGGCTGCTTCCAAACTTACCTATTATAAATAATGCTGCTCTAAACACAGGGGTGCATATATCTTTTCAAATTAGTATTTTTTCTTTTGTGTAAATACCCAGTAGTGGGATTACTGAATCAGAGGGTAGTTCTATTTTTATTTTGTTGAGGAACCTCCATACTGTTTTCCACACTGGTTTCACCAATTTTACATTCGCACCAACAGTGCACAAGTTTCCTTTTTCTCCACATCCTCACCAACACTTGATATTTCTTGTCCTTTTGATTCTAGCCATTGTGACAGGTGAGACGTGATGTCTCATTGTGGTTTTGATTTGCATTTCCCTGATTAGTGATGTGAGCACCTTTTCATGTGTCTGTTGGCCATCTGGATGTCTGCTTTAGAAAAATGTTCAGGTCCTCTGCCCATTTTTAATCAGATTATTTGGTTTTTTTGGTGTTGAGTTATATAACTTCTTTATATATTTTAGATATTAACCCCTTATTGGATATGTCATTTGCAAATACCTTCTTCCATTTGGTAGGTTTTGTTGATGGTTTCCTTTGCTGTGCAAAAGCTTTTTTTTTTTTTTTTTTTTTTTTTTGGTGTAGTGCCAGTAGTTTAATTTTGCTTTTGTTTCCCTTTCCCTGGGAGACATATCTAGAAAATTGTTGCTAAGGCCAATGTCAAAGAGATTACTGCCTTTGTTTTCTTCTAGAAGTTTTATGGTTTCTGGACTCACATTTAAGTCTTTAATCCATTTTGAGTTTATTTTTGCATATGGTGTAAGAAGTGGGCCAGTTTCATTCTTTTCCATGTAGCTGACCAGCTTTCCCAATATTGAAGAGACTATCTTTTCCAGGAATTTCCTTCTTTTTCTGATTTCTCTCTCTCTACCTCCTCCCTAATCTCTCTGTCCTTCACACAGTGTCCTGGTTCTAACTTAAGAAATCAGAAGTCCTGGGACACCTGGGTGGCTCAGTTGGTTGAGAGTCCTACTCTTGATTTCAGTTCAGGTGAAATGATCTCACAGTTTGTGGGTTTGAGCCCCTCATCAGGGTCTGTGCTGACAGCATGGAGCCTGCTTGGGATTCTCTCTCTGTCCCTACCCACCTCCTCCTTAAAAATAAAGTAAACATTAAAAAAAAAAAAAAGAGGGGGCGCCTGAGTGGCTCAGTTAAGCATCCATCAGACTTTGGTTCAGGTTATGATCTCACCGTCTGTGACTTTGAGCCCCGTGTCGGGCTCTGTGCTGACAGCTCAGAGCCTGGTGCCTGCTTCAGATTCTATGTCTCCCTCTCTGCCCCTCCCTCATTCATACTCTGTCTCTGTCTCTGTCTCTGTCTCCCTCTCTCTCAAAAATAAATAAACGTTAAAAAATAAAAGATTAAAAAAAATCACAAGTCCTTAAGATCCAGCTCATCATTAGAGGAGACAATAAGTCTTCCATTTTCTGCAGAATGAAATATCTGTTAAGTCTTCCTGCTGATGTTGACTATATTTTATAGCTGAATTTAGCTGTGTTATCTCATTAGGCAGTTTCTACCTCTTTACTAAGGCTTACCAAAGAATCTCTTCCAAAGAAGGACAAAATAAGAATGAAAGGAAAATCTCATTCATTCATTCATTCATTCCAAAAATATTTATTGAGTACTTACTTTGTGTACAGACATTTAAATGTGCTTGGGAGTCAACTGTAAACAAAATGATTTTTTAAAAAATCCTGCCCCCCTGTAGCTTGCATCCTAGTGAAAGGAGACTGGCAATAAATACTAACATAATAAATAAGCAAAATATTCAGTACGTTAGAAAATTATGAACACTATGAAAAAAAATTGAACAGTCTAGGGAGGATTGGAACTGTAGGATATAGAGGTGAAAAATAACTTTAAGAAGAATTCTCTGGTTGAACCTCATTGAGAATAGAGTTTGGGGGCAAATAACTTGACGGAGGTCAGGGAAAGAAGCACAGAGTTATTTGGGGGAAGAGAATGCTAGGAAATGGAGCAGCCACTAGAACGGACCTAAGGAGTGCACTTGGCCTGTTCAAAGCACACTAAGGAGGCCAATGTGTCTGGAATGGACTGACAGAGGTGGGACCATAACACATGGCCTTGTAGGACATTGTGAAGAGTGTGGCCTGGCCTTGCTAATTGCATAGTGATTTCAAGTCAGTTTGGGCACTGAGAGTATAAATAGACTGCAGATTCTTTGAGCTATTAGAGACCTTTAAGGGAATTGAGTTTTCTTGCTCATCAATCTATGAATTCCTTCCACAGTATTGCCACCATAGAGTCATCTTGCCTTTTCATGGGGACCCTGGTGACAGAGAGCTCCCATCTTCCCAAGGCAATCCATCTTTCTAGTTTTGCCTGGTGGAAGATTCTCTTTGATCGAGCTGACATCTGACTGTCTGTCACTGCCATCCATAACCTTTATTTCTACCCTCTGTAGGCCTTTCAGAATATAAGTCTAATTTTTCTTCGTCATGACAGCCCTTCAAATATTTGAAGACAGCTGCCACATCCTTAGAGTTTTCTCTTCCCCATGCCAATACCCAGTTCCTCCTGTCATTTCTCATATGACAAATGTATGCAATTTCTGCTCTTTCTCCTCTGATTCTGCTCTGGCTCTATTTATTCAGTGGCCAGAAGGGAGCCCAGATGTGCCTGGCTGGAGAATAACAGTCGAAGCCATCCCATCCTTGGCTTAGGGCTTGGCCATGCATCCTGGCAGTCATGTAATGAAGGAGAAATACTTTGAAATCAATAGACAGGGGTTCAGATCCCAGCACTGCCCCTTCATTGTTGTGTGGCTCTGGAGAGGGTTTCGTCTCTCTGAACTTTGTTTCCATATATGTAAGGTGAAGATAGTAATTCCAACCTTGGAGATGTGTTGCAAGAATTAGTAGTTTGATGAGTTTATGGTTGCCTGGCACCTTGTAAGGGTGTGAAGTTGATTTTTTTGAAAATCTCTTCTGTGCCTTTGACAACATTTTTTCTCTCCACATCCGTTGTAGCATTTTATTCCCAGAGCCAGATCTTATACAATACGGCCTCCTAAGTCCCTAGTAGAAATACTCTTGATGCTCTTTTTCTAGTTGTTTAATAAGAGATATGGAGAGTCTTTAAGGTTTTTTCCCCTTCTTTCCTTCCAAAATTAATAAGTACAACAGTTTCATTGGCCCAAAGCCCAGCTCCTCAGAGGCTGTAGAGGTGGTTTGGGGAGTTATTCAAGGGGGTCATGGGCAAGTACTATAAGAAAGAGTAGATGGAGTGATCACCTACATTCTGGCTGCCTAACCTTGTAACAAATAAAATGTGCTTTTATTCTAAATCCAGGAGAGCAGGCTCTTTCTTTGTAATATGATATAAAGAATGTAACTAGAACTCTCTCTCTCTCATCACCACGAACACAGCTCTGCAATGAATATGACTTTCATTGCCCATCTGAGGCTGAGGGATAAGGACAGACACTGCCCCTGAAGGGTTGTAGCCATTCTGGTGTGGGAGGTGGGGCATTGGGGAAAAGGCTGCAGCATGTCTGGGCCAACATGCGGACTGGTGTTTAGCCAAACTGAGCCTTTCTCACTGCATCCTGGTTGAGAGGCTCCTCATCACTTGCTTGGACTATTGTACTTAGCAATCTCCTAACCAGGGCCCTGCCTCCATTCTCCACTTCAGTTGTCTCTGTGATCTGATTATGACGTCACTCTCAACAGCTCCCCTGGTGATCAGGAGGCTCCTGTGCACTTAACTGTGTGGTTTCAGGGGAACTTCCCAACCTCATATCCAGCCCACTCTTAGCTGTGGTCTTTCAAAATTATTTGCCATTCCCTAAAAATACTGTTTAAGTCCCAGCCAACCCTCTGTATGTGCTATTCTGCCTAAAATAAACTTCTCCACTTTTTTTTTTCTTACTGAATTCTCATCCATTTTTTGAGATCCTACTCAAATATCACTTTATTTAGGAGGACTTCCTGGTTCCTTCAGGAAGAGTTTATTACTCCCTCCCCCATGCTCTTAAAACACTTTTCACATAGCTGCATTGCGTTATAATTGGTGTATTGTATTACAATGATGTGTTCACCTTCTCCTCCACTAGAGTGTGAATAGAAAGTCTGAGATTATGGGGTGCCTGCGTGGCTCAGTCGGTTGAACGTCTGACTTCAGCTCAGGTCATGATCTCGCAGTTCGTGAGTTCAAGCCCCGTGTCGGGCTCTGTGCTGACAGCCCAGAGCTTGGAGCCTACTTCAGATTCTGTGTCTCCCTCTCTCTCTGCCCCTCCCCTGCTCACGCTCTGTCTCTCTCTGTCTCAAAAATGAATAAAAAACATTTAAAAAATTAAAAAAAAAAAGACTGAGATTACTTTCCTAGGGCTACCGTAACACAGTACCACATACTGGCTTAAAACAACAGATATTTATTCTGTCACAGTTCTGGAGGCTCCAAGTCTGAATGTCTGCAGGGCTGTACTCCCTCTGAAGGCTCTGGAGAAGGATCCTTCCTTGTCTCTTCCTAGCTCCTGGCAATTGCTGGCAATCGTTAGCCATTCCTTGGTTTACAGGTGCATCTCTCCAGTCTCTGCCTCTGTTGTCATATAACCTTCTTCTCTGTCCAAATCTCCTTCTCCTTTCTCTTATAACGATGGCAGTCACAGGATTAGGGCCCACTGTATGCAATATGGCCTCATTTTAACTTCACTACATCTGCAAAGACCCTATTTCCAAATAAGGTCACATTTGCAGGTTGAGGACGGTTTGGACTTAAAAATATCTTGTTTGAGGGATACAATTCAACCTACAATGCTAGGTTTTATGTATTTGTGTATTGTCACTGCCTGGCATATAAGATATACATAAAAATGTTCATTAAATGATGAGGGCATAAATGATAAAGGAAAAATAAGCCATCTCAATACACACTCATTCCCTGTGTGCCTTCATCCAGGCTAGGTCCTATGCTAAGTGCTGAGGTTACAGAGGAGAGTAAGATGTGGCCCCTGCCCTCACTTCCTCCCCGTGAAGTGCCTGAGCTCCCGGCCATGTCTTTTACAGTCCTCAGCTCACCCCAAGTAAGGACTTTAAATAGATCTACCAGTGTTTCTGATGCCAGAGTGCTCATGACTAATTGAGGACCTTCCTGGCAGTAAGTTCAGGGGTATGGGCATCCAGCTGGGACCCCCATTACCCGAGGATCACTGGGTCCTGCTCCCATTCAGCAGCAGTGAGGGTTTTACTCTCTGCATCTATACAGAGAATAAACCTGTAGACTCTTTTGAAGCAAGTCTCCAATTCTCACCCCTATTTTGCTCTGAGTTTTATTCCTTCACTTGTGAAGTGGAGATAATACCCAATCTTGAGGTAGCTGAGATAGTGGACGTGGAAGTAATTTTTTAGTTATTTAGTTTTCAAAATGTATTTTGACACATATTCTTCCTGTCCCTATGTCCTCACTTCTTTGCACAGTGATCCCATCAAGAGGCAGAGACCATTTGCTCCTTAAACATCACCTTGACCATGTGATTCACATTGACCAATAAGGCAGTAGCAAATATGATGCCAGCACTTGGTTGAAAAGCATTTGAATATTGGTGCTTGTTCTTGTGGCTCTACCAAGAGTAGGCTTTAAAATATTCCCTTAGGACTCTGAAAGAATGGCAGACCCCACTTTCCTTCTAGACAGGCCCCAGAGTTTAGACATACTGGAGTCCAGTAACTTCAGATATCCTAAACCTTATCATTAGTACCATACTCACTTATTAATGAGTCTCTTTCTTCCGACTATGTATGCTACTGAGCAAATAAAACACTGGCCTTGGCTTCTGGGAACTCTCTAAGATACTTTGCAGAGTCTGTAGAGAGAGCCTGAAGCAGTGCTGAATATGTATATTAATTAAATATATCAAAATAGGGGCATCTGGGTGGCTCAGTTGATTAAGTGTCTGACTTTGGCTCAGGTCATGATCTCATGGTTCATGGGTTCGAGCCCCTCATTGTGCTTTGTGCTGACAGCTCAGAGCCTGGAGCTTGCTTCAGATTGTGTCTCCCCCTCTCTCTGCCCCTCCCCACTCATGCTCTGTCTCTCTCTCAAAAATAAACTATTAAACAAACAAACAAATAAATAAAATATATCAAAATAATTGCTAGCCTTATAAATTGATCCTAACTTGGAAAGGGATTTTAAAATCATATGTCAGCTGACCCTCACAGCAGTCCTGTGAGCCAGGATGGTGGTGCTGTGCCCTTTTATTTATAAAGAATCTTGGGTTTGGAGAGTAACATGACTTCCTCAAGTCACATGGCTAGTTTATCAGTTAGTGTTTGCTGTATAACAGCCCTTGCAACAGTTAGTGGTTTAGGACAACACTCATTTATTAGCTGATGTTCCTGCAGGTTGACAGTTTAACTTAAGATCCTTTGGGCAGTTCTTCTGCTGGTCTTGCTTGGGCTCATTCATGGAGTTGAGAACTGGTTGTTTTAGGGTAGTCTCACTCAGATGCCTGGTTGTTAACTGGGGTTGGTGCTGGTTGTTGGCTGGAGTGATAATGATTGGGCCATGTCTCCAGTAGATCAACCTGGGCTTATTCATATAGCAGCTCTCACAGAATTTCCAAGAGCCACAAGGGAAGAACTAATGTTCAAGTGTTTTACAACCTGTACTTGCATTGATTGTATTTACTACTATTTCATTGGTCAATGCAAATAATAAGGTCAAAGTTAGATTCAAGGAGTTGGGAAATTGCATCCACCTTTTGATGGGAGGAGCTTTAAGGTCTCTTTACAACGGGGCAAGAATATAGTGATAGGAAGATTGGTGTTTATCTTTATAATCTACTACAGCTAGTAAATGGTAGATATGGTACAGGACCTAAATATTATTTAGTATTCCTTCTGCTCTGGCAGGGCCTGAGAGTGTGATCAAACACTGAGCTGATCAATGTTCTTTTTTTGTTTTGCTTAATAAGCTATAATTATGATTCTGCCCTAAATGTATAGCACATTACAATTTTTCAAATAAGTATATGTCCTAATACAAACACAGGCAAATAAATGAGGGCTGGTTGTGAATAGGGAACAGGAGAAGCTAAGAGCAGATGTCAGTGGCACCCTCAATTTCAATTTAAGTCAGTATTTTTCATTGAGCATCTATTATGTCTGATACTGTGTTAAGTTCATGAATACAAAAGTGGTTAAGTCCTGGTCCAGTTGCTCAAGGAACTCCCAGAAATCTAGTGAAAGAGATAAACATAGGACAAAAATTAATTATAATCCAGTGGGGAAAGTTCCATTAAAGAAGTTTCACATATAGTTCTTTGGGGAGCACAAAAGGAACAATTAATTCTGTCTCAGAGATTTAGAGATGTAGTCAGAGATGCCTGCAGAGAGAAGTTACTGGTGACAGGTGCAATTTTACCTGTGCAAAGGCACAGAGGTGCCAACTTGCATGGAACATTCTGGGAACAGCGAGACCACAATGCATGGAGGGGATGGGTGGGTGCAGTAGCCAGAGATGGAGACTGGAAAGGTTATAAGTGACTTTGAATGCCATGCTAAAGGGTTTTAAATTCATCCTGAGAGTTACAGGGTGACATGGAACACTTCTAAAGTTGTGGGGTGAGGTCAGAGAAACACAGTTTAATATCTGCAGAGTAAGATAATTGCAGGCTACACTTAGGAAGGAAAAACCATGGGGCGCTTGGGTGGCTCAGTCGGTTAAGTGGTCGACTTTGGCTCAGGTCATGATCTCGTGGTCCGTGAGTTCAAGCCCTGCATCGGGCTCTGTGCTGACAGCTCAGAGCCTGGAGCCTGTTTCAGATTCTGTGTCTCCCTCTCTCTGGCCCTCCCCTGTTCATGCTCTGTCTCTCCCTGTCTCAAAAATAAATAAAACGTTAAAAAATTAAAAAAAAAAAAAGGAAGGAAAAACCGGAGAGTGCAGACCAACTCAGAAGCTTTTGCCAAGTAAGAGGTGATGATAGACTGACTCACGGAACTATGAGTAGGATTGAAGAGGACAGGATGAATTCTAAAACCAATGAATGGTTGTGTGTGGGAGATGAAAATGGGCAACGAAATGAGCAGCAGCTGAGGCAATAAATGACACAGAAGCAGGTGATGGGGAGTGAGGGACTGAAAGACAAAAGGACAGGGGAGAAGGGATGGCAGATCCAACTGGTGCCATGTACAGCTGAGAGACCTGTAAGATCTCCAGAGAAGTATCCAGATAAGTAGGTCACTGAATACCCAGGTCTGGAGCTCCAGAAAGAGACATAGGTAGATGTCCATTTGGAGATCATCTACATACAGATGAAAAATTTGTTGCAATTCATTTGATGGTAATGGATAGAAAGTTCAATCCAAAGCACCTTAAAACAAAACAGTAAAAACAAAAAGATGGAGTTTTGAATTTTACTAACAATATCACTAGAAAGTCCTGGGAAAGTCTTTTTCAAGCATGGCTAGATCAAGGGTCCCAGTGATGCTGTTATTGCGTCTCTCCTTGCTCTGCTTCCTTCTGTATGTTGGCTTTATTCCAAGCACGTTTTTTTCTTTCTAGATGGTGGCAGCATGCTGTCCATCCATCACTTATTCGTGATATTTTATCAGTTCATCCAGACTCGGAGGACAGAGTTTTAGAACCTATGCTGGGCAAGACCAGGGCATCCCCAAGAACTGTCCGGATTTTAGACTCATTTGGTTTGTAGCCTTCTGGAAGTTCTGCAGGGTTTTGAAAGTATCTGAGTCCATTCAGTGGGATGACTGGCCATATTCAGATCGCAGTTCTTTTTCTGGAGTCAAGTGATTCTAGTTCTGTTTTGGGCAAGGCTGGGGCACCCCCAAAGAACTCTCTTAAGGTTAATAGTTTTGGAATTCCTGGATTTCCTACATGAAAGTTAAGGGGAGGGGAGGGGAGAGGAGGGGAAGGGAGGGGAGGGGATGGGGAGGGGATGGGAGGGGAGGAAGGGAAGGGAAGGGAAAGGAAGGGAAGGGAAGGGAAGGAAAGGGTGGAGGAGAGGAGGAGGGAAAGGGAGGGAAGGGGAGGGGAAGGAAGGGGAAACGAACAGAAGAGAAAGGGAAGGGAAGGGAAGGGAAGGGAAGGGAAGGGAAGGGAAGGGAAGGAAAGGAAAGGAAAGGAAAGGAAGGGGAGAGAAGGGGAGGGAAGTGTGTCTTTAAACGCCACCCCAGGTGTCTCGGGTTCTTTGTGCTCTTTACCTGAGCCTCCTAACCTTGCCTCCTGAGACACTGGGTAGATGAGAAGGCCCATGGAGAGAACGCAGCACTGGAAGAAGGGGTGTCTGGACATAAACCTTGGGAACATCCACATTTAAGAGGTCAACAAAGAAAGAAATAATAGTGAAAGAAAATGAAAGAGGTCAGTGAGTTTGGAGGAGAACCAGGAGAAAGCTACTTCATTTATCCTCGTAACAGAAGGACACCAGCATTATCAGACATCCTGTCTTTCTGTCTCTTGCTCTTCTGTCTCTGGAGTCCTCTTCACCAGACAGTTAATTTCTTTAGAATGTTAAGTACTTCACCAGTTGCTGTAAACAGCCCCCTGGTGCACATCCAACACTTATCATGCAGATTAAACTACTAATATAGAGGAAGGGGGCAGCAAAAGAGATAATCAAATTTAACTTGATTCTTTTTCCCAAAAAAAGCATAAGTCAGGACAGAGTACTGTATCTTAATGACCTCTAAAGATACCTCTATCCAAGAGAATTAACTCATTTTCTTTGAATCTTAGCATAAGGAGCTTCAGTGCCTCCTACAGGAAGATATTTTGGTATCTTTTGCATAGCTAACTCAAGAATTAAAGAGGTGGGGCACCTGGGTAGCTCAGTTGGTTGAGCCTCTTCGGCTCAGGTTGTGATCTCTCGGTGTGTGAGTTCGAGCCCTGCGTCGGGCTCTGTGCTGACAGCTCAGAGCCAGGAGCCTGCTTCGGATTCTGTGTCTCCCTGTCTCTCTGCCCCTCCCCCACTCATGCTCTGTCTCTCTCTCAGAAATAAATAAACATTAAAAAAATTAAAAAAAAAAGAATTAAAGAGGTTAGGTCAAAGAAGAGGAAGGTGGGTGCACTTACTCTGATTGTCCGTTTCTTCATCTAAAATAATACCACCGGACCGTGAGATCGTGACCTGGCTGAAGTCGGACGCTTAACCGACTGCGCCACCCAGGCGCCCCACAGAGGATGTAATTTATAACAGTGCTTCTTAGGATCTTTTTTTCCCTGTTCCTCCCAATGCCCTTTCTCATTCTCATCTCCCACCAAATCTTTACCTGAAATCAAGTCCATGATTCTTTCCTGCCTCCTTTTCGCTGCTCCCCCCTCACATAGTAGACCCAAACCTTACCTCTCTCACCTGCCCATCCCTCACTCATCAGTGGTTTCTTATGACTTCCTCTTCCTCCTGTCTTGATGTCCACAGGCCCACTTCCTTCCAGAAAGCCTGCACTCCTGGCCATCTCCACATCTTGCTGGGAGAGGAAGTGTGGCTGTAGCTCTCACTGCTTCTGGGTGGACATCTGTCCAGTTCTCGGGTTACAGAGGAGAGCTTAGAAACTGACCCTGAAGGCAAAACTCCTTCCTCCATAGAAAAGAGAGCATGGAATGTATGGGGACAGAATTCTGAGGTGTTCCCAAAGATCCTCACCTCCTGGGGTACACACCCTCCATTATGTCCAGGACTATAATATGTTAGATTCAAACTCTTGTGGTGAGTGTTAACATGGTTACTGATTTCAAGAAAGGGAGATCACTCAGGGGTAGCTTGATATAATCAAGTGAGTGCTTTAAAAGCAGAGGGTTTTCAGGGTGCCTGGGTGGCTCAGTCGGTTGAGTGGCTGACTCTTGATTTTGGTTCAGGTCATGATCCCAGAGTCATGGGATTGAACTCCACATCAGGCTCTACACTGGGCATGGAACCTGCTTGGGATTCCCTCTCTTTTTCTTTCTCTCTCTCTCTCCCTTGGCCCATTTAGCTTTCTCTCTCTCTCTCTCTCTCTCTCTCTCTCTCACAAATAAACTTTTAAAAATTAAAAATAAAAATAAAAGCAGAGGGTTTTCACATATATGACATTGATGGACTAACTTATCAGTCCATAGAACAGAATTTAGAATCCTGAAGCAGATCCTCACATATATGATCATTTAATATTTGACTAAAGTTGTGATTTTACAAAATCAAAAAGTGTGGGTAATTTAATACATGGTCCTAACAACTAGCTATCCAAACAGAAGAAAATAAAATTGGATCCTGCCCTCAAACCATTAAAAGAAACCTTCTAGATATATCACATACATAAATGTAGTAATAATAAAATTGTTTCACAGTATAATCTAAGAGACTATGTGTATAATTTCACGCAGGGGAGATATTAACCAAGATTGGAAACCCAGAAGTTATTAAAAACATGTAGATATGTTTGATGCCAACAAAACCAAAGATAAGTTGAAAAAAATGATCACATAATGAGACTTCAGTGATTAATATCTACAGTTAAAAAATGAGCTCTAGCAAGTGGACAAGAAAAGATAAATAACCCGAAAGAAAAATGAGTAAAAAAGATGAATGGGCAATTTAAATAAGTGCAAATAACCAAGAAACATGTGAAAATGATAAATTTCACAGTAAAATGAAAATATGTAGTAAAATAATAATACAGTCACTTTTCTCCAAACAAAACATTTAAAACCCTTGTCTTCAGTAGTTAGTGTGGATGTGGGGAGACACATGTTCTCAAACACTGCAGGGACGCCTGGGTGTCTCAATCACTTAAGTGGTTGACTTCAGCTCAGGTCATGATCTCGCAGTTCATGAGTTCGAGCCCTGCATCGGGCTCTGTGCCGACAGCTCAGAGCCTGGAGCCTGTTTCAGATTCTGTGTTTCCCTCTCTCTCTCTGCTTCTCCCCTGCCTGCACTCTGTCTATCTCTCCCATTCAAAAATAAATAAATATTGAAAAAATTAAAAAAAAAAACATTGCAAATGGTAATAGGGATTGGTATAACCTTCTTAGACACAAATCACTGAATAAAGATTAAAATTAATATATACGTATATATATATCATTTTTAATTTTCAAATTATAATCTATATAGTGTACAATGTGTATTTGTATACAATTATACAATGTGTATAATTATAATGTGCCTTACTAAAAAAAATAATAAACTATATGGCAAAGCAAACAAAAGCAGAGAGTTTTCTCTGCTTGGTCACTAAGAAAGAAGTGAGAGAGATGTGCTCCTTCTGGCCCTAAGGAAGAAACAACAGCCATCTTGTAAACCAAACAATGTTGGAGGCCAAATGGCGAGGAATGTGGGTGACCTCTAGGAGCTCAGAGAAGCCCTTGATGAGGAAAACCTCAGGCTTACAACCGCAAGGACCAACAACTCCAATGAGTTTGGAAGTGAATTCTTGCCCCAGAGCATCCAAAAAGGAACACAGCCTGGCTGACCCCTTGATTTTGGCCATGTGAGACCCTAAGAAGAGACCCAACCGTGCCATGGATGGTAGGATGTGGCGGTTGGAGAGATCAGAGAAAGCGTCCAGGTGAAGGGGTTGACTGAAGGAAACATGTAAGAGCATGTTGGGGAGAAGGAGAAGGGTCCGGATGGTTCCCTGCACAGGTCAAGTACTTTCATACCTCTGGGAATTTTCCATGTGCCCTTCCGCCTGCTGTGCCTCCCTCTCCTCCTTCACTATACTTGTCTTTCAAGACCAGCCCAAGGCTCCTCCCTGTGCACCCCCACCTTCCCAGTCTCAGAAAGGCTAATCCCCAGCCTGGAAGCAGAAACTCCTGTTTCTGCTCATTCTACTGTTCCGTGTTCAGTGAAGAAAGAAAAGAAACTCTTTGCTAGGTCAACGATCAACCTCACATTCATCCCTTTTGCCTAATTCTCATTTCCAGATGGCAGATTTTCTTAAAGCAGGGACACTGTGACCTGGCCAGGCTGGCAGCCCTAATTCTATAGGAGCCTCTGGCTGTTGGATTTCTAATGAAGCTGGAGCTGCCAAGTTGCTGCTGGAGGCTCCCAATAAGAACTGGAGGGCCCCGGGCTCTTCCCACAGGATCCTTGATCATGTTCTCATTTCCTCCTCCAGAAAGTGGGGCTAAAATAAGCCCAGGGGCTGAGGAAGGGGTGAGTCAGAGCTTTCAGAGTGGCACAATCACTGCATTGCAGCTCCTTGTAAGAAACGTCCCCCGTGGGCCCAGGGTTGTTTATGCCAAGAGCTGTAAGTCTGAGAAATGAGCTCTCCTAAGACAGGGTGGCAGCAAGCTCCCCTTCCTGGAGATAGCAGGGTGCTTCATAGCATGGAAACTTTCTGTGCTAGTATAAAGGAGGGGCGGGCATCCATCTGAGCTGGGGAAGCCTGGTGACAAGAGAGGAGGAGCCTGGGCTGGAAGCCAGGTGACATGAGGATTAGTCCCAGCTTCACTGCTGAGGAGCTATGTCAAATCAGGTAATATACCCTTCACCCCTCCGGGTCTCCTTTTAGTCAGATGCAAGATAAAAATGTAAGTTCAGATGATTTTCAAGTTTCCCTCTGACTCGAATTCTTTCAGTTTATCTGAGCAGCTTCCCAAGTGTCAGGTCTCCTGGACCGGCGTGAGATGTTAAATGTGGAGAAAGGAACGCCCACATGGCCGATGGCTGACGTTGTTCATGTGAAGCAGGCTCAATCAGCATGCACTGATTGGGCACCTCCACTGTGCCAGGCATCTGGGAGACGGCTGGGGATGAGAGGTGAAAGAGAAAGTCTCCCTGATGAGCTACCCGTCCGGCAGATAAGGGTGTGCACAGAGATATGGACAAGAAGGTTGTCAGCAGCACACAGCTTTGCTAAGCCCTGATTGTATGATATATACAAAGTGCTCAGAATGAGGAACAGTCCATGGTAGTCCCAGTGGAAGGGGGCTTTAATCTGTTACTAGATTTTCCCCACCTCAACCAAAGGTTTTAATGAGAGACAGGTCAGTACGAAATGAGCAGAGAGGTCAAAATTCATTTTCTTCAGATTATCTAACATTTTAATATCCATATAGTGTTCTCCAGACAGGAAAAATAGTTCAGGATGGTTTCCATCCCAAAGAGATAATTCTCCAAAATTGAGAGAAAAATCATTCACATGCAGTGATGGGGGCCCCTCAGCTGAGAAAACTTTTAAGCCCAAGAGTAGGAGACTTCATAATGCCTAGGAGTTAAGATTCTAGTCCTACTGTGCTCATCATCCAATACACTTACCACAACCAGGACTTCCAATATGCCTTTCAGTCATCTTAAAACATTTATTTAAGACATTGCATCTTAAACCACGTTTAAAACATGTATTAAAATTTAATTACATATTTTAATATTCCAAATATTGTGAGGCTTCTTTTAATTTTGTGGTTTTCTCATTAGATTATTTTGCTTTCAAGTTTTTGTTTTGATGCTTTAAAAATTAAATAAGAAAAATTTGATATATACTTATGGACAATGAATAAAATATCAGGCATACAGAAGATTGAATAAAACATGTATGTATCCATATATAATATATATAACCATATATATGTGTGTGTATGTATATATATAACCATATATGTGTATATGTGTATGTATACATATAAAACCACCAGTCAGGTTATATCATCTTATAGATTCCCCTCCTTTTCCTGAGCTTCTCTGAATCACATGTTTCTTGTCTGTAACCACAGCTGTAATGCAGCTCGTGAAGCACCTAGGGAGGTACCTCATACACAGTCAGAGCTCAGTAGGTATTCATCCTAATTGTGATTAGCGACTCATTCAACAAACATCCACGAGTTTGTGTCATGTGCCAGCTCTGTATCAAGCACTGAAGAAGGAAGCTGGCTGGCACATGGTGTCCCTTTCCAGGACTAAGAGGGAGACAGACATGAAAATAGATGAAACAAATAAATTACAGTCTCTGCTAACAGACAGCTCTTTGCCCTGGTTCCAGGACCTAGGGGAAGGAGTGATTCATCTGAAGAAGCAGACAGAGTTCATCAGTCAGCATGGGGGAGGGGAGCTGATTGTTCCACCACAGGGAACACCAGGAGTGGAGTGTGGAGGCCCTGGTGAGCAGGCTTGTGGTGCACTGTGGTGAGGGCAGAATCCAAGAAGGAGCAGGGCATTTTCCTTGAGGGACAGGAGAATCATCAGAGTCCTATAAGCTCATCACATTTAGAGGGATGATTGTGACAGTGGAGTGGAAGTTTGGGGCTTACATAGAGGTATATTTCATCACTGCATGTGACAAATAATAATAGTTCATGATATTTATAGAGCCTTCTGAGCACTGTATGTGCACTGTATCATTTAACCACCACAAAAGTCTGCTAAGATACATACTATTATTACTGAGAAGCCATAGAATTTCATTATCATGAAGCCATGCTTTGAAGCTAAACCATTTGGGTTAAAATCTTGACTCCACACTTAATTAAATGTGTACTTTTAGGCAGGTAACTTTCCATAATGCAATTTTCTTCCTTTTATAATGGGGTAATAAAAGTGCCAGGATGATGGGGTTGTAGAAAGGATTAAATGAGATTCTACCTGTACATTGTTTAGAACAATGCCTGTCCAAACCATGATGTTTAATGGGTGTTGACCCACTATTGACCCATTTCACCTAGAAGGAAACTGAGGCTTCAGGTGAGAGAGTCATGTTTCCAAGGTCACACTATGAATAAGTTGCAAATTTTAGCTTCAAATGGGAATGTGAATCTACTTTGCCATTGTCATCTTCAAGACCCTGGTTAATTAATTAATGGATTGATCAAACATTTATTCACTTATTAAGCCCCTAGTAAGGGCCAAGCATGGTGAATTATCTCAGGTGCTCTCTACCATACAATGTGTATGACTCTTCCAGTTCTGTAAGTGACAGTGTCCATGTTCAGAGGAGTTGAGTAACTTGTCCAAGACCACAGAATTGCTGTTGACTTCCCAACATCCAATCCACACCATCTGCAGGGGCAACACTTGATTCATCTCTGCTAATCATGGAAATCATATCCCAGTTTCCAGAGGGAGAACCCAGTCCTAAGCCAATTAGTGCAGAGCATTCTCTTGGCCACAGGATTAGCTTAGAAATGAGTGTAATTTGGATCAAAAAGGAGTGAGGGAAAATTTTCTGCAGCTTCTGCAAATGTTGTCTCCACTCTTTCGAGAAATCCTCAGCAGGAGACAATCTCGTCCTCTGACGTTGTGTGTGGGTCTGAGGTCTGGGGGTCGTGTAGCCTTCTCACCGTCAGCCTGAGGATGACCATGGCAGGGGGTGGGCATGGCCAAGAGAATCACAGAGACCACCAGATGAAGCTAACCCTGAAACTACCATCTATGTGGGCCAAAGGATGTCCTTATTGTTCCAACCAGTCCAACTAAGAATTTCTGCACAGCCAGCAAAACAGAGAGCTGGGCTCCAAGTGCAAGTCCAAACCAGGGCGACTCCCCGATCCTTGCCTTCCTACAGTGCTTGGCTGCAGGCATGGCTCTTCTACCCAAGTTGTTTACCATCTGGCAGAAGGCTTTTGGCATTCTGCTGTAGTGGCAGATTTGATCATCAGTCACAATGCCAAAGTAATGGTGGTTTGAGTCATTGTTTATCTGTTGGTCTAATTCTCCCATAATAAATATGCATTGCTTAGATAATAAAAAACAACAAAGGGGAAAATTCCATGTGAGGCAGAGATAAAAAAGCTCGGCTAAAAAAGAAGGCTTATATAAAGATAAAGCTGTATGATGTGCGTCTGGCATGTTTTAAAAAATGCTAAACTGAATTGGGCCAAAGACAGAGCAAGGCGCTGAGCCTTTTATCACGCACTAGTGTGTGATAGGTTCCCTTGGAGACCTGATTATTAATTAGGAGGAGCTTGTTGTAGCTATTATCAAACTTCCCTGATTTCCCCCTGTCAGTAGAGGACCTTACACAGAAATGTCCTAATCAAGACAGCTTCTGAAGACAATGGGTCCAACTAAGAGAGATTCTAGACCTACTTTTTAAAAAATGTTTATTTATTTTTGAGAGAGAGAGCATGCGCAAGTTGGGGAGGGGCAGAGAGATAGGGGGACAGAGGATCCAAAGCAGGCTCCATGCTAAGAACAGAGAGTGGGGCTTGCACTCACGAATGGTGAGATCATGACCTGAGCCAAAGTCAGAGGCTTAGCTGACTGAGCCACCCAGGCACTTCAATTTTAGAACTTTAATGAGAGGTCCTAAAAGTTCATGTAATTTTCAGACTGAGAAAGCCTGAGAGGATACATGCCATCCATTAGAAGTTTGGTTTAATGCTGTGTTTTTGTGTGGATTTGTCCACTTCCCTCACCCATCAGTGAGATCTTCAGGGATAGAGAAGCTCTGCATAAGGAAAGAGAGCCCCTAACACCCAGGGGTAGGCTCAGTGTTTGGGAGGTTGCACCATAATGGCAGAGTGATGGAGGGGTGTTGAAGCCAAGAGAGGTCAGCCTTCAGAGGAGGGGAGGAGGGCACTGGCCTTGCCCAGTGTCAATCAGCACTAACTGCAAAGTGGGAAGCAGTCATTTCTGGAAAGAAAAACCAAATGAGCGAAGGCTTATCAGGAAATGGAGTTGTTTGTCCACTGTGGGATCCTAATGCAACTGTTCTAAGCCTTCTTTAACTTTAGGCCTTCTGACTTTGGTTCCTTACCTCAAACATATTAAATTGCCCCCACACCCCACATTAGATGGAATTTATATATGATAAATTATAAAACTATAAAAATTGATATAATGCATTTCAGACACACTAATCAAAACATGTATTAATTTAAATTATACCACTTTCATAGTTCAGAGCCATTAACTTTTCTTTCTAGTTTTTAAAACATTTTTTAATATGAAATTTATTGTCAAATTAGTTTCCATACATCACCCAGTGCTCATCCCAACAGGTGCCCTCCTCAATGCCCATCACCCACTTTCCCCTCCCTCCCACCCCCCATCAACCCTCAGTCTATTCTCAGTTTTTAAGAGTCTCTTATGGTTTGCCTTCTTCCCTCTCTGTAGCTTTTTTTCCCTCTTCCCCTCCCCCATAGTCTTCTGTTAAGTTTCTCAGGATGCACGTAAGAGTGAAAACATATGGTATCTGTCTTTCTCTGTATGACTTATTTCACTTAGCATAACACTCTCCAGTTCCATCCACGTTGCTACCACAGGCCATATTTCATTCTTTCTCATTGCCAAGTAGTATTCCATTGTGTATATAAACCACAGCTTCTTTATCCATTCATCAGTTGATGGACACTTAGGCTCTTTCCATTATTTGGCTATTGTTGAAAGTGCTGCTATAAACATTGGGGTACAAGGGCCCCTATGCATCAGCACTCCTGTATATCTTGGGTAAATTCCTAGCAGTGCTATTGCTGGGTCATAGGGTAGATCTAGTTTTAATTTTTTGAGGAACCCCACACTGATTTCCAGAGCAGCTGCACCAGTTTGCATTCCTACCAACAGTGCAAGAGGGTTCCCGTTTCTCCACATCCTCTCCAGCATCTATAGTCTCCTGATTTGTTCATTTTAGCACCCTGACCAGCATGAGGTGATATCTCAGTGTGGTTTTGATTTGTGTTTCCCTGATGAGGAGTGACGTTGAGCATCTTTTCATGTGCCTGTTGGCCATCTGGATGTCTTCTTTAGATAAGTGTCTATTCATGTCTTCTGCCCATTTCTTCGCTGGATTATTTGTTTTTTGGGTGTGGAGTTTGGTGAGTTCTTTATAGATTTTGGATACTAGCCCTTTGTCTGATATGTCATTTGCAAATATCTTTTCCCATTCCGTCGGTTGCCTTTTAGTTTTGTGGATTGTTTCCTTTGCAGTGCAGAAGCTTTTTATCTTCATGAGGTCCCAATAGTTCACTTTTGCTTCCCTTGCCTTTGGAGATGTGTCAAGTAAGGAATTGCTGCGGCTGAGGTCAGAGAGGTTTTTTCCTGCTTTCTCCTCTAGGGCTTTGATGGTTTCCTGTCTCACATTCAGGTCCTTCATCCATTTTGAGTTTATTTTTGTGAATGGTGTAAGAAAGTGGTCTAGTTTCATTCTTCTGCATGTTGCTGTCCAGTTCTCCCAGCACCATTTGTTAAAGAGACTGTCTTTTTTCTATCGGATATTCTTTCCTGCTTTGTCAAAGATTAGTTGGCCATACTTTTGTGGGTCCACTTCTGGAGTCTCTATTCTATTCCATTGGTCTATGTGTCTGTTTTTGTGCCAATACCATGCTGTCTTGATGTTTACAGCTTTGTAGTAGAGGCGAAAGTCTGGGATTGTGATGCCTCCAGCTTTGGTCTTCTTCAATATTACTTTGGCTCCTTGGGGTCTTATGTGGTTCCATACAAGTGTTAGGATTGCTTGTTCTAGCTTCGAGAAGAGTGCTGGTGCAATTTTGATTGGGATTGCATTGAATGTGTAGATTGCTTTGGGTAGGATCGACATTTTAACAATATTTATTCTTCCAATCCATGAGCACGGAATGTTTTTCCATTTCTTTGCATCTTCTTCAATTTCCTTCATAAGCTTTCTATAGTTTTCAGCATACAGATCTTTTACATCTTTGGTTAGGTGTATTCCTAGGTGTTTTATGATTCTTGGTGCAATTGTGAATGGGATCAGTTTCTTTATTTGTCTTTATGTTGCTTCGTTATTAGTGTATAAGAATGCAACTGATTTCTGTATATTAATTTTGTATCCTGCGACTTTGCTGAATTCATGTATCAGTTCCAGCAGACTTTTGGTGGAGTCTCTTGGGTTTTCCATGTATAGTATCATGTCATCTGCAAAAAGTGAAAGCTTGACTTCATCATAGCCAATTTTGATGCCTTTGATTTCCTTTTGTTGTCTGTGATGCTAGAACTTCCAACACTACGTTAAACAACAGTGGTGAGAGTGGACATCCCTGTCATGTTCCTGATCTCAGGGGGAAAGCTCTCAGTTTTCCCCCGTTGAGGATGATGTTAGCTGTGGGCTTTTCATAAATGGCTTTTATGATGTTTAAGTATGTTCCTTCTATCCTGACTTTCTCAAGGGTTTTTTTAAGAAATGATGCTGAATTTTGTCAAATGCTTTTTCTGCATCGATTGACAGGATCATATGGGTCTTTTCTTTTATTAATGTGATGTATCACATTGGTTGATTTGCGAACATTGGACCAACCCTGCAGCCCAGGAATGAAGCCCACTTGATCATGGTGAATAATTCTTTTTATATGCTGTTGAATTGGATTTGCTAGTATCTTGTTGAAAATTGTTGCATCCATATTCATTGGGATATTGGCCTGTAGTTCTCTTTTTTTGCTGGGTCTCTGTCTGGTTTGGGAATCAAAGTAATACTGGCTTCATAGAATGAGTCTGGAAGTTTTCCTTCCCTTTCTATTTTTTGGAACAGCTTGAGAAGGATAGGTATTATCTCTGCTTTAAATGTCTGGTAGAATTCCCCAGGGAAGCCATCTGGTCCTGGACTCTTACTTGTTGAGAGATTTTTGATAACTGATTCAATTTCTTCTCTGGTTTTGGGTCTGTTCAAATTTTCTATTTCTTCCTGTTCAAGTTTTGGAAGTGTGTGGGTGCTTAGCAATTTGTCCATTTCTTCCAGGTTGTCCAGTTTGTTGGCATATAATTTTTCATAGTATTCCCTGATAATTGCTTGTATTTCTGAGGGATTGGTTGCAATAATTCCATTTTCATTCATGATATTATCTATTTGGGTCCTCTGCCTTTCTTTTTTTTTTATGAGAAGTCTGGCTAGAGGTTTATCAATTTTGTCTATTTTTTCAAAAAACCAACTCTTGGTTCCATTGATCTGCTCTACAGTCTTTTTAGATTCTATATTGTTTATTTCTGCTCTGATCTTTATTATTTCTCTTCTTCTGCTGGGTTTGGGGTGTCTTTGCTGTTCTGCTTCTATTTCCCTTAAGTGTGCTGTTAGATTTTGTATTTGGGATTTTTCCTGTTTCTTGAGATAGGCCTGGATTGCAATGTATTTTCCTCTCAGGACTGCCTTCGCTGCATCCCAAAGCATTTATATTGTTGTATTTTCATTTTCATTTGTTTCCGTATATTTTTAAATTTCTTCTCTAATTGCCTGGTTGACCCATTCATTCTTTAGTAAGGTGTTCTTTAACCTCCATGCTTTTGGAGGTTTTCCAGACTTTTTCCTGTGGTTGATTTCAAGTTTCACAGCATTGTGGTCTGAAAGTGTGCATGGTACGATCTCAATTCTTTGATACTTATGAAGGGCTGTTTTGTGACCCAGTATGTGATCTATCTTGGAGAATGTTCCATGTGCACTTGAGAAGAAAGTATATTCTGTTGCTTTGGAATGCAGAGTTCTAAATATATCTGTCAAGTCCATCTGATCCAGTGTATCATTCAGGGCCCTTGTTTCTTTATTGATTCTGTGTCTAGATGATCTATCCATTGTTATAAGTGGAGTATTAAAGTCCCCTACAATTACCACATTCTTATCAATAAGGTTGCTTATGTTTGTGATTAATTGTTTTATATATTTGGGGGCTCCTGTATTCACTGTATAGACATTTATAATTGTTAGCTCTTCTTGATGGATAGACCCTGTAATTATTATATAATGCCCTTCTTCATCTCTTGTTACATACTTTAATTTAAAATCTAGTTTGTCTGATATAAGTATGGCTACTCCAGCTTTCTTTTGACTTCCAGTATCATGATAGATAGTTCTCCATCCCCTCACTTTCAATCTGAAAGTGTCCTCAGGTCTAAAATGAGTCTCTTGTAGACAACAAATAGATGGGTCTTGTTTTTTTATCCATTCTGATACCCTGTGTCTTTTGGTTGGAGCATTTAGTCCATTTACATTCAGTGTTATCATTGAAAGATACGGGTTTAGAGTCACTGTGATTCTAGGTTTCATGCTTGTAGTGATGTCTCTGGTACTTTGTGGTCCTTGCAACATTTCCCTTACAGAGTCCCCCTTAGGATCTCTTGTAGGGCTGGTTTAGTGGTGATGAATTCCTTCAGTTTTTATGTGTTTGGGAAAACCTTTATGTCTCCTTCTGTTGTGAATGACAGACTTGCTGGGTAAAGGATTCTTGACTGCATATTTTTTCATTCATCACACTGAATATTTCCTGTCATTCCTTTCTGGCCTGCCAAGTTTCAGTAGACAGGTCTGCTACTACCCTTATGTGTCTACCTTTGTATGTTAGGGCCTGTTTATCCCTAGCTGCTTTCAGAATTCTCTTTAGCCTTGTATTTTGCCAGTTTCATTATGATATGTCGTGCAGAAGATGGATTCAAGTTATGTCTGGAGGGAGTTCTCTGTACCTCTTGGATTTCAATGCCTGTTTCCCCCCCAGACCAGGGAAGTTCTCAGCTATGATTAGTTCAAGTACACCTTCAGCCCCTTTCTCTCTCTTCTTCTTCTTCTGGAATTCCTATGATGTGGATATTGTTCTGTTTGATTGCATCACTTAGTTGTCTAATTCTCCCCTCATACTCCTGGATTTTTATCTCTCTTTTTCTCAGCTTCCTCTTTGTCCATTATTTTATCTTCTAATTCACCTATTATCTTCTCTGCCTCTTCAATCCGTGCTATGGCTGCCTCCATTTTATTTTGCACCTCATTTATAGCATTTTTTAATTCCTCATGACTATTTTTTAGTCCCTTGATCTCTGTAGCAATAGATTCTCTGCTGTCCTCCATTTTATTTTGCACCTCATTTATAGCATTTTTTAATTCCTCATGACTATTTTTTAGTCCCTTGATCTCTGTAGCAATAGATTCTCTGCTGTCCTCTATGCTTTTTTCAAGACCAGCCATTAATTTTATGACTATATCCTAAATTCTTGTTCTGTTATATTGCTTAAATTGGTTTTGATCAATTTGTTAGCTGTTGCTACTTCCTGGAGTTTCTTTTGAGGAGAATGCTTCCGTTTCATCATTTTAGGTAATCCCTGTGGTAGCTCCAAACTACAGGGCACTTCCCTGGTGTTGTCGGGAGAAACTTGTGTTGGTAGGTGGGGCCGCAGTCAGGCTTGATGTCTGCCTCCAGCCCACCACTGGTGCCACAGTCAGACTGGTGTGTACCTTCCCCTCTCCCAGGAGCAGGACTCATTGTGGAGTGGTGTGGCCCCTGTCTGGGTTGCTTGCACACTGCCAGGCTTGTGGTGCTGCTTCAATGGGATCTGTCTGGCCAAGGGAGTATTCAAGGGGGTGGATCCGCAAGGTGCACAGGGGTGGGAAGGGCAAGCTTAGCTAGCTTTGCCTTCGGTGGTCCCCTGCGGGAGGGGCCCTGTAGCACCGGGAGGGAGGCAGGCCTGTCAGAGGGTTAGATCCACAGAAGCACAGCATTGGGCGTTTGCATGGTGCAAGCAAGTTCGGTGACGGGAACTGGTTCCCTTTGGAATTTTGACTGGGGGATGGGAGAGGGAGATGGCGCTGGCCAGCGCTTTTGTTCCCCCGCTGAGCTCTGTCCTTCTGGGACTTAACAACTCTCCCTCCTGGCCCTCCCTGCTCTCCGAGAGCAGAGCTGTTGACTTTTAACATTACAAATGTTAGGTCCCACTGGCTGTCAGAACTCTCCACTTTTGCAAGCCAGACTTCGGGGGCTCTGCCTTGTGGGGCAGGCTGCCCCTCCACCGCCCGGCCCCCTCCCGCCAGTCCGTGTAGCACCCACCACCTCTCCACCCTTCCTACCCTCTTCTGTGGGCCTCTTGTCTATGCTTGGCTCCGGAGAGTCCATTCTGCTCTTTTTAAAAATATTTTTAATGTTTATTTTTGAAAGAGAGAGACCATGCGAGCAAGGGAGGGGCAGAGAGAGAGGGAGACACAGAATCTGAAGCAGGCTCCAGGCTCTGAGTTGTCAGCACAGAGTGCAATGTGGGGCTCGAACTCACAGACTGCAATATCATGACCTGAGTGGAAGTCAGACATTTAACTGACTGAGCCACCCAGGCGCCCTACATATATATATATATATATATATATATATATATATATACACACACACACACACACACACACACATATATATATGTGTATATATATGTATGTATATATATACATATATATTATAAAATTTTTTTGAGACAGAGAGAGAGCACATGTGAGGAAGAGGGACAGAGGGAGAGGGAGAGAGAGAGTCCCAAACAGTCTCTGCACTGTCAGCACAGAGCCTGACACAAGGCTCAATCTCAGGACCGTGAAATCATGACGTGATCTGAAACCGAGTGGGACACGTAACCGACTGAGGTTATTGGTGCCCCTAGAGCCAATAATTTTGTATTTGAGATCTCAAGGATTTCCCTAGACACTTGGGAAGCTCGTCCCCCCCAGCTCCTGTTCCCGTGGAACCTAATAGATTCAAGAGCCCTAGCAGATGAGAAGGACAGTTGTCCATCTGCTGGGCTGGTAGGCAATGAGCAGTTACATGCATCTCTGTTTTTCTTGGTGCATGACAAATAGTGGACACTCAGTGGTTGTGAGCAAACTGACACTTGGATAGGAGAGGAGGGAGCTCAGATCAGCTCTGGTCTTTCAGGCAAGTTAGATGGAGGTTTAGGCCCAAAGCTCTGGGCATCCCATCCTACACAGGAATCTCATGCATTTTCTTAATTCCATTTCTGTAGGTGTAGGACAGTGGCAACATATAGATAAGTTAAAGAAAAAAACAAAAACCTGTCCATGTTCCAGCACTGTGATAGTCCCTTTTAATATAATGATTTCAAGGAAATCACAAGAACCCTCTACAGTAGCAGCACTTTTATTAATATTTTACAGATGAGGAAATTGAAGCTGGCGGGATGGAGCATGAGAAAGCCCCATAGCATAGCAAGAACTCAAAAGAGTTTTGTGACATACTGAGGACCCACCCTTCCTAGAGGGTTTTCAAGTGAGTAAGTGAGTGCAGGGTGAAAGAGTGGTGAAGAAGAGGTGACAAGAACTCTTTGGAGCCGATTTCTGGAACCCTGGCTTCTCGGGATCCCTGCCTCCCTGGCAAATTTCCTTTCTGCTCTCTCGCAAGTGCCCTGCTGAGCCTCTGACTCCCTAGAACCGACCTCAGCTAGCCCTTCGTTGCTAAGGACGGATAATCTTGCTGGGCTTTGCCAACAGCATTAATAAATCAGCTCCTGTCATTGTAGCCACACAAAGGTAGACAAGGAAATTACTCTCAGTCAAAAAGCAGGACCCCACTCTCCAGCTGCGGCTCAATTCCTGACCTTCCCACCCCTAAGGGCATAGGTTAAGATGCCTTTTCTCTCCATTTATTAGATTAGTTCCAGCCTCACAGACAATCCCTCCCTCCAGTTGTGTTTACCTGCCCTTGTTTCTAACCTCCACAAACGTCATGGCAACAAAGCTCAGAGGAAAGATCAGTGTCTGGAGACAGACCGACATGAGCTGGCACACTTACCCTACTGCTTGCTCCCACTCTGATTTTGAGCAGGTGACTTGAGGTCAGTTTCCTCATCTGTAGAGGGTTGAGGATGAATTAAATGATGCAATAGAAATCTGGCAAATGCATTAAGTTATCTGGGAATTCATGTGCTTTTAGAGGAAGTTTGAAGCAGAGAAGCAAATGAGATGCCTTTATCTTCTCCCAGAGATGAAGGCAGAAGGCAAGGGACACTTTTTGAGCTGAGGGTACAGACCGGGCAAAGCCTAGGAACAAAGTCTGGTAGAGCTGGATCATAGACTAAGAATGAGGGCAGGTAAATTAAGGCTGGAGAGCTCAAGGGAATCCAGATAGTTCAAAGCCATATAAGGATTTAGCACATTATCATAAAAATGCGGAGCCACTGAAGGATTTGAAACTAGGAAGCAACATGGCTTATGTATGTTTGTATGGCTTCACCTTGCTGAGGTAGAGAATAGACTGTAGAGTGTCAAGGCTGGAGACAGACAGCCCAGTTAGGAGGCTGAGGAACCAGTCAAGTGATGGAGTGGTAGGCTTGACTGGGGAGGTGCAGGTGGGTCTAGAGAAAAGTGGACAACTCAGTGCTGCTTGCTCGATCTGTGACTTTGGGCAGGCTACCGAACCTCTCTAAGCCTTCATTTTTTTTATGCTTTGATTTTCAACCATTATGGAGGATAGTAAAAGTAGCCTTGTCCCAGAGCTATTAGGGGATGAAATGAGATCATGCATGCAGAGGACACAACACAGTGTCTGCCACATAGCGAGTGGAAGGGGTAATTGTCATCATTAGCAGTGGCAGCTCTGGTCACAGGATGCACTCAGAGAATGTAACTGATGAAACCAATGAATGAGTACAAGAAGAAGCCCTTTAGAAAATGAAATCCTGGTTAAAAGGTACAAATGGTTCTGGTGTGAAGGAAGTCGAGAGGTGGAGAGAGCTGTTGTCTAAGGAGGTCAACGTACCTGGGTGGTGAGCTTTCCTGAGAAGTAGGACACAGATAGGAGGTGTCCAAAAGGTGGCAAGTGGGGTGGGCAGGCTCGAGCCCCTTTGAAGAGAGTCTGGAAAAAGAAACACCCAGGTTGGTAGGAAGGCTATTCTTAGTTTGGCACAAGAAGTCCACAGAAGAGGGGCGCCTGGATGGCTCAGTTGGTTAACCATCTGACTCTTGGTTTTAGCTCAGGTCATGATCTCACAGTTTCATGAGTTCAAGCCCTGCATCAGGCTTTGTGCCAACAGAGTGGAGCCTGCTTGGGATTCTCTCTCTCCCTCTCTCTGCCCCTCCCCTACTCTTGCTGTGTCTGTCTCTCTCAAAATAAATAAATTAAGAAAAAAAAAGTCCACAGAAAAAGCATAACTGTTACCAGAGCCCTCTTTGCCCCTGTCCTCCCCGTAAGGAAAATTAATCATTGAGTCAGGTGAGTGGGAGCTAAAATTGGTTGGAGGAAATAGAAAATGTTGAGAGGGGGTCTTGTTCTGTTAAATGCATACAAGTCTTATTGTTTAGACATTCATTTCAACATGGGATTGCTTTTATTGTTTCTGCTAATTCTGAAGGAATGTGTGTTCATTATAAAACTCTCAAAATATCCATAGGGACTATTTTGAGCACTAATTTTGTGGCAGGAAGTTGACATAGAGCTTTATATGTATTTGTGTCATTTCATTATCACCCCAAACTTATCATACAGGTAGTGTTTACCCATTTTACAGCTAATGAAGCTGAGGCCAAGAGAGGATAAGCAACTTGCCCATGTCCATGACTATGTCCATGACTTGCTAGTTGAGGAAAGTTATTTCACCTCCTCCCTAAGCCTTGGTTGTTTCCACTTGTTGAGGAAGGGTAACAACCAATCTGTGCATTCAAACAATGGGACCATGCTCTGGTTTGAAACCTGATTCTCCAATAACATTACATCTTTGGGACAGTCCCATAACCATGTGCCCTACTGACTCCTCTGTAAAATGGTAATACCATTTTAGTACTCACAGTTGCCATGAGGATCCAATTAGCTAATACACATTAAGGGCTTAGAACAGTACCTGGTACATAGTGACTGTTAACTGATATTAATATTATTGGTTGTAGCAGTGTTCCTAGGCTATTTTGCTAGGAGAATGTCAGTTATCCAGGCAAGGTTCATTAGAGGGAAAAGAATGGGATTTTAAGGGCAGGCAGATCTATTTTGAAGGATGAAAGGGCTAACACCTGTAAAACACTCAGCTGTGAAAAATAGTTAAGTGCTGATGTCCATTATTTATTATCTATAAATTCCAGAGCATATGCTCTCTTTTAAAACAATATTTTTTTTACATTTATTTGTTTTTGAGAGAGCACGAGCAGGGGAGGGGCAGAGAGAGAAGGAGATGTAGAATCTGAAACAGGCTCCAGGTTCTGAGCAAGCATTCAGCACGGAGCCCAGTGCAGGGCTTGAACCCAGGAACGGTGAGACCATGACCTGAGCCGAAGCTAGACACTTAACCGAGCCACCCAGGTGCCCCAGAACATGTGCTTTTAACTGCTGTTTATAGCTTCTTCACACTACATTATGGTGGCTAACACAGAGGTAGAAATTGTTAACAGCTTCTCTTGCATTCTTCTGTACTTTTTTTTTATTATTTTATGTTTATTTATTTTTGAGAGAGAGAGAGAGAGAGTGCATGAGCGGGGGGAGGCCACAGAGAGAAAAGAGTGAGAATCCAAAGCAGTCTCCATGCTATCAGCGCAAAACCCGACATGGGGCTGTAACTCATGGACCATGAGATTAAGACCTGAGCCAAAGTTGGGCGCTCAACCAACTGAGCCACCCATGTGCCCTATTCTGTATTTTTGAAACAAGCATATAAACTTGTTTCTGTGTGATTTTCACTTTTAACTATGGGTAAATGTAGTGGGTGTGATTTCTGGTTGTAGTATATAGACTACATGACGTTAGGTAGGCTATTTGCCTCCATCTTAGTTTCTTCATCTGCAAAAATGAAGCTAATAACATCCATCTCATAGAGTAGTAGTAAGGACAAAATACAATAATTTAAGAGACTTATAACTGAGCTTTGTCACATAGGTTTAAAAAAGACTTAGTGGTTTAAAATAGATATTCCACACAATAGCCAGAGTAATCCTTATAAATCAGATTGTGTTGTTTTCCTGCTGAAACTCTGAAGTGTTCCACTGCATGCAATGTTCCTGTTCTTATGCCTTACCTTGGTCTGTGTGAGGGTTTTTGGTGGTCTGAAAAATGTTATTTTCATTCTCCACTTGAATTCAGAACTGATGAAGCTATAGGTAAATATTTTTCGTACATTTGTTTGGAGTATATGGCATTAGTATGTGGAAAAATAAGTTGAAATCTGAGGGAATTATAGACTGAGTTGTGTTCCCCAAATTCATATGTTGAAGCCCTGACTCTCAGTGTGACTGTATTTGGAGACAGGGTTGTTAAAGGCTAAATCAGGTTAAGTGAATTCATAAGGGCAGGACCCTTCCTTATAAAGAATAAAAAGAGACCGGGACATGAACATACACAGAGGAAAGACTGTAAACACACTCAAACAGATGGCTATCTGCAAACCAAGGGTTTACCAGAATGTGACCATACTGATCTAGAATTTCCAGGTTCCAGAACTGTGAGAAAATACATTTCTGTGGTTTAAACCATCCAATATGTGATATTTTGTTATGGTGGCACTAATACAGGAGGCTTACTAAGACAGCACCCAAGAAATAGTCTGATTATAGGCTCATGGGCAGATGTAGACAACCTCACGCTTCCTCCCTAAGGGTTTAACTGTATAAGATCTATGGCAAGGAGGAACCAAGTATAGCTCTCCCCTGGAGATACTTTAGATGCTAAAGAAGAGAGAGGAAAGGCTGGGGTTCATTTACTAAATCTGGGGTTCATTGGATAAATCACTCCTCCTGCTAAGGAAGAGTGGGGGAAGGATGAAGAGCCCAGAATTATTACTCCAGGTGTGTTCCTACTGAGAACCTACAAGGCCTGCCATAATTGGCCTCTTGACTCTTTCTCTTATTTGGCCTCCCCTCCTTCTTGCTCCCCATACTCCCTCCAGGCATGTGAATCTCCTTTCTGTCCCTCCTGAGTCCTTCCCAGTGGTTTGCCCACTCCAGGGACTTTTCATTTACTATTCCCTTTGCCTGAAACATCTCCCTCATTCTCATGCTTCATGTCTCAGTCCATACGTCACCTTCCCAATGAGTCTTTCCCTAACCATCTTACTTAAAGTGGCCACTGGAAGTTACTTGCTAATTGAAGGTCCTGCTATTTAGTTCCTTCCTGTATAGAACCTAACCAAATCTGTAATTACCCATTACATTTTATTTGTGTACATATTATATGTCTCTCTCAGAGAATGTCGATATCCAGGAGTATCTGTAATATAGTTGGTGTTCAGTAAACATCATGTGTTACTGGAGTGCATGTTGAGAAAAAGAAAAGCAATCCTGATGTCTATGAGTTGGCCAGGTGCTGGCAGAGAGGTCTTGATGTTCTAGGAGCCAACTTGAAACTCACAGCTAGGCCTGTTGAACTCATTCAATTTCATAGAAATGCCAATAGTAGGTGAAGTCACTCTGTAACTATCATGGAACAAGATAAAAGCATCACTACAAAAATAACCAAACATCCTGAGTAATGTGAGTAACTTCTGCTTCTTTTCCAATTACCCCTTAAATCTTGCTCCTGTCTTCCCTTCCTATAGATAAGATTTATTAAGATATCCAAGCAGAAAGTAACCCCTGCTTCTTGACATTCTCTAATTCAGAGCAAAACCTACTTCCTTATAACCCTCCCAAATCACCCAACCAAAGCCAAATCTTTTAAGTCCTTTATAAGTCCTTTTTTTTTATTATATGAAATTTATTGACAAATTGGTTTCCATACAACACCCAGTGCTCATCCCAAAAGGTGCCCTCCTCAATACCCATCACCTACCCTCTCCTCCCTCCCACCCCCCATCAACCCTCAGTTTGTTCTCAGTTTTTAACAGTCTCTTATGCTTTGGCTCTCTCGCACTCTAACCTCTTTTTTTTTTTTTTCCTTCCCCTCCCCCATGGGTTCCTGTTAAGTTTCTCAGGATCCACATAAGAGTGAAAACATATGGTATCTGTCTTTCTCTGTATGGCTTATTTCACTTAGCATCACACTCTCCAGTTCCATCCACGTTGCTACAAAGGCCATATTTCATTCTTTCTCATTGCCACGTAGAATTCCATTGTGTATATAAACCACAATTTCTTTATCCATTCATCAGTTGATGGACATTTAGGCTCTTTCCATAATTTGGCTATTGTTGAGAGTGCTGCTATGAACATTGGGGTACAAGTGGCCCTATGCATCAGTACTCCTGTATCCCTTGGATAAATTCCTAGCAGTGCTATTGCTGGGTCCTAGGGTAGGTCTATTTTTAATTTTCTGAGGAACCTCCACACTGCTTTCCAGAGCGGCTGCACCAATTTGCATTCCCACCAACAGTGCAAGAGGGTTCCCGTTTCTCCACATCCTCTCCAGCATCTATAGTCTCCTGATTTGTTCATTTTGGCCACTCTGACTGGCGTGAGGTGATACCTGAGTGTGGTTTTGATTTGTATTTCTCTGATAAGGAGCAACGCTGAACATCTTTTCATGTGCCTGTTGGCCATCCGGATGTCTTCTTTAGAGAAGTGTCTATTCATGTTTTCTGCCCATTTCTTCACTGGGTTATTTGTTTTTCGGGTGTGGAGTTTGGTGAGCTCTTTATAGATTTTGGATACTAGCCCTTTGTCCGATATGTCATTTGCGAATATCTTTTCCCATTCCGTTGGTTGCCTTTTAGTTTTGTTGGTTGTTTCCTTTGCTGTGCAGAAGCTTTTTATCTTCATAAGGTCCCAGTAATTCACTTTTGCTTTTAATTCCCTTGCCTTTGGGGATGTGTCGAGTAAGAGATTGCTACGGCTGAGGTCAGAGAGGTTTTTTCCTGCTTTCTCCTCTAAGGTTTTGATGGTTTCCTGTCTCACATTTAGGTCCTTTATCCATTTTGAGTTTATTTTTGTGAATGGTGTGAGAAAGTGGTCTAGTTTCAACCTTCTGCATGTTGCTGTCCAGTTCTCCCAGCACCATTTGTTAAAGAGGCTGTCTTTTTTCCATTGGATGTTCTTTCCTGCTTTGTCAAAGATGAGTTGGCCATACGTTTGTGGGTCTAGTTCTGGGGTTTCTATTCTATTCCATTGGTCTATGTGTCTGTTTTGGTGCCAATACCATGCTGTCTTGATGATGACAGCTTTGTAGTAGAGGCTAAAGTCTGGGATTGTGATGCCTCCTGCTTTGGTCTTCTTCTTCAAAATTCCTTTGGCTATTCGGGGCCTTTTGTGGTTCCATATGAATTTTAGGATTGCTTGTTCTAGTTTCGAGAAGAATGCTGGTGCAATTTTGATTGGGATTGCATTGAATGTGTAGATAGCTTTGGGTAGTATTGACATTTTGACAATATTTATTTTTCCAATCCATGAGCAGGGAATGTCTTTCCATTTCTTTAAATCTTCTTCAATTTCCTTCATAAGCTTTCTATAGTTTTCAGCATACAGATCCTTTACATCTTTGGTTAGATTTATTCCTAGGTATTTTATGCTTCTTGGTGCAATTGTGAATGGGATCAGTTTCTTTATTTGTCTTTCTGTTGCTTCATTGTTAGTGTATAAGAATGCAACTGATTTCTGTACATTGATTTTGTATCCTGCAACTTTGCTGAATTCCTGTATCAGTTCTAGCAGACTTTTGGTGGAGTCTATCGGATTTTCCATGTATAATATCATGTCATCTGCAAAAAGCGAAAGCTTGACTTCATCTTTGCCAATTTTGATGCCTTTGATTTCCTTTTGTTGTCTGATTGCTGATGCTAGAACTTCCAGCACTATGTTAAACAGCAGCGGTGAGAGTGGGCATCCTTGTCGTGTTCCTGATCTCAGGGAAAAAGCTTTCAGTTTTTCCCCGTTGAGGATGATGTTAGCTGTGGGCTTTTCATAAATGGCTTTTATGATCTTTAAGTATGTTCCTTCTATCCCGACTTTCTCAAGGGTTTTTATTAAGAGAGGGTGCTGGATTTTGTCAAAGGCCTTTTCTGCATCGATTGACAGGATCATACTTATCTTTTTTTTTGTTGATGTGATGTATCACGTTGATTGATTTGCGAATGTTGAACCAGCCCTGCATCCCAGGAATGAATCCCACTTGATCATGGTGAATAATTCTTTTTATATGCCGTTGAATTCGATTTGCTAGTATCTTATTGAGAATTTTTGCATCCATATTCATCAGGGATATTGGCCTGTAGTTCTCTTTTTTTACTGGGTCTCTGTCTGGTTTAGGAATCAAAGTAATACTGGCTTCATAGAATGAGTCTGGAAGTTTTCCTTCCCTTTCTATTTCTTGGAATAGCTTGAGAAGGATAGGTATTATCTCTGCTTTAAACGTCTGGTAGAACTCCCCTGGGAAGCCATCTGGTCCTGGACTCTTATTTGTTGGGAGATTTTTGATAACCGATTCAATTTCTTCGCTGGTTATGGGTCTGTTCAAGCTTTCTATTTCCTCCTGATTGAGTTTTGGAAGTGTGTGGGTGTTCAGGAATTTGTCCATTTCTTCCAGGTTGTCCAATTTGTTGGCATATAATTTTTCATAGTATTCCCTGATAATTGTTTGTATCTCTGAGGGATTGGTTGTAATAATTCCATTTTCATTCATGATTTTATCTATTTGGGTCATCTCCCTTTTCTTTTTGAGAAGCCTGGCTAGAGGTTTGTCAATTTTATTTATTTTTTCAAAAAACCAACTCTTGGTTTCGTTGATCTGCTCTACAGTTTTTTTAGATTCTATATTGTTTATTTCTGCTCTGATCTTTATTATTTCTCTTCTTCTGCTGGTTTTAGGCTGCCTTTGCTGTTCTGCTTCTAGTTCCTTTAGGTGTGCTGTTAGATTTTGTATTTGGGATTTTTCTTGTTTCTTGAGATATGCCTGGATTGCAATGTATTTTCCTCTCAGGACTGCCTTTGCTGCGTCCCAAAGCGTTTGGATTGTTGTATTTTCATTTTCGTTTGTTTCCATATATTTTTTAATTTCTTCTCTAATTGCCTGGTTGACCCACTCATTCTTTAGTAGGGTGTTCTTTAACCTCCATGCTTTTGGAGGTTTTCCAGACTTTTTTCTCTGGTTGATTTCAAGCTTCATAGCATTGTGGTCTGAAAGTATGCATGGTATAATTTCAATTCTTGTAAACTTATGAAGGGCTGTTTTGTGACCCAGTATATGATCTATCTTGGAGAATGTTCCATGTGCACTCGAGAAGAAAGTATATTCTATTGCTTTGGGATGCAGAGTTCTAAATATATCTGTCAAGTCCATCTGATCCAATGTCTCATTCAGGGCCCTTGTTTCTTTACTGACCGTGTGTCTAGTTGATCTATCCATTTCTGTAAGTGGGGTGTTAAAGTCCCCTGAAATTATCACATTCTTATCAATAAGGTTGCTTATGTTTATGAGTAATTGTTTTATATATTTGGGGGCTCCGGTATTCGGTGCATAGACATTTATAACTGTTAGCTCTTCCTGATGGATAGACCCTGTAACTATTATATAATGTCCTTCTTCATCTCTTGTTACAGCCTTTAATTTAAAGTCTAGTTTGTCTGATATAAGTATGGCTACTCCAGCTTTCTTTTGGCTTCCAGTCGCATGATAAATAGTTCTCCATCCCCTCACTCTCAATCTAAAGGTGTCCTCAGGTCTAAAATGAGTCTCTTGTAGACAGCAAATAGATGGGTCTTGTTTTTTTTATCCATTCTGATACCCTATGTCTTTTGGTTGGCGCATTTAATCCATTTACATTCAGTGTTATTATAGAAAGATACGGGTTTAGAGTCATTGTGATGTCTGTATGTTTTATGCTTGTAGTGATGCCTCTGGTACTTTGTCTCACAGGGTCCCCCTTAGGATCTCTTGTAGGGCTGGTTTAGTGGTGACAAATTCCTTCAGTTTTTGTTTGTTTGGGAAGACCTTTATCTCTCCTTCTATTCTAAATGACAGACTTGCTGGATAAAGGATTCTCGGCTGCATATTTTTTCTGTCTAGCACCCTGAAAATCTCGTGCCAATTCTTTCTGGCCTGCCAAGTTTCAAAAGAGAGATCAGTCACGAGTCTTATCAGTCTCCCTTTATACGTGAGGGCACGTTTACCCCTTGCTGCTTTCAGAATTTTCTCTTTATCCTTGTATTTTGCCAGTTTCACTATGATATGTCGTGCAGAAGATCGATTCAAGTTACGTCTGAAGGGAGTTCTCTGTGCCTCTTGGATTTCAATGACTTTTTCCTTCCCCAGTTCAGGGAAGTTCTCAGCTATTATTTCTTCAAGTACCCCTTCAGCACCTTTCCCTCTCTCTTCCTCCTCTGGGATACCAATTATGCGTATATTATTTCTTTTTAGTGTATCACTTAGTTCTCTAATTTTCCCCTCATACTCCTGGATTTTTTTATCTCTCTTTTTCTCAGCTTCCTCTTTTTCCATAACTTTATCTTCTAGTTCACCTATTCTCTCCTCTGCCTCTTCAATCCGAGCCGTGGTGGTTTCCATTTTGTTTTGCATTTCATTTTAAGCGTTTTTCAGCTCCTCATGACTGTTCCTTAGGCCCTTGATCTCTGTAGCAAGAGATTCTCTGCTGTCCTCTATACTGTTTTCAAGCCCAGCGATTAATTTTATGACTATTATTCTAAATTCACTTTCTGTTATATTATTTAAATCCTTTTTGATCAGCTCATTAGCTGTTGTTATTTCCTGGAGATTCTTCTGAGGGGAATTCTTCCGCTTGGTCATTTTGGATAGTCCCTGGCGTGGTGATGACCTGCAGGGCACTTCCCCTGTGCTGTGGTGTATAACTGGAGTTGGTGGGCGGGGCTGCAGTCAGACCTGATGTCTGCCCCCAGCCCACCGCTGGGGCCACAGTCATACTGGTGTGTGCCTTCTCTTCCCCTCTCCTAGGGGCGGGATTCACTGTGGGGTGGCGTGGCCCATCTGGGCTACTTGCACACTGCCAGGCTTGTGATGCTGGGGATCTGGTGTATTAGCCGGGGTGGGTAGGCAAGGTGCATGGGGGCAGGAGGGGCAGGCTTAGCTCACTTCTCCTTAGGTGATCCACTTCAGGAGGGGCCCTGTGCCAGCGGGAGGGAGTCAGATCTGCTGCCGGAGGTTTGGCTCCGCAGAAGCACAGAGTTGGGTGTTTGCGCGGAGCGAGCAAGTTCCCTGGCTGGAACTGGTTCCCTTTGGGATTTTGGCTGGGGGATGGGCGGGGGAGATGGCGCTGGCGAGCGCCTTTGTTCCCCGCCAAACTGAGCTCTGTCGTCCGGTGGCTCAGCAGCTCTCCCTCCCTTTGTCCTCCAGCCTTCCCACTTTCCGAGCAGAGCTGCTAACCTCTGTCCTCCCAGACGCTAAGTCGCGCTTGCTATAGGAACACAGTCTGCCCGGCCCCTCCGCTTTTGCAAGCCAGACTCGGGGGCTCTGCTTGGCCGGCGAGCTGCCCCTCCGCCCCGGCTCCCTCCCACCAGTCCGTGGAGCGCGTACCGCCTCGCCGCCCTTCCTACCCTCTTCCGTGGGCCTCTTGTCTGCGCTTGGCTCCGGCGACTCCATTCTGCTCTATAAGTCCTTTTACTGAAAAGGCCCACTGTTCCTCCTGTCCCTGATTTTCTACCACAATCATCAGTAACCCCAACTTGTTCAATTACAGGTATGTCACTGGGGATCTTTGGCCGGAGAGCATTGACAATATAAACTGGAAGTCCCAGGACACATCTGCTTCAGAATCATCTGGATTTAGGGGCTTCCACGATGTCAGGACACTTTTCTTCCTATATTTTAGATCCACCTTCCTCTTGTGTTGGCTTCATCTTCTAGTAGGATCTTTCTGTAAAGCAGGTCAGATACCCACGGGCACTCCCAGCCCTACATCCATACAGTCCATTATGCAGATGAGGGGAAATCTGTTTTCCAATAACCTAACAGCAAAACTTAAAATACTCTTGATTTTCTCTGCTTGGTTTAGATTCATCTCTCTATATCAATCATTGTACTAGAGGATGGGGTACATTGGCAAGTCTGAGGCACATACCTGTTCTTGGGGTAGGAAAAAAAAAGATTCCTTGCTTGTCAATTCCATGAGTGTCACATAGAGTGGAGGTGGATTGCTTCCTATATCAGAATTTGGTTAGAAGAACAGGAAACACTCCCTATTTTGTGGGCAGTAAGGGGTTTTAAATGTTTATTTACTTTTGGGGGCGGGCAGAGGGAGAGTAGACAGAGGATCCAAAGTGGGCTCTGCATTAACAGCATAGAGCCCAACGTGGGGCTCAAACTCAAGAAATGTGAGATTATGACCTGAGCCTAAGTCTGACGCTTAACCTACTGAGCCACCCAGGCGCTCCCACAGTAAGGGATTTTATGTAGAAAATTAGATGCTTATAAAACTACAGTAAGAGCCAGAGGGGAAGAAAGCCAAGGAAGATGGCAGCTAGTTTTCAGTTAAGCTGCTAGTTTTCAAGCAATCAGGAAGGCGCAGGACCTCAGCAGGAAGCTGCTGGCGGTGACTACAAACATCTTCAGTGCAGTGGTGGGTGAGTGGCAAGAAAATGCCTGGAGGCTACTCAAAATCTCACATCTGCTGCAACCCACAGATCTTCTGTTTCCAAAGGAGCAGTGACTATCTATGATCTATCTGTCTATCTATCTATCTATCATCTATCTTTCTATTCATTCCAGTCTTCCAAATTTTGTGAAAATTCCTCACATTGGCAAACTAGTTGTCAGGGACTCTGGGATATGTGGTCTGCCTTCACATCTTCTGGCCCCTGTGACACAGAGCACAGAGGGGAAATGGCAGGTGATGGCACTGAGTTGCCAGCAAATAGTCTGATGCAGATTATCAAAGGAGAGGATGTTGGACAAATGATACAAACAATGCCCTCAGTCATGGATATTATAAATACTTTTCTCAGGTTATACCCCTCCCCTCCTTTTTTATTGACATGTAAAGGTTCAAAGGAAGCTTAATTTGTTTGAACAGCTTTAGGAATCATGGGGGTATTGAGACTGGATTCCCGGAGATACAGGAAAATGTCTCCATTTTCAAATACAGGAGGAAAATGGATGTCATGAACTACCATTGATGAGCTTGATGGAAATTTTAGGAGAGTTTCTAGGTAAGAATACCAAGAAGATAGTACACAAAGACTCAGAAAATAAAACTGTGATTACAAAGAAACATCAGAGGTTTACTAAGAACAAATCATACCAAACTTGCCTTATTTGTTTGTATGCTCCTAAGTGAATTACTGAGGGGGATTACTAGAGTCACAGGGCATGTGGATTTTAGTGTGGCATTTACTAAAATCTCATTATGCCTCTGTGAACAAATGACCAAATATTGATGGCATCATCGTTGAGTGGAATGAAAGCTGAATGGCTGTGTCCTGACAATGCTCACTAATGGATCAATGTCAACGTAGAAAAATGATCTCTGTGAAGGAGCTCCAGGTTTGTCTGGTCTTGTCCCATTCAAGATTTTTATCAGTGTCTCATATGACAGCATTGATGGCCCTCTAATCAAATCTGAGGATGCACCAAGGCTGAGGGAAAAACAAATGGATTGTATAATAGAATTGGGATTGACAAAACTATCAATAGCCTGGCATGAAGGGAAGAAAAGAGCAAGTTGAATTGTGCTGGAAATAAATTTAAAACATTGCCTCTAGACCTCCACACACTGTTGTGAAGGTAAGTGAGAGGGATGGCTTAACCGAGGACTCTTGGGGGGGAAAAAAAGACTAACACCTTGTCTTTATTGTAAACAACATAGACTGTTGAACATATTGAACAGTGAAAATAATGGAATGCCATGTTAGGTTGCATTTATAGAATTATTTTGAACTGAATAATGCTACACATATAGTATATGCTCAGCAGATATCACTTAAATAATTTATGATTTAATGTTTTTTTTTTCTTTCTGGAACACTATGTTGAGTTATCCACACAGTCATTCAGCAAATATTTTTTGAGAACCAGAGCCAGACTCTGGTTAGGTGCTGAGAACACATCAGTGAACAAAATAGACAAAATCTCTGCCATAAGACAGCTGAAACATTCACTGAGCACCCAATATGTTCCAGATACAGTGTTAAGGCTGTAAAGATGAATAGAGTTCCTGCCTTCAAATTCTTGTTAAGGAAACAGATGTGAAATTATAATTACAACCCAGACATGCTACAATGCCATTTTAGTTCTAGAAAGAGGAGTTGTTCTGAGAGGCACAAGGAACTCATAGAGGGGTGTCTGGGAAGGGGTTGCAATGAGTGGGACACAGAAGAGTTGTTTTATGTGTGTATTTAATAGATATTTGCCCATTCTTGGTGCCACTTTTATGAATGTGTTTTGAGTAAGACAACTAGAATAGTGGGAAAACCTCAAACCTGAACCATAAAGGGCAATAGAAAAGGAACTTGGATTTTGTTTTTTAACCTAGAGATGAGAAATTCTAGGAGTAGGGCCAGCTTCATAGGCATGCAGCCTGTGAAATGTTGCTATAGAAAATGAAGATTGGGGGTGCCTGGGTGACTCAGTTAAGCATCTAACTCTTTATTTTGGCTCAGGCCATGATCTCACGGTTTGCTAGATCAAGCCCTGCATCAGGCTCTGAGCAGACAGTGCAGAGCCTACTTGGAGTTCTCTCTCTCTCTCTCTCTCTCTCTCTCTCTCTCTCTTTCTCTCTGCCCCTTCTCCACTCATGCTCATGAGCACGCTGTCTCTAAACAAACAAACAAACAAACAAACAAACATGTTTTTAAAATGAAGAATAGTCTCGTACTGTGTGGCTACAAAGGATGGCTTTAGGATATTGCTGGGTGTTTCAGAGCAGCAGATTTGGGTTCACAGGAGGCAGATTTTTCTGACAGAGTAGTTCATCAGTGGAAGGATAATATTTGTGAAGTAGTGGATTCCTTCTCATTAGAGTCATTCAAACAGAAGCTGGGGAGGCCCCTCACAATATGCGATGAAAATCGACTCCTTGATTTGTGTTGTGGACTGAATGGCCTCTGAGGTCAGGTAGCCCTGAAATTCTCTTACTTTTAGATCTTCCATATGCTGCATTTAAATATTTGTATCATGTATTGCTATTTTGCATCATGTCTGTAAATCATTACCTACTTCACTCAATTATGGACTTCCTGAGACCTTGAGAAAAGGGCTGAGTGGTGTATTGGAGAGGCTGTAGATTTGAAGTTTGTTCCGGTACCAAAACACTGTGTTCCTTTGGGGCAGGCTGTTCACCTTCTCTGCAACTGAATTTCCATGTCTCTAAAAAGGAATGCAATAAAACTCATCCCGCCTTGTTGCTGTGAGGATAAGAAATAGTGTGTGGGTAAAGCATCTTGAAGAGAGTAACACACAAAATGGATATACATTTAATGGTAGTTATATTTATTCCATTCTTACATACTGCTGTCCCGCTGGCGTCTGGCACTGAAGAATGTAGAGATCCTTTCTGTCTACAAAGCTCCTTGCTGGGTGAAGGCCAAGTGCTCACTGAAATACTGTGGACCAACAAACCAGAGAACCAATGGTCATGGATTCTTTCCTCAGAAGGAGGAGGATTTTGCTCTATATTCTGGGTTTTGGTCTTTTTTTGGTTTTTGAGGGTTTTTTTGTTGGTGGTAGTGTGAGTTTTTTTTGGGCGGGGGGGAGGGGCTCCCTCAGCTGCTTCTTTGTGTTATTCCTGCTCTGGCTCTTCAGTGTTCTTTACGTCATGTTCTGAAGCTGCTTGAGTCTAGATCAGTGGATTCTGAGCACCCTCTAGAGACAGAAGAGGGATTTGTCTCTTCTTGAAAGAAGATAGATTTTCCTCATTATGCAGCTGCCGGGGCAAAGTGAATGTGCCAGGAGCAAGTGAGATGTGGAGGGAGGGAACACCCAAGGGAGAATCCAGATTTTCTTAACCCACCCTTCCCTAGTAATGCGCTTTTCTGATTGCGTTCTCTTATATGTCCAAATCCCCAGGTGTATCTGAAGATAGGGAGCCACGCAGGATGCACAAAAAGATTCACTTCTATTCTTGAGTACAGGTAGTCAGTTGACAGTGTTCCAGTGGGGCCATCAATGAATCTCTAGTGAATTCCAGACATGCCAGTGACTCAGATCTAGGACTAAGTATGTGCCTGAATTCCCTCCTCTGACTGTCCAGGCAACATGTCCTGCTCAATCATCAGAAGGGAGGGAAAAACTCATTCAAGCGCAGTGGACCACAGAGAGCAATTTTAATTCTAAAATCTATCTCCAAGTATTTAATCTTCAGGTTTTTTTTCGTACCCAACTCTTAAATTTCCACAGCACTCCTGTCCCTCAGTAGACTTAAAGAACAACCACTTTCCTGCCACGAATGTAGAGGGGACTAGGGTGATCATAAGGGGGAGGGTATGATAAGACCCACTTCAAGACTGTTACATCTTGGATAATTAGCAAAAGTTATCAACTAACTGAAAACTCAGAACACTTATACAGGCCTCCCTTGGAGATATTGCAGGTTCTGTTCCAGACAATTGCAATAAAACGGATATTGCAATAAGTGAATGTCGCAATGAAACATGTTGATGAATTTTTTGGTTTCCGAGTACATACAAAAGTTATGTTTACACTATACTATAGTCTTTTAAGTGCAAGATAGCATTATGTTTAAAAATACAATATACATACCTTAACTGAAACATGCTTTATTGCTTAAAAAAAATGCTAACCATCATCTGAGCTTTCAATGAGTTGTCATCTTTTTGCTGGTGGGAGACCTTGCCTTGATGTTGATGGCTGCTGACCAATCAGAGTGGTGGTTGCTAAAGGCTAAGGTGGCTGTGGAAGTTCCTTAAAATAAGACAACAGTGAAGTTCATTGCATCAACTGACTCTCCCTTTCATGAATTATTTTTCTGTAGCATGTGATGATGTTTGATAGGATTGTAGAACTTCTTTCAAAGTTGGAGTCAATCCTCTCAAACCCTGCTACTGTTTTATCAACTCAGTCTACATAATATTTTATATATTTTTTAAATTTTTTTATTTAAAAACAATTTTTAATGTTTTTTTATTTTTAGTTTTGAGACAGAAAGAGACAGAGCATGAGCAGGGGAGGGGAAGAGAGAGAGGGAGGCACAGAATCTGAAGCAGGCTCCAGGCTCTGAGCTGTCAGCACAGAGCCCGACGCGGGGCTCGAACTCACAGACTGCGAGATCATGACCTGAGCTGAAGTCGAACACTTAACCGACTGAGCCACCCTGGTGCCCCAGTATTTTATATTTTTAAATGTTCTTTATATGTTTTTGGAGAAAGAGGGAGTACAGGCCGGGAGGGGCAGAGAGAGAGGGAGGGAGAGAGAGAATCCCAAGCAGGCTCTACACTCAGTGCAGAGCCCGACACAGGGCTTAATCTCACGACTGTGAAATCATGACCTGAGCTGAAATCAAGAGTTGGACACTCAACTGACTGAGCCACCCAGGTGCCCCTATGTCATATTTTAAATTCTTTGTTGTCATTCCAACAATCTTCATAGCATCTTCACCAGGAATAGAATCTGTCTCAAGAAACCACTTTCTTTGCTCATTCGTAAGAAACAACTTTCCATCCATTAAAGTTTTATCAAGAAATGGCAGCAATGAAGTCACATCTTCAGGCTCCACTTCTAATCTTAGTTCTCTTGCTGTTCCCACCACATCTGCAGTTACTTCCTCCACTGAAGTCTTGAACTCCTTGACATCATCCATGAGGCCTGGAATCAACTTCTTTCAAACTCCTGTTTACGTCAGTCACATGTATCACAAGTGTTTTTAATGACATCTAGAACGGTGAAAACTTTCCAGAAGGTTTTCAGTTTTCTTTGCTTAGGTCCATCAGAAGAATCACTATCTATGGCAGCTACAGCCTTGCAGAATGTATTTCTTAAATACTAAGACTTAAAAGTCAAAATTACTCCATGAACCATGAGTTGTAGGATGGGTGTTGTGTTAGCAGTCATGAAAACAACATTAATCCCATTGTATATCTCCATTAGGGCTGTTGAATGACTAGGTCCAATGTCAACAAGTGGTACTAATTTGAAAGGAATCTTTCTTTCTGAACAGTAAGTCTCAACAGTGAGTTTAAAATACTTAGGAAACCATGTTGTAAACATATGTGCTGCCATCCAGGCTTTGTTGTTCCATTTCTAGAGCACAGGCAGAGCAGATTTAGTGTCATTCTGAAGGCTCTAGAATGTTCAGAATGGTAGATGAGCATTGGCTTCAACCTGAAGTCACCAGTTGCTGTAGCTCCGAATGAGAGTCAGCCTGTCCTTTGAAACATCAAAGCCAGGCATTGACTTCTCCTCTCTAACTATGAATGTCCTAGATGGGATATTCTTCCAATACAAGGCTGCTTTATCTACACTAAAATCTATTGTTTAGTGTGGCCACCTTAATGATCTTAGCTAGACCTTCTAGATAACTTGCTGCAACTTCTATATCAGACTTGCTCTTCACCCTGCACTTTTATATCATGGAGACAGCTTCTTTCCTTAAACTTCATAAACCAACCCTTCTAGCTTCAGAGTTTTCTTCTGCAGCTTCCTTACCTCTTTCCATCTTCACAGGATTGAAGAAAATTAGGGCCTTGCTCTCGGTTAGGCTTTGGCTTAAGGGAATGTTGTGGCTGGTTTGATCTTAAACCCAGACCACTCAAACTTTCTCCATATCAGCAATACACTCTTCCATTTTCTTATCATTTGTGAGTTCACTGGGATAACATTTTTAATTTCCTTCAAAATCTTTTCCTTTGCATTCACATCTTGGCTAACTGTTTGGCTCAAGAGGCCTAGCTTTCAGTCTGTCTCAGCTTTCAACATGTCTTCCTCACTAAGCATAACCATTTCAAGCTTTTGATTTAAAGCCAGAGACATGCAACTCCTCCTTTCCCTTGAACACTTAGAGGCCTTTGTGGGGTTATTTATTGGCATAAATTATATTGACATAAACATAAATAAAGTAAGTTATTAATTTCAATGCTGTTATGTCTCAGAGAACAAGGAGGCCCAAGGGGAGGCAGACAGAAGGGGGAACAGACACTCGGAGTAGTCAGAACATAACATTTATTAAGTTCACTGTTGTATATTTGCACACTTCATGGTGGTGCCCCTAAACAATTACAATAATAAAATCAAAGATTATTGATCACAGATCACCATAACAAATATAATAATGATGATGAAAAAAAGTTTAAAGTAAAAGTTTGAAATTTTTGGAGAATTATCAAAACGTGACTGAGAGACACAAAAGTAAGCAAATGTTATTGGAAAAATGGTACCAGTAAACTTGCTTGATGCAGGGTTGTCACAAACCTTCAATTTACAAAAAAAAAAAAATGCATTATCTGTGAAGCACAATACAATGAGATATGCCTGTGCTTGGTGGGGTACAAGAGAAAATTTTTTTATTATCTTTTGCCCATCAGTCTTCAAACAAGTGCTGTTGGCTCTTCCTTTCCTGCTCCTTTGTGGCATACTGGGCAGATGTCACAGCTTTCCAGACACTTGCCCATGTTAAAATGTCCAGGCCAGCTAGGCCAGTCTAAAATCTTATTCTTATATCCAACTCAAAGTATCTCCTCTCTCCATCAGCCAAGACCTGCCTTGCTCATTGGGGACTGGACCCTTTTGTTTTTGCTTCTCCTTCATGCCTCTTCTCTCTTCCTTCTGATGCTTCAGACCTCTCCAAGATCAGGATCTGAAAGGAGGAATTCAAGGAAAGTGGTAAAATCATTTTTTCTTCACAGGTCTGGTTGATGGTTCTTCCCTGGCTATGGTGGACTTCCATATTAGGTGCAAATTTCAGAGCTTCTGGAAGTCCATGGGGCTCCTCACTGCATGGTTTCTTGATGTGGGAGAACCTTGTGACTTGACCTTCTCCAAACAACCACTTCCTTCCTGCCCCAGGGGATACATACTCCAGAGTACCTTATTACTATGGTAGCCTCACCTGTTGGCCAGGATCCATGCAGATGTGAAGGAGGGTTGCTGGCAAGACAGTCTCACCTGTGGCCAACTCTTGATTTCCAAGAGACCCACACCAGGTAGTGAGGATGCAGGCTGCTCTGCTACCAGCTCCTCTCTTCCCCCTGCCACCAGTCCATTTCTTCCTTTTTCCCTTACTCAAATATACACAGAGGAGGGAAACAGGGAGATGCTGGTCAAGAGGACAGAGTTTCACTTCTGTAGGGTGAATAACTTCTGGAGATCTAATGCATAGCATGGTGACAATAGTTAACAATTCTGTGTTATGCACTCATTTGCTAAGAGGGTAGATCTTAAGCGTTCTCACCACACATACACAAGCGAAGGAAGGAAGGAAGGAAGGAAGGAAGGAAGGAAGGAAGGAAGGAAGGAAATGATAACTATGTACAGTGATGGATGTGTTAATTACCTTGGTTGTGGTCATCATTTCACAATGTATACATATATCAAAATATCAAGTTATATACCTTAAATGTATATAATTCCTACTTGTCAATTAAAGCTCAATAAAGATGGGAGGAAAAACAGATGTGGAGGGAAGATGGCAAAGCCACTACTCCAACAGATGTCCACAGGGCAAAGGGATGCTGGGCTTTCATCTTTCAGGTACACACAGGCTTTACAAGTGGTCCTTTCAGAGCACCCCCCCCCCCCACAGTTTGACTTGGGTGGGAGTGAATACCATAAAGAGTAGAGGGGAGAAGGAAAAAAACAGCTTTTCTCCCCCTGAAAGCAATGACTCCATATTCTAACAAATTCCATTTAGTTGAGGCAATCATTGTCAAATTTTTAGTCTTTTCTCTCTATAGACAGGAGAGAGCATGGATGGGTGTTGATCATAGTATGAGGGGCCTCATCATAATAAGCCTGAAGAGGATTGTGGTGCTCACAATGCAGGATGCTCAGGGCTGATTCCACTCAGTTTCAGGGCATCAGCTTGTGGTTTCTGTTACACCTCTATAGATGCAGATGGTCTAGAAAAAAGAAATTAAATGTGAGGATCTTAGAAATGGAAGACCAAGAAAATGAGATCTAAGGAAATTTTGCAAACCATGTAGAACAGGCTGGAAGATGTCTCTTGATATTTAGCTCCAGGAAAATAAGGATGTGTCTGTCCCTTCCCCCTGTGTGTGTGTCTTAAGTATCAAGCAATCCAGCATTTTGAAGCTGTGTGGGCTCCTTAGTTAACAGGTAACAGGAGGAGTACATGGTGACTACATCATTATTCTTCCTCGTTATTCTTTGTAGTAGTTCTTTGTAACCTTTACTCTTTGTAGTCACTGCATTCCAAACTTTCCTAGTGTGATGGCCATTGGAAGCCTACGAGTGTCCTTCTGGAAAAATAATGGCAAGAGAACATATGCCCAAAAAAGACCACTGTGTATCTAGTCACCTCTTTTCTTTACGGTTCCCAGTTTGAAGTGCCTTTCTATGGTTCTTGTCCACAACCCCAGCTTTCCAGAGCTGACGACTACATAGGTAGCAGATGGAAATCTATAGTAATTTGCCTCCTCCACTGGTACTCTTCAGAGCCATAGTGTGTTGTGTAACCCATACACAATGTGACCTAAAACAAGCACTTACTAGATATCTTTCAAGTGGAATTCAAACATAGGAAGATGTAATAGTGTGAAGGTCAGTTCTACTGACTTTCCTCTATTCTGTTTTGCTCATGAAAGCAAGTTCCTAGAGTGCATTTCAGCGATGATTCAATTGATGGATATTTGCTTTACATACAGTATCTGGATTTACAATAATAGCCTGCAGCTGTGATTCCCCATCTTAATCTTGGTTGTACATTAAAAATGCCTAGGGTGAGGCGCCTGGGTGGCTCAGTCGGTTAAGTGACCGACTTCAGCTCAGGTCATGATCTCACAGCTGGTGAGTTCACCCCGCATCGGGCTCTAGGCTGACAACTCAGAGCCTGGAACCTGCTTCAGATTCCGTGTCTCCATCTCTCTCTGTCCCTCCCCCACTCATGCTCTGTCTCTCTTTTCTTCAAAAATAAACAGTTAAAAATATTTTTTGAAAAATGCCTAGGGAGCTTTCAAAGCTCCCCACGCATGCCCACACACCCAACCCATTTACACAGAGGATCTTGAGAGTGGGACTCAGACCTCGGGTTTTGTTTTGTTTTGTTTTAAGGCTTTCCAGAAGTTTCTGGTATGCAGCCAAAGTTGAGAAACACTGCTGTAAAGTAATCCAGAACTGTGTGCTCCAAATCCAGGAGTCTGTCTTTTTCCCATTAACTCCTTCTCATCCTTGGTCCTTGACCCTGCCCCCACCCCACCCCACCCCACCCCACCTCAAGCCTCCGTAGGCCTCTGGGACCCTGATCTTTGCCCCTCTGTTTAACACAGCCATAGTGAAGACAGAAGCCTGGGTGGCACAAGGGTGACATCTAGTGGTAAAAATAAATTTGTCAATTGTCCCTTTTCCTGGAAAATTACAAGAGAAAGTCACCAGTGGAACCTGATCTGTGTGCATCCTTGCATTGGCTAACCCGTGCTTTTCTGTCCCATGTAACTGATGACATTCTGGGAAGATCACCAGGCTGAACTGCATTTTTGGAAACCACAGAGGAGAGGTTTTGGTCTCTGCTGAACTCAGTCTTCATTTTCAGGGTGCTTTGCCCACCCTGCCAAGAGGTCTACTGTTCATGGCCCTTTTATCACTCACAGGCACAGCCTGACAGCCCCTTGCCTCAAGCCTGGCAAGCATGCCAAGCTTTCCCTGTTTCACTCCCATTGGCACTAAGTGCTTGTGTGCACATGGGCTCACCTGGCCAGGCCCCTCAGGTGGCAGGCAGACAGGGGGTGTGGGTGGGGGTGGTCTCTGATTTTCAAGTGCTCAAAGGCCCCCCTCATGCTCTGTGCCTCCCTCCATCGATACCTCTGCTGCTCCCAGCAAATGTAGGGGAGTTGATGCCTGTGGGCATTATATTGGATTACTAGGGCCGCCATAGCAAGGGACCACAGACTGTGTGGCTGAAACAACATAAATTTACTTTCTCACAGTTCTGGAGGCTGGAAGTCTTGATCATAGTGTTGTCCAGTTGATTCTTTTGAGTCTTCTCTTCTTGGCTTATAGATGGTTGACTTCTTCCCGTGTCTTTATATGGTCTTCACTCTGTGTGTGTCTGTGTCCCCATCTCTTCTTATAAGGACACCAGTCATATTGGATGAAGGCCCACCCTAATGACCTCATCTTAACTTGATCACCTTTTAAAGGCCTCATCTCCAAATACAGTCATTTTGAGGTACTTGGGGTCAGGGCTACACCAGATGAATTTAAGGAGGCAGGGACACAATTCAGCCAGTGACCAGCATGTTTAGCTAATATGCGAGATGGAATCCAGTAGATAAATTCTTCTCCCTTTTTCCCTGTTGACTATTTGGAGACACAGTAATTTTAGGCAGCCTCTCTGAACTTGACCTTGGAGACCAAGTAACCTTTTGGCCCCTTAAAAAGCTATGGCCAGCTCAGTAATGCATTCTGTTCTTCTTTGTCACACAACCCCGTTTCCTTCCTACTTCCTTCAGATAGTGCTCCCTACTGAAGTGTTTGCGTGTAAGATTTTCTTTCTAGAGTCTAGTGGTGCCCATCTTTCATATGAATTTCTCTGGTTTCACCAAGCTTAGGCACAATGAGAAGTTGCTGGACATTGATTTGGCTTCCTTGTGTTGTGTCAGATCAGTTCCACATAGCCAACCCTAAGTACTTAGTATATACAAGAGGATATAGAAGTATAAAGCCGAATGAGTCCTCGTACTTGATATAGATAATACAGGGCTTTTATAAGAGGCATAAGTAAAAATGGCTTTAACACAATGGGAAATTATTGTTAAATTTTTAATAGTTTCTTAAAAACTCAAAATGGTAAGAGTTGTGAAAGGGATAACGTCTGAGGTGTCTGTAACAGATGTAAGCTCAGGACCTCACCCAAGTTTCTCTGAATTAAAGTCTCTAGTATTTGTGACAAGGAACCTGCATCATTAATAATCTCCCTCCCACCCAGGAGGGGCACCTGGGTGGTTCAGTCGATTAAGTGTCCGACTCTTGATTTACGGTTCGTGGGTTCAAGCCCCATGTTGGGCTCTATACTGACAGTGTGGAGCCTGCTTGGGAGTCTCTCTCCCTCTCTCTCTGCCACTCCCCCCACCTCTCCCTCTCTCTCAAAAATAAACATTAAAAAAATAACCTTGGGGTGCCTAGGTGGCTCAGTTGGTTAAGCGTTCGACTTTGACTCAGGTCACGATCTTACAGCCTGTGGGTTGGAGCCCCACGTTAGGCTCTGTGCTGACAGCTTAGAGCCTGGAGCTCGCTTCGGATTCTGTGTCTCCATCTCTTTCTGCCCTCCCCACCCCCCTCCCAGCTCATGCTCTGTCTCTCTCAAAGATCAATAAACATTTAAAAAAAAAATTAAAAGCAAGTCTCCTCAGGAGAATTTGGTATGTGATAAATATTGAGAGCTTTTTTTTAAAGTTATGCTGTCCAAATAGTTAGAATAGTGCTTTGCACAGAATGGGGATCCAAAAGCATTGACTACGTCGGTGAACAAAAGTATGAGCCAATAAGGCATTTATTTGGAAAGGGACCCCACATCTTCCATATCTTCTAGATTCCAAATCCTTTGCTGTTTCCCTAAACCCCCTTGGAGAGCACCATTTGGGATTCCTTAAGTTAGGAAGGCATTAAGCCGTTGTTGGAAATGGGCCTCTGCTGTTCTCAGTTCTGGAGGCTTTTCTGCAAGCTGCCAGAACTCAGACACCACGCCGGCTGGACTCATTGCCCAGCCTGTCCACGGAGCAGGTGGTTGGCCTGAAGCTTCGAGAGGCAGTTAAGGTCAAACTCCCCACTGTCACCAGGGACAGTTGTTCTCAAAAACAGCTTTCATAAAAGAGTGAAATCCTCCTACTCAAATAGCCTTTGTCCTGAGAAGAGAGACAACTTTATGATTACTTTCTAATAAAAGTCTGTGCTAAGCTTGATTTCTGTGGAGCGTTCTGCAAGGGCTGATAACCCCTGGGATCATCCAGCTGATGGTGGATTGAATTCAATCCTGAATTCTACTACCGTGGGCTCTTGGGGGGTAACTTCTAACCTCTCTTAATGGAAAGGGACAAAGAAAGGCCAGTTCTGGATTTGTGAGGTCAGACACAGCTCAGGCAGCATGGAATTTACAGAGTTTGCTGCCAGCTCAAGCTGTTTTCTCAAAATGACTGTCTCTCAAGGGAGAGATATTATGCTAATATTGTTAGAAGCTCAGAGGTTAGGTTATAAAACAATATTTATCTGCTCTTTTGTCAGCTTTATTTTTCGTTTTGGTTTAATGGTTGTTGAAAATGTGGGGAAATCAAGGGAGATGAAAAATTGCACCAAATAAAAAAGACTAAAGAAAGAAAAGGAGGGGAGTAGAGAGTCAGCAAAGAGCAAGTGAGCAGAGTATATTCAGATGAGAGAATGTGGTAGAGTGAAAGGGGAAGAGAATTTAGGTCCTGCCTCCCTCCTTTTTCCTTTGAAGAGAGTACGGGATAAGCTTCGCACTGTCCTGACCCCGCCCCAAATTGTCAGTGACCCTGTTTTTTCTTTCCTCTAAGCCTGAAACAGGTATTGAGGGATAATCTTAGAAAGTTGTAAATTGCCTGAGCACAACACTGAGACCCCCCAGAGACTACTGTAAGTCTAATGCTGTCTAGCAGAGGGTGCAGCCACAGAAGAATAAATCTCTGGACTTGTGCCTTTGTCCGGCCCATGCCGGCTGCCCTCCTCTGTGTTTCACCATCTCCTGGAAAAGCTTTCAGCTGAATCCTTCATGCTCGCTGTCTCAGAAATACAGCCTCATGGGGCTCCTGGGTGGTTCAGTCAGTTAAGTGTCCGACTTCGGCTCAGGTCATGATCTCACGGTTTGTGAGTTTGAGCCCTCGAGCCCAGCACTGGGCTCTCTGCTGTCAGCACAGAGCCTGCTTTGGATCCTCTGTACCCTGCCTCTCTCTGCACCTCCCCCGCTAGTGCTTTCTCCCTCTCTCAAAAATAAATAAACATTAAAAAGGAAAAAAAGGAAACACCGCTGCATGTAATCCCTTTGCTATTTAGGGGCAGAGGTACCCAGGCTTGTGAGGGAAGAACAAGGATTCTGGACTCTGATCTGCCCCATTCTCCTTTCTCTCTCTCCCATACGAGGGTGAGACACTGAAAAATTGGAAGGTCAGGGAGGACGTTGTCCCATGGGACCTCTGGGTTTCCGCTCCCCACCACAAACCCCTAGAAGTAGAAGTATGGGACATCCTCCCACTGTTAGGAAACGTATTACAACGTATTCTCTTCTGCTCAGCGCTTTGCCCTTGTTGAAAAGAGAGAGGGGAGAGCAAGAAGGAATTAAGTGAAAAGGTTATTTCAACATACGATTCTGGTTGCGAATATTATGTTGTTCACATCGTTAGGAGGGTCAATTATGAATGTCCAGGGGAAATGACTGTGCCCTCTCTTCTTCTCTTATGTTCTCTCTTTCTCTTCCCTGCCAGTCTTGATACTTTCCTGCAAGGAGCTACCTGCCGAGTGGAGGTCAGGACATAATTTTGAGGTAAAAATGTTGCTTCTTCTCTGTATGAAAAAAGATGTTAATTATAAAAGAGGAGTATCATTCAAGGTAGTCCTGCTTGTTTATTTTTGCTTTTGTTGCCCTTACTTTTGATGTCAAATTCAAAAAATCATTGCCCACAGCAACATCAAGGAGCTGACCCCCTCTGTGTTCTTCTAGGAGTTTTATGGTTTCAGGTCTTACATTCAGGACTTTAATCCATTTTGAGCTGATTTTTATGTATAGTGTAACATTGGAGTCCTGTTTCATTCTTTTCCACATGGACATCTGGTTTCCCCAACACCATTTATTGAAGAGACTATCTTTTCTCCATTGTATGTTCTTGGTGCCTTTGTCATAAATTAATTCACCATATGTATATGCATGGGTTTGTTTCTGTGCTCTCTATTCTGTTCCATTGATCTATGTGTCTCTTTTTATGCCAATAAGATACTGTTTTGATTACCATAGCTTTCTTGTATAGTTTGAAATCCGGCAGTGTGTTGACTCCAGCTTTGTTCTTCTTTCTCAAGATGCTTTGGGTGTTTAGGGTCTTCTGTGGTTTCATACACATTGTAGGACTGTCTTCTCTATTTCTGTGAAAAATGCAATTGGAATTTTGGTAGGGATGACATTGAATCTGCACATCACTGTGTATAGTAGGGACATTGGAACAACATTCCCGGCCTTTTTCCCCACAGAAGGCAAAATGACTTGTGACGGAGGTTTCAAACCCCCCCTATCTCTGCTACTTGGGATCTGTCCACTTATGTCTTCTCATCTGCTCTCTGCTACCCCTATCAGGGGACACATGTGACTATGAACAATTTGTGCCAGTGTCAGGATAAATAAGCACGTCTGACTCAGGGTTAATTAGCAAGACCACGTTACATCAGGCCTGGTCCGTTTTTCTCCAGCTTCATCAGTAATAAAGGTGATAGTTTTATCTCTATCTACCTGACTTTTTTGCCCATCTTTCAGGGGGAGAAAGCAGACTGTTGCTTAATCACTTCTTAAAAGTTCGAAACAATCAATGCTAAAAGGGCAAGGCAAAGCCATGAGCAGAAAATGGGCCAAGAATTTTGATGGTAGACCAAATCCAGGTCTACCTGGAAAAGGAACACAATGCCTGGTGTGAAACTGCTTGGGCATTTGCCAAAGGTGCCTCTTCCTTAAGACACTGTACTTCCATCTACCAGAAAATGGTCATAAGATACTGATTTGCATAGAATGAGACAGTTTACTATCATTCTTCTGGAAATTGCCACATTTTGGGTGCGGATGGATGTCTAAGATGAGACTGGTGCCCTCCAGAGTTGTGCAGTGCCCTACCTGCACAACTGCAGGCAGCACCAGTAAATGCTGGTGTCCTACACAGTATTGGGAAAATGGGGACACCCATACACCAAGTTCCTTCTTTCCTCACTCAGTGCAAGAAGCCCTCGAGTAAATAGGGCCCTCAGAAGCTCCTTACTGGATTGGTCTTGCCCTGTCTGTGACTCAGTTTGGGCTCAAGGAACCATACTTTTATATCTATCTGAAGATATCTGAGTTCTAGGGGCGCCTGGGTGGCGCAGTCGGTTAGGCGTCCGACTTCAGCCAGGTCACGATCTCGCGGTCCGTGAGTTCGAGCCCCGCGTCGGGCTCTGGGCTGATGGCTCAGAGCCTGGAGCCTGTTTCTGATTCTGTGTCTCCCTCTCTCTCTGCCCCTCCCCCGTTCATGCTCTGTCTCTCTCTGTCCCAAAAATAAATAAAAAACGTTGAAAAAAAAATGTGAAGATATCTGAGTTCTCTAGGAACCAGCCTCTAACATTATCTTATTTTAGGTCTCGGATACCAGATCTTTTTTAGAAGCACCTGACCCTACAGCTTGTTATTGCTAAATACCAGTCACCCAATCCCCAAACAATTCACTAATGCTTATGCAGGCCAGCCACGGGCCAGGATTCCTGTGCAATCACCACTCAGTCTTCCCCATCTCCACAACAGCCTAGCATAGTGGGTACTCAAAAAGCTGGTGAATGAATAAATGAATGGATAAATTCCTCATTTGTATACATAGTACAGCATCCTCTCTGAGTCATGTTTGTCTAGAACGTATTCATTTGTATATCGCCTTTGTGCCTTTTCCCAGAACTATTATATTGTTAGTGTTCTTTAAATTGGCTCACTTTTTCCCTTAAATCTTTTGAGTAAAAATCCTCATCGAGTGAAAAACAGTATCTCGGTATCTTTGTGCTATGGTAAAATGTTCAAACCTCACACCACTGAAAAACATGTTACATAGTGACTATCGTGCAAATATCACAACTCAGGAAGCATTGCCCTAGGTCCTGGGGTCCACCAGGAGCTGAATCAAGATCCAACAAACTCCCAGATGCCAGCTGAATAATGCAACCTGCAGGCCTTGTCAAAGGCAGTATACATTGTGACACTTGTTAGCAATAGGATAGGGAGAGCTGGTAGCACCAGGAGAGGTTGGCCATAGGCTCACAGGCTCGGAAGCTGTCAACCCTGTCAAAAAACAAAACAAAACAAAACAAAACAAAACAAAAAACCCAGAGCCACGCCTGCCAGCCAGAGGAAATGAATCAGAACAATTATTCAGAGTCATTTGTCTGGAAGGGGGAAGAGACTTTTTTCTTAGTTTGCAGGAAATGCTTAGGTAAGCACGAACCCTGCTGGGCAGGCTAGCACCTGCCAAGTCACTGTCTGGAAACCCAGATAATTCCAGACTCTGCACTTCCTGATGAAGTCCCCTTGGCATCAGTTGTCAGGGCTGTCCGATGGCTCAGTGAGAAAGCTTCTGCTCAGCATCCTGACAGAAGACACTGTGTTCCTACATCTGCTTGCTTGTCAGGGAACAGGTGTCTCTGGGTGGTACTGCCCTGGGTGTGATAAACACCAGTCAGGAGAGGCAGGTGAGGCTGACTTGCCTAGCAAAGCTATGGAGGCCACTCTGGGCCCAGGAACAGGGTTAGAGGAGACGCCACCCTCTTGGTTCTAACTGTGGGGTGCCTTGGACATACCTTAATCCACCAAAAATATCAGAAAAATAAGGGGAAGAAAATGCGCTAGGCACTGTGCTGGCTGCTGTAAGGATAGACATTGTATATCCATCTTTTACAAAATGTTAGAGCAAGCCTTTATTTGTAAACAACCAAATAATAAGGCACTCATCCTGAACTTACTGGAAGTCCAGGGAATTTCCCAGGCATTTCTGAGAGTTCCCAAAGACAGCTTTATGTTCCCAAAACCCATTTGCTTTCCTCTGGGGTGCCTTCTGAATTTAAGTTCATTCATGTTGGCTGCGTCGAAATCATGTCTCCATAGTCCAGTCTCTCAGACCACTTGCACATTGCCACACACACACCTCACCACCAGAGTAGATGCAGGGTCCTCCTTGAAGCCCCAAAGCACAGCAAACACAAGGTTGCCATGCCAGATGTGTTTGATCAGAGTGTAAGAATGACATGAGGACACTACACTGTAGCTGGACATCTGTTGTCACTGCTTCTAGGACACATCAGCCCTGCCCCTTCCCAGGTACCCACTCCTGTCACTGTCACCCATAGCTGCTGACCTCAGGGCATGACATAGGGGCTCACTTATCTACCCAGACAAAAATCCTCCTTCAAAATTCCTATATTTGTAATTCCAGCCCCCTTCTGTTTTTCCCCATCCTCAGGACCCCACAAGAGGAAGTAGAAAAAATTTTTAAAAGGTAAAAACAACTCTCTAGAGACAGATCACCTGTGATGAAGACAGCCCTGTAATTATTAAACAGGAAGTTTGACCATCCTGTCTAAAGTATATGCATTTGAATCTTGCCATTTGCCTTTACCTCTGAATGACTAAATTATTTCTGTATTTATGTATGTATTCATTTATTTAGTAGACCTGCATCACACCTGCTGAGTGCCAGGCACTGTACTTTGCAAAGATTAACTCCTTTAATCTGTGTAACAGTCATACAAGATAGTGTCTACTTTCACTCCTGTTTGACAGATGAGGGCTCTGAGGCACAGAGAGACTGAATAACTTGTCTGACATCACACAGCCAGCAAGGAGCAGAGCAGGATTTAACCAGGTCAGTTGGCTCTGTAGTTGGTTCTTAACTACTTGGCCATACTTCTCTGCAGTGGTCCCCATCTGCACTGAGGGAGACCTAGTCCCAAAGACAAGCCCAAGCTTATACAGTGGGGCATAAGAAAAGAATTGCTGTCTGGTGTGTCCCCTCTTCCCACCATCAAGGGTTCAGAAATATTGTTGTCTTAAAGCCCCCAGTTACATTATCCAAATTGGTTTTCATAACAACCCTATTCATTGTATGTTCTCTTGATTTTACAATTGGGAAAACTGAGGCACAGTAGGCAGTGGAGGTTGGATTTGACCCCAAACCTGGCTGATTTTAAAAAATGTATGTTCTCAGGGTGCCTGAGTGGCTCAGTTGGTTAAGCATCTGACTTTAGCTCAGGTCATGATCTTGTGATTGGTGAGTTCATGCCCCACGTTGGGCTCTGTGCTGACAGCTCAGAGCCTGGAGCCTGTCTCCCTCTCTCTCTGCCCCCCTCCCACTCACATTCTGTCTCTCTCTCTCAAAAATAAATAAACATTAAAAAAAAATTAAAGGGGAACCTGGATGGCTCAGTCAGTTAAGCCTCTGACTTCTGCTCAGGTCATGATCTCACGCTTTGAGGGTTCAAGCTCCACATCGGGCTCTGTGCTGACAGTTCAGAGCCTGGAGCCTGCTTCAGATTCTGTGTCTCCCTCTCTCTCTGCCCCTCCCCTACTTACGCTCTTTCTCTCTCAAAGATGAATACACATTAAAATTTTTTTTAATTTAAAAATTAAATAAAAAATAAAAATAAATAAAATATGTTCTCTCCACCATACAGAGCACTGTATCTATATGATGCTACTAAAGATAGTATTTTTTTAACTTGCCTCATTTTAAATCTTTTACATACAATGCTAAGTAAGGCTTGAAGAGTTCAGAAGGAGAAAAACTAGATTTCAAAGAAAAGCTTACGCAGTGATCAACTGCATAAGTGATGTGTTTGAGTTCTGTGTGAAGGAAAAAAGAAACTTGCCATAGTTCTAGTTAGAGTGTAAGTCTTTGGGCCAGGCACATTCCTACACAGCTTCCTTAACATGCTTTCTGCCTCCAGGTTCTCTTGCCCCTCAACCTCCCATTCACTCACAGCCAGTGAGGATCTCTCTCAAAGGCATTCATCTCCTCCAAATATGGTGATGACAATAGTAATAATAATACCTTCAACAGCCCTGTTCATCCAGTGGATATTTATTTAGGTGCTCATTGGAAGTGCTCATCTATCAGGATACCTGGATTTGAATACTGAGCCCACCATTTCTTAGCTATGTGACCATCGGCAAGCTATTTAACCTCTTTGTGCCTCAATTCTTTGTTGTAAAGATAAAACGGAATTACATATGTAAAGTGTTAATAGCAGTGCCTGGCATATAGGTAGGAGCTCAATAAATGTTAGTTGTTACAGTTATAATTTGCCAACCATAACAGTAGGTACTGGTGACACAAATAAAAAATAAATGTAGTGTGACCGCAACTCAAATTAAATCATAACTGAGATGAACGTGCATCCTTAACTATGACTGCTACTTGGTTAAGCAAACGTTATGTGGGAGTAAAACTTTACCCAGCACGGTTTTCTGTCTCTTGACCAGTACCTCAAAATCAGAGGGATCCTATGGAAGCAATGCTGAAGTTATCTGCATATTTTTTCAGTCTTGGCTCTAGGTGAAAATTAAGAGTCCATGATGTTGGGAGAGGGCAACTTCTGACAATATGTCAGACTGAGCTCATGTTGCAGGACTTCCTTAGTGCAACAAATCCTAGCTAAATTAAAACTAGAAAAAAACTAATACATAGTCTTTTAAATATATACACTTTCTCACATCAGCCATGTGCTTGGCTTTATGTTGAGTGCTAACGGTATAAAAAGAAATACCTCGGTGCTAGAAACAAAATAAGAAATTGAGGCAAAAGCATTAAGAGATAATGCTGTACTCATCCACGGGGTTACTGGTCTTATATATAGGTCACATGAGCTAGTGATTGAGATTTTTACAACCACACAAGGGCAAGAGACTTGGCTTTGGAGAGAGAGAGAAAGAGAGAGAGAGAGAGAGAGAGAGAGAGAGAGAGAGAGAGATTGAGCTGTAACTAAGCCCCATGCATAAGGCTGGGAACTTTGGATGCTATTCTATAAAAAGGAACATAAAAAGAATCCATAAAAAGGAGATAAAACTTCATTCTCCATCTCATGGAAGTTTCTATATAACCGTGAGTGAGAAAACAAAGTCACCATAAGAAATAGAAAAATGTTAAGCTTGAAGCACGTGTAGTAGATGACCAGAATTCACATTATTATCGTAATTCAGAAAAACCCCAAATAGTAAATAGAGGCAAAATTTGTTTTGGAATTAGTGTGACCACAAGGATCTTAGCAGCTAAAAATTCAAAACCACTCTGCAAGGATACTTCCAGGACACATGGGTCTTCCACAGGGGAAAAAAAAAAAAAAAAAAAAAAAAAAAAAATATATATATATATATATATATATATATATATATATCTGAACATAAGTTCCCAATTAAATTATAAATTAAAAAACAAAGTTATCGCAGGGAAATCCAGCAGGTAATAAAAAGAAGAATTAATACACAACATGGAAAAAAAAAGAAAACAAGCTTAAAAAAAGATAATATGTAAAATAGAGACAAAATGATGAATCAGAAATCATATTAAAAATAAGGAGTATGAACAAAATAATATGCATATATGAAAAAAAAGCAAATAAAACTTTGAATAATAAACGATATAGTCATTAACATTGAAAACAGCAAGCTGAATTTAAATAGAAGATTAGATACAGCTGCAAAGAGAATCAATAAACCAGAAGAGAAACCTCAGGAAATAAAGTAGATTATGTCATAGAGAAATAAAATAAGCCATTTTTAAATGAGGACATAAGAAGAAAGTTTAAGTGTACATGTAATAGAAATTTCAGAAAGAGTGAATATAAAGATTTCAGAAGGAAAGAATAGGAAGGATGAGAAGAAAGCAATATATAAAGAGATAATGGCTGAGAATTTTTCAAAGATGATTTGAAAGGCACACTGAGTCCTGAGAAGAGAAAATAAAAACCATCCTATACCTTTACATGCCATGGTAAAACTTCTGAACCTTAAAAGCAATGGGAGAGAAAAAAAAGACCCTATGACCCTACAAAAGAATTAGAATTACATTGACTGCAGAATTCCTATAAACAGCAAAAGAGACCAAAGAACTGTAAAATGATGTCTTCAAAGTTCTTAGTAAAATAACTGCCATCCTGAAATTCAGTGCCAGCTCTCATATTCAAGAGCAGTGGTGAAACACTACATTGGTGAGCATTCTAGAATGATTTAAGTCCAAGCCTTGGTCCCATGGAGCAGCAGATTAAAAGGATGCTGGGAATCCCTGTAAACCAATATTCGTGGACTTAGAATTCCCCAAAAGAAAACAGAATCATCTTTTTCTTTCTAGAAAAAGAAGGGAAATCCATTAGGACTGATTTTAGGTTCTTAACCTACTCCAGCCTCTGAACACAAATCTCCAAGACAAGCTGGGTTCATATTACAGGCAGGTGATTGAACTGGCCTGAGAATTCCTGATGGAAAACACACATAGTTGTCTACATTGGTCAGGAAAACTCTGAAATTGTCACAGTTTCCAAGAGCTTATTGGATACTGAATGAAATAGGTAAGTTTATAATTGTTATAAAAAGTGGGCGTGCTCTAAAGGTGGGAAGTGGGGGGCCATGGCCACTCAGAGAGAAGACGCCGACTCTTCATTGTCTGTAGTTCAGACTTAGCTTGACAGTCTATGTCTTTCACCATAATGTCCTGTCGTAACTTCTCCAAAATAATCTTTCACTACTCCCCAAGCTAACACTCCCCTCCAAATGATTGGACTCTTCACTAACCCTTGAAAACAAGTCCCATTTTAATTAAAGTCCCATGTTAAATAAATATGGGCTGTTTGTTGGTTGATTAGTTGACTGGTTGAGTAACAAAAGCAATTCAGATCTCCTTATGTCTTGACATTTCAGTTGTGCTAAACCGCTGTGGACAGATTATAAATCAGGTTGTACATAGAAAGAGAAATCTCTGTTATAAAGCCATGTGACCTAACCTCCAGGTTGCAACAACTTTTTGTTAAAGCATGTAGTATAGTACAGAAGTTTAGATGCCAGCTTTGGAGACCGATTTCCTGAGATCTAATTCTCATTCTACAATTAGCTCTGTGACCTTGGGTAAGATATTTAATTTCTTGGCGTCTTGATAGCAAACCATAGGAATAAAATTAAGGCATTACTCATAAAGTACTTGCAAGAATTTAATGAAGCAATATATGTAAAATTAAAATGTGCCTGATAACTGGCACATACTTAATATAAGTTAGCATGCATTGCTATTATTTTTATTAATGCTTAAATGCAGAACAAGGAAGAAACATCTGCTATTTGATTTATATATTATTGCAGGTAAGAGAAGGGCATCTAAATGAAGATTTGGAGAGGACCATGCAATCTTCCAATTTCCTATAATTCTACACCAATTCTCAAAATATAGAGTAACTACTGAGACTAGATACCAGGTCTTCAATCTACCATTCATTCTATCAGCTCTATCACTGGTATAATACAAGTCTCCTGGCTTATAACCAGCACTTTCATCATTTCATTATTATTTTTACAACAACTCCACTGATAATACTTACCTGACAACCATTGCTATTATCACAACCATAACTAATGCCACTGTTGTGTTATCATTGCTTCCTCCCCACTAGAAATCATCTATGATGCACCAGCCTTGTGCCAAACACTCTAAAAAAAGTATTTTCTCAAAAAAAAAAAAAGGATTGTCTCTAGTCATTATAACAACTCTGCAAGAATTATATTTCTCTCCCCATTTTACAGATGAGGAAATTGCTAAATAGCTTGTTCAACATTCACAGCCAGTGGACAGAAGGGTCAGGATTCAAACCTAGATCCTGCTAGCTCTCAAGGCCATACCTTTTCCACTTTGCCAACCTGCCTCTCTACCTAAAATGTACTGGAGCACAATAGAACAGATTTTTACCAGTTTTACAGCTGTTTCTCTCATCCTGCAAAACAGATTGCTCCCAGTTGCTGAGCCTGATGATTGGTGCCAATTTGTCAAAATGCCAGTGGAGTTTTAATGATTTAGAAAAAAGCACAGGCTGATGGATTTTTCTACACCCAGCAGATGCCTCTGTTCCAAGAACTCTAACAGCATCAAAGTGGAGCGCACCCCCTGACTTGCAATGTTTCCTGCAAATGACAAGTCTGTGGACGTCATCTGGGGACCAAGGGCAAGGATGAGCTCTGTCAGGCTCATCTGCCGGGAAAAGGGGAGCAAAAAAAACCAACCAAGATAAAACCACCATGGTGCTGGAAATCTGGCAGAGGATGGCCTGAAGATTAGTTTTAGATTAGATAAGTCCTGTCTTTCTCTTGGTATTTGGAAAGCCTTGAAACTTCAGCTTTCTTACTTTGGCTCTTCTGTTCCAGCTCTTGGCATAATTATTTTGATGAAGTGCATCCCAAGATGAAAGCCTCACTGAAGTCTATTTGACAAGAACGCAGAGCAGTAAAGGGGAGAAGAAAGCTGTGTGTGCAGCTCAGAAGCCACAGATAAATGGGGTCTATTCACAAGGCAGTGTGAAAAACGTGAGAGTGATGGTAGCCATTTTGCAAGGTGCGGGACTTATGGACTCATAAGTCTTTTAGAACTTGGCAATTGTGCTTCAAAATGATGGAGAAAAATGAGCAAGTGACTGCACACCAAATATAACCCACCTTTCTGAGAGCAGGAAGCAGGAGCCCACGCTCATGCCTCATGTGGCATTTCTGTGCACGATCCATCATCTGGGCTGGGGAATTCACAGGCCTTGGAAACCTCTGCAGAGCTTCAAAGGTAGGATGTGCTTTGAATTCTGAGTTATTACAACTCATTCAAATTCTCATTTTCCACAGGGTTGCTAAATCTTATCGGGAGCTGCTTTTCTAAGGTAGGTCCAGCATCTTAGCAGACAAAGGGGACAAGGAGGAATTCTGAGAGGCTCTAGGGAGAGAGAGCATAATGAGGGTGTAGGAGTGGTAAACTTCCAGGTAAAGGGAGTTGCCTACGGCAGGCTGTTAGAAGCCTACATGGTGGTGGTGGTGATGATGGTGATGACGATGACAACGATGGCAGTAACAGCCCTTCCTACTTGCAGAGCATTTACTCTATGCCAAGTCCATGCCAAGAGCCTTCATAGGCAACAGGTGTCATATGTCAACAGGTGTCATATGTTTTCTCCTCCCTCTGGCATCTTACGTACTTTGTTTTCAGTCCCCTACCTGTTTTTTATTTTAGGCTTCAGGATTGAAAAGTCTGGTTTGTGGGAGGGTCAGACCATGGAGAATACATGATCAGGTTTTCTGAGATAGAGGTATGGTTGCAGATGAAAACAGAGTTCTCAGACTAGGGTGGAGGGAGAGTTTCAGAAGGGACACAAAGCTTTGGTATTGATGAGGGTCTCTAAGAAAAGAGTCTTCTAGCTGCACACCCTGAGAGCTGGCTATCTTAGTTTTTTCACTAAGTTTTTGGCTGTCATAATGAAATACCAGTGGGGGATTTAAGCAACAGAAATTTATTTTCTCATGACTCTAGAGGCTAGAAGTCCAAGATGAGGTGTTGGTAGGGTTGGTTTCTTCTGAGGCCTCCCAGAAGAGAGGTTAGTTTCTTCTTGGCTTATAGATGGCTGTCTTCTTCCTGTGTCTTCTTCCTCTTGTGTGTGTCTGTGTCCTAATTTCCTCTTCTAGTAAGGATACCAGTCATTTTGGATTAGTGTCTACCCTAATGACTTCATTTGAACTTAAGTTCCTCTTTAAAAACTCTATCTCCAAATACAGTCACATTCTAATATACTGGGGGTTAGTGCTTTTACATACGAACTTTGGGGGGGGGGCAATCATTCAGCCCATAACAACGGTCTCAGGGACAAGGAGCACAACAAAACCATAGGTAGTTTGGGGAAAGAGGGGAAAGTACAGAGGATTCGCTAGATTCTCTTCCCAAATAGTATAGCAAAGCAATAAGACCCAATAGTAGAAATGGCTGTGTGTTGTATTTATGCAGAAAAGCATGAGTTCACCTCACAAAGTTTGTCAAATCCAGAGTGGCCAAGCCCTTTGTCCCGAAGAGCAGGTCAAAGGAGATAGGTGGAGGCTCTAAAAAACTCTGTCATCAGAAAAAAGGGAAAATGAAACAATAGCATTCTACCTAAGATACGAACAAGGACATCTCAGAGAATATCAGCATGTATAGATGTTGATAGCCAATCTTGCCATTTGTGTAACACTTACTATATGCCAGGTTCTGTTATAGGTTATAGCTTCATTTGAATCAGATCATTTCATTCTATCATCAATCCTACAAAATAGCTATTATTATTACTCACACTTTACAGATGAGAAAATTGAGTCATAGAGAGAACTTGCCCTAGGTTACAGACAAGGAAGTGAAGAACCAGAATTCAAGCCATAGGCCAAGCTCTTGACCAGAACAAAGATTAATCACTACCCAACAATATATCCACACTGATTATATAAATATCAAATGCTTCTATATATGTTGGCGTACAACTGGTAGTCCAATACTCCTTAATGCTTTCTTGCTGCCCTGTCCACCAAGACCCCTCCCCTGGGACCCCAAGAACAGAATCCCTACATTAACAATTAATTCCAGGGTCTGCCAGGCTCCTGTTCCAGCTCTGCATGTCCCATTCAGACTGATGAGACCCAGTGCCATAGTGGTGTTTCTTTTTTTATATATATAATTTATTGTCAAATTGGCTAACAAACAGTGTGTAAAGTGTGCTCTTGGTTTTGGGGATAGATTCCCATGGTTCATCACTTACATACAATACCCAGTGCTCATCCCAACAAGTTCCCCTCCTCAATGCCCAACACGCATTTTCCCCTCTCTCCCACCTCCCCCATCCACCTTCAGTTTGTTCTCTGTATTTAAGAGTCTCTTGTGGTTTGCCTCCCTCCCTCTCCGTAACTATTTTTTTCCCTTCCCTTCCCCCATGGTCTTATATTAAGTTTCTCAAGATCCACATATGAGTGAAAAAATATGATATCTGTCCTTCTCTGACTTATTTCACTCAGCATAATGCCTTCCAGTTCCATCCACATTGCTGCAAATGGCATGATTTCATTCTTTCTCATTGCCAAGTAGTACTCCATTGTATATACAAACCACATAGTGGTTTTTAAATATCTTGAACATTAGTCCTGCCTTATACTCCTGTATCATATTGCCTCTTGTGGGCCAGAATGTCCCCACCAATACTTTGGAAACATTACATCATTCAGGATCAGCTGTAGCCACAGCCCCCACAGCCAGTGGGTTCATCTAAAAAGTCTTGCTCATGCTACATGTCCAGCATGTGTCAGCAAAGAGTCTCTGCTCATCATAGTCACTCAGGGGCCCAGCTGATGAAGCTTCCACCCTAAGGTGTGCTTACACAGATACCAAGGGAGAACCAGACTGTGGCATATCAAATGCTGGCTCTTAATTCTCCTAACAGGGAGTGACATATGTCATGTCCACATACATTTCAGTGGACAATGTGAATCACGGGGTCATGCCTATCTTCAAAGGGGCCAATCCTACATGTGTCTAAAAGAAAGAAAGTAGAAATGTTTGGCACAGAGCACTGGTGAGCAACCCACATGGCCAGCACTTAGTGACAACACATGGAAGCTGAGAATCCTACATGTTCTAAGATGATGCTCCCTTTTTTTCCCTATTTTTTAATGTTTATTTTTGAGAGAGAGAAAGAGAGAGAGAGAGAGAGAGAGAGAACACAAGCAGGGGAGGGGCAGAGAGGGAGAGGCAGACACAGAATCTGAAGCAGGCTCCAGGCTCTGAGCTGTCAGCACAGAGCCCAACATGGGGCTCAAACCCGCAAACCATGAGATCATGACTTGAGGTGAAGTTGGACACTTAACTGACCCTGAGACACCCAGGCACCCTCTGAGATGATGCTTCTGACATGGGGGACTTATAATAAAAAAATCAAGTTCTAATAACATTAAGTAATTGTATTTAAAAAATACCTGGGTATTTATTTATCCAAAATAAATGATATTTATATATACAACACTTAAATTATTTCATCAAATAATTACATAAAACACTTTAAGATGATATTTTATTCCTGTTTTATAGACAAGGACACTGAGCTACGGTAAGTAACTTGCGTTAGGACATTACCAAATACTACAGCTAAGATTTGAACCCTTGTCTGCCTGGCTCCAACACCTTTCCAGTTTTAAAACACATGCTGTCATTTATTCATTCATTTTACAGTTACCTACTGAGAGCCAACTATGTGTTAGGCACTATAATGAAGTTGAGAATACAGCAAGGTCTCTCCTGCATGGAGCTTAAATTAGGATAAGGGAAGAAGACCCAGAATAAAAAGCAAGGAAACAACTATGTAAACAAGAAGATATTGAGTAATAATAATAATATTATGAAAAGACAATGGAGAGTTACATGATAAAGGGGCTACTTTAAGGAGGTGATATTTGAGCTTAGACACAAATGACAAGAAGGAGCCACTGATGTGAATGTTTGAAGGAAAAGGCATTTGGCCCAAAAAGAACAGTTAGTTCCAAGGCCTCAAGGTCAAGATAAGCTTGGAAATGAAAGGACCTCTTATGTAGTTACAGTCAGATGTCAGCTGAGGCTACAGTCCAATGAAGGATCCACTGGACTGGATGTGCAAGATGGTTCACTCAATATATATGGCTGGCAGCTGAACTGGGGCTTCACCTATGCCCTCTCCATATCACACATGGCCTCTCCGAGTAGCATGAACTTCTCACAGCGTGACAGTGGGGTTTCAAAAGGGAATGTCCCAGACCAAACATTCCAAGAGGCAGAAAACAGAAACTAGCTTGGAGTTAGCACAGAATCACATCCACAATATTCTAATAGTCAAAGCAATGGCAAGGCCTGGCCCAACTCAAGAGGGTTAAACTGGGTTAAACAGTGTTCCCCCAAATTCAGGTCCATGCAGAATCTCAGGAGTGTAACCATATCTTGTAGGGTCTTTGCTGATGTGCTTAGGTAGGTTCAAATGAGGTCATACCAGATTGGGTGGGTCCTAAATCCAGTGACTGTGGGATGAGTCCTAAATCCAGTGACTGGCATCCATATTAGAGGAGAGACACAGAGACAGAGATGCAGAGATGGAAGCAATGCACTGGGAGCCAAGGAACAGCAAGGATTGCCAGCAGCCTCCAGAAGCTGGTAGAGGCAGGGAACATCCTCCCTGAGTTCTCTGAAGGAACCCACCCTACAGACACCCTGATTTAGGAATTCTGACCTCCAGAACTGTGAGAAAATAAACTTCTGTTGTTTTAAGACTTTCAATTTGTGGTAATTTGTTACAGCAGCCTTAGGAAACTAAGAAACAGGCGGAGAAATAACTCCTCCTTCTAAGGAATGTGATGGTCACATTGCAGAAGAGAAAAACAATGATGGCGGATATTATCAGGGCCATCCTGGGAAAAATACCACCTGCTACTAGTGTTCATATCCCAAACAGGGTAATAGTCTCAGGAGCTATCAGGTTTGTTTCTTCTTCCTTTAATAATTTGTATGTTCTATGTTTATGTGAGTGTGTGTGTGTGTGTGTGTGTGTGTGTGTGTGTCTTGCTGTAGGGCTCCAGTATCTTCTTTGGAAAGTGTTGGGGTGTGAACAAACCAACAACAGTCTTTTCCCTGGGTTAGGGCTACAGCTTACACCTCAACCCGTGAGTGTCACTGTTCTTTTTGCCGGACTGAATTTCAAACTTTTTCTCAGCAGGATGTAAAGATTGAGCTACAGCTTTGACAATTTCTGAGCTCTTGCTGTGGCTGAGATCAAGGAACCATAGTTAATCACCAAGGGGTTGGTGGATGCTGCTGCCACTTCTCCACACAAAGCACCAAGGCCAACCCAGCCCAAAGCTAGAAGACCACAGGACCTGGGCATATTGACAGCTACTCATGGGTCTGAAAAGAAGGAGTGTGTCCCAAGCACTGAAGAGGCTTCTGCAAGTCTCCTGTGCCTTCTGAACATGCCTCAGGAAGCTGTTCTCCAGCTGTTACCTAGGAATTTGAGATTTAAGGCTTGAAGCTCAAAGACCATGGAATCACTGGCATCTCATTGGGAACTGAGACAGTGGATATGGACACGCTTTGAAAGATGTAACAAATAAAAGCAGAGATTATTACGGATGCTTAGTGTCAAATCCTTCTACCATATGCCTCCACTAACAGGAAACTCACTACGATATAAACATGTTACAGGCCCAGCCCTCAGTGGTGAGGAAGTTTGCTCTCTGTCCAGATAATCTGGTGGTAGGCAGAGGAGGTGGGGAGAAAGTCACCTGTGAGATAGCAAAGTTCCATTACTATGCGTGGATGTAAGAATTAAAGCTGCGTGACGAGAGGCCCAAGTTGAGAATCCAAAAATAAAATTAGCCCAAGATGATTGAAACCATAGGACAGGTTTCAAGCAGGATTAAATATAAAACTACCCCGAGGGAACATTTTCATAATACAAGGTAATAATTTGCTCTTCCCATTGCCAAACAAAAAGGAAATGTAAAAAACATTCTGCCAAAGCTTGAGTTTACTAGGGAAAAAGATTACAAAATACATGAGCAAATGAATCTTCATGGAAACATGTGATAATAGGAAAATTATCTGCCCCCCACTCCATTAAACTGGAACTAATATAGTAAATCTAAAAAAGGTGTAAGTGAGCCTGGGTGGCTCAGTTGGTTAAGCATCCAACTTTGGCTCAGGTCATGATATCATGGTTCAGGCGGTCAAGCCCCACATCTGGCTCTGTACCGACAGCTCGGAGCCTGGAACCTGCTTTGGATTCTGTGTGTGGGTCTCTCTCTGGCCCTCTCCTGCTCATGCTCTGTCTCTCAAAAACAAATAAACGTTAAAAAAATATTCTAAAATCTGTAAGTATATTTGAAATGAATAAAGTAATGAATAAGTATATTTAAAATGAATAAATAAAAATACTGATAGATGGGGGACTGAAAAAAAGCTATTTAGTATTTTTTAAAATAACAGGTAAAACTTCAAGAAGTGAAAACCGAACTATTGAAATGAAAAAACCCAGTGGTTAGCTTAAAATTAAATTAGATACAGCTAAAGACAGAACAAGTAAACTGGGAAAATTATCTAGAATGCAACAAAAGGATATGGAGAAAAAATGTGAAATAAGAGTTAGACATTGAAGATAGAATGAGAGGGTCCAAAATATATCTTCAACCTATTAGTGGCTAACCAAAGAACTTCAAAACATAAGGCAAAAATTGACATAATTACAAAGAAAATATGACAAATCCATAGTCACAAAAAAATGTTTTAAGACATCTCTCTTATGGGGCGCCTGGGTGGCGCAGTCGGTTAAGCATCCGACTTCAGCCAGGTCACGATCTCACGGTCCGTGAGTTCGAGCCCCGCGTCAGGCTCTGGGCTGATGGCTCAGAGGCTGGAGCCTGTTTCCGATTCTGTGTCTCCCTCTCTCTCTGCCCCTCCCCCATTCATGCTCTGTCTCTCTCTGTCCCAAAAATAAATAAACGTTGAAAAAAAAAAAAAAAAAGACATCTCTCTTAGAAACTGATATATTGAAAGACCAAATGGGGCGCCTGGGTGGCACAGTCGGTTAAGCGTCCGACTTCAGCCAGGTCACGATCTCGCGGTCCGTGAGTTCGAGCCCCGCGTCAGGCTCTGGGCTGATGGCTCAGAGCCTGGAGCCTGTTTCCGATTCTGTGTCTCCCTCTCTCTCTGCCCCTCCCCCGTTCATGCTCTATCTCTCTCTGTCCCAAAAATAAATGAACGTTGAAAAAAAAAATTAAAAAAAAAAAAAGACCAAATATGAGTAGTATTTAGAACATTTGAAAAATTTAATAAGCAACCTTGAGCTAATGGACAAATAGAGAAATCCACCACCACAGAGAATACATTTGTTTTCTGGCTCATGTAAAACCAGTGCAAAATCTGACCACAAAATAGCCCTTAAGTAAAATCTTGGAAAATACCAAAGAATAAACATTTTGTAGTGCCATAAAATTAGAAATCAATAACAAAAATACAATCTGCTAAAGCCACACTTGGTAACTGAAAATACATATCTTCATAATTAATGGTTCAAAGACAAAATTATAATGGGAATTAGAAAATATTTATAACTTTGTATGGAAACCAATTTGACAATAAATTATATTTAATATAAAAAAAGAAAATATTTAGAACTGTGTAACAAAATCAGCATATTCAGAAGACTTTGTGACATTGCTAATATAGTACTTTGTGGGAAATTTATAACTAAATTTGTATATTGAAAAACAAGGAATTCTGAAAATATTTAGCTAGCTGTTACAATAAAGATAGAAACAACAGAATAATCACAAAAGGAAAAAGGATGGAATAAATAGTAAGAATGAGAGTACAAGTTAATGAAATGGGAAACAATAAGACCAACCAAATCAAAATTATCTTCAAAAGACTAATAAATTATACAAAAGATTGATAAAAAAGACAAAATTAACAAAAGATTAACAAAAAATTAACAAGACAAAAATTAATTCTAATAGAAATGAAAAACAGTGGACAGATCTGCATATATTTTAAACCGTAAGAGAACACCATGCTGTACTTAACATTCTTGGTAGTTTATTCATATCAGAATTTGGGGGAAGGGGTATATACCTAGTAAAATTTCTGGGTTGAAGAATGTATATACCTTCTACTTAAATACATATTGCCACCTGGCTTTCCAAAAGGGGGTTGTAGTACTCACTTATTTATAGGCTTGCCAACATGTAGTATCAACAGGTTGTTATTTATTGTTTTGGGGTTTTTTTGCAGCTGGATAAGCATGAGATGGTCTATCAGTGGTTTCAATTTGCATTTTCCTGGCTATTAGTAAGTTGGCAATATTTCCATATATTTTTTCTGTGAATTGCCCTTTCATATCTTTTGCACATTTTACTAGACTATTGTTTACATTTCTCTTTTAGATTTGTTGGAGCTCATTGTAAACTCTAGACACCAATCTTATGGCAATTAAATGCAAAGCAAATTTTTCCTGATATGGGAGAAAATATATTTGCAAGCCATTTTGTGAACATATGTTTTCATTTCTAAAAAATAGATGCCCAGGAGTGAAAAGGCACAATTCAGAAATGCATTCAACATTATGAGAAACTGCCAAACCATTCTCCAAAATGGTAGTATCATTTTACACTCCGCCAGCAATGTATGAGAGTTCCTATTGCTCCACATTCTCATCAACATTTGATTCTGTCTGTCCTTTCTTTTTTCAAGTTTACTTATTTTGAGAGAGAGAGCATGCACGTGTGAGAGAGTGAGTGGGGGAGGGGCAGAGAGAGGAAGAGAGAATCCCAAGCAGTCTCCACGCTGACAGCATGGAGCCCAACATGGGGCTTGATGTGGGGCTTGAGCTGGGGCTGGATCCAACGAACCACAAGGTCATGACCTAAGCTGAAACCAAGAGTCAGATACCCAACAGACTGAGCCACCCAGGCGCCCCTGATTTTTGTCTGTCATTTTTACTTTAGTCATTATAGAGAGCATGAAATATCTCTTGTGGTTTTAATTTAAATTTTCCTGAAGACTAGTTATTTGCATACTGCCATTCATAAATCATTAAAAAAAATTTATGTTTATTTATTTTTGAGGGGGGGAGGGGCAGAGAGCGAGAAAGGGTGACAGAATCCAAAGCAGGCTCCAGGCTCTGAGCTGTCAGCACAGAGCTTGATGAGGGACTGGAACCCACGAACCGCAAGGTCATGACCTGAGCCGAAGTCAGATGCTTACACAACTGATGCATCTAAGCCCCCTCATAAATCACTTTTTAAATGTCACTTCAAGTCTTTGCCCATTTTTATTGGGTGTTTGCCTTTTTATTATTGATTTAAAGGACTTCTTTACATGCTTATATTTTGGGTATGAATCCTTTGCCATTTTTTCTTTCCAAAAGAATATTCAGTTTGTACAATTTGTTAAAAAGACCTCCCATCCTTGTTTGATTGACTTTGCCTTGGCCAGTAGTCAGTTGACCTTATATGAGTGAGTATATCTCTGGACTATTTTCTTCCAATGATCTGCTTGTCTCTCCTGTCAGTAACACTCTGTCTCAATCATGTAAGTCTTGAAATCAGGTCATGTAAGCCTTCCAACTTTTTCTTAGATTTCAACATTGTTTTCAAAATTCCTCGTATTTCCAAATAAATTTTAGAATGAGCTTTGTCAATGGGGTATTGATTGGTATTGCATTGAACTTATGAATCAATTTGAGGAGAATGGACATTCTTATATATTGGTCATAAAGCCATCTACTTTGATGAACTCTGTCTTGTCCATTGCTAGCCCTAGGTCTAGGTGACACTACTTATTTCCTTCTTCTGTGTTTGAACCTCCAGTTAAACTCAGTTTATATTAGTACTATCTCTTCCTTTGATGCCTTTATTCTCCTCTAATTACCAACCCATAACTTATCCAAGTTCATGGCTTGTCTCCTTCTTCCTGGGTGAGTGCTGCTCAGATTATGTGCTCAAGGCATTCTCATTTCCAGCTTCCATGGGATGCCTTGTACTCCTGAGAATGGACACCAAGTCTCTGAATAGCTTAACGTGGCATACAAGCCCTCACATGGTCAAGCTCTTTCATACCTCTCTAGCCTTATCACTTAAATTACTATCTTGTGCTCTTCCTTCAGCCATAATAAACCACTAGGAGTTCCTTGAACACACACACTCTCTCTCATCTGGACCTTTGCATATCCTATTACTACCTCCTGAAGCATGTTTCCCTCCCCAGACACACCCATCCCATCCTGTTAGCTTAGAAACCTTCCCTGATTCTTCAAGGCTGGTTTAGATGCCCTTCTCTGAGCTGTCATAACAACAGCCTGCAATTCATCATAACAGCTCTATTATGCTGTGCCCTTTGAAGGCAGGGACTGGGTCTTTCTCACTGTTGAATTTCCAACATCTATTTTTTTTTTATTTTTTTAAATGTTTATTTATTTGAGAGACAGAGAGAGTGTGAGCTGGGGAGAGGCAGAGAGAGAGGGAGACAGAGGATCTGAAGCAGCGTCCATGCTGACAGCAGAGAGCCCGCTGCTGGGTTCGAACTCACAAACCCTGAGATCATGACTTGAGCCGAAGTTGGACACTTAACTCACTGAGCCATCCAGGCGCCCCTCCAACATTTACCACGTTGCCTGGCACATAGCTCTCCATCAATATGTGTTAAATGTATGAATAAATGGAAGAATTAATAATAAGTAGACGCTGTCAGTATATCCATTATATACTCCTAGGGGATGGGAACCCTGACTCACTAAAGACATCATGGCAGTTATGTACCTGTGGTAGAGACAGATGACTCATTCTGCTCCCAGCACTTGTTAAAAATATCCCTTATCCATATTCAATTTTTATGCACCGATCAGTCTTCTAATCTTAATGCACTTTCCAAGTAGATTTCTTAAACTAGGGCGGAAATGTATTTGCTGGTGGATACATTCTTAGCCTATCGGTAGATAGAGTGCACATTGTAAATGAGTTTTTGTTTTTCTGTTTTTTAAAGCAATCTTATGTTATTTTGGTTGACATGGATACAATCTTAGAACTCCTGCTGGGAACTGAAAGAACTGTTTTTCTTTCCCTTTTTTTTCCCCCATATATACGTTCCCCATGGAGGGCTGTTCTTACTTGTGTTTTCCCCACAGGGCCTACCTAACATAGTGTAGAAACACCTTGATGGCATTCAATAAACATAAGTTGGATTTAACAATTAGCAAGGGTGAAAACTAAACTCTAGGGACACGTATTAGTTTGCTAGGGCTGTCCTAACAAAGTACCAGAAACTGGGCAGCATATCAACAAAAATATATTGTTTCCCATTTCTGGAGGCTAGAAGTCTGAGATATTGGCAGAGTTGGTTAGTTCTGAGGGCTGTGAGGAAGAATCTGTTTCATGCCTTTGTTTTAGCCTATGGTGGTTTGCTGGCAATCTTTGGCGTTCCTTGGCTTATACAAGCATAACGCTGATCTCTCTGCCTCCACCTTCACACGGCGTTCTCCTGTGCATACCTCTGTGTCCAGATTACCCCTTTTTATAAGACACCAGTGGTATTGGATGAGGGGACTGGCCTATTCCAGTATGACCTCATCTAAACTTACCTAATTAAACCTGCAATGACCCTACTTCCAAATCACCACATTCCTAGGTATCAGAAGTTAGGGCTTCAAGATATGAATTTGGGAGTGGGGGTGGGACATAAAATTCACCTCAACAAGACAATTAACCCTAGCCATTGAAAACATCAGAAAGGCTTTATATCAAAATATAACCTTAAATAGACTTCACTTAGGTATAATATACATTTAAGTATACAGTTCAGTGAGTTTTGATAAATGTATAAATCTATGTAACTACTACCACTATCAAGAAGATATAAGACAATTACATCACCCCAGAAATTTCTCTTGGTCCTCTTTTTAGTCAATATCCCCCACCCCAACTACTGCTCTGGCAACAACTGATTTCATTTCTGTCACCAATGATTAGTTTTGCCTATTCTAGAACTTCATATAAATGGAATATAATAGTGTGTAGTCTTTAAACAATTTTTTAATGTTTATTTTTGAGGGAGAGAGAGAGAGAAAGGAGGGGAGGAGGGGCAGAGAGAGAGAGAGGGAGAGAGAGTGAGAGAGAGAGAGGCAGAAACCGAAGCAGGGTCCAGGCTCTGAGCTGTTAGCACAGAGCCTGACATGGGGCTTGAACTCATGAGCCGTGAGATCAAACCTGAGCCAAAGTTGGACACTTAACCAACTGAGCCACCCAGGTGCCCCATAATAGTGTGTAGTTGGCTTTTTTTCTCCCAGCATACTATCTGTGAGATTCATCTGTTTTAACATTTGTAATATCTGTGTTCATCAGCAGTTTGTTCCTTTTATGTTGGTTTGTAACCCTCCAGGGGCTTCCCTGGTGTAATCTGAAACTGGCCCCTGCATTCAGAGGGCAGGGAGAGACTGAAGAAAGAGGCAGGCCACTGACATTGACCAGAACTCCATCTCTCAGAGCTGTGGTCTCTCGTGACTTTCCTTAACCTCCCAAAGCTTTAGTTTACCTGTATCTAAAATATATAATTATGCTGTATTAGTTTCGTATTGCTACCAATTTTGTGACTTAAAACAACACAGATTTATTACTGTTGAAGGAGGTCATCAAGAGGATGTGACCCTTGGTTGACCTGCAACCCCAACAGAGTCTTCTCAGTCCTTCCCCTGTCCTTGGACTTTACATTCTGCCCACCTCCCCACAATAGGAGCCATTTTCAAAGACATAGTCTGGAGAGAGTAAGGTGTTATTGAGATCATCTGGACTGAATACATTACTGAGCCTAATTAAGGCCTGTATATAAACTTTTAAGATTCTGGCAGGTGGTTACATATATGACCCCTCTTGCAGCTGCCCAGGACAAGCCTTGTGTGTAAATTTCCTTGCTTATTAGAATAGCCACCTGTCAATCTAGAGTGGTCTGCCTCTATTTGGTCACCCCTTGCCCTCTGTATGGGGGCCAATTTTCAAACCAACAATTAATTTTCAGTTTTGGAGGTCAGAAGTCCAAAATGGATCTCACTGGACTACAATCAGCAAAGTGGCCTTCCTTTCTGGAAGTTCTAGAAGTTACACCATTTTCTTACCTTGCCCAGGGTTTAGAGGCTGCCTGTATTTCTTGACTTGCAGCCTTTCCATCTTCAAAGCCAGTAATGGCCCAGCTAGCCTTTCTCACATCCTATCACTCTGAAACTCTCTCTTCTGCCTCCCTGTTTCACTTATAAGGATGCTTGTGTTTGTATTGGGTCCACTCAGATATTCCAGGGTAATCCCTCATCTCAAACTCATCTGATTAGCAATCTTCATTCCTTCTGCAGTCTCAATCTCCCTTTGCCGTGTAACATAACATAATCACAGGTCCCAGGGATTGGGTTGTGGATGTCTTTAGGGGGCCATTCTGCCTATCACAAATATCTTGCCTCTTAACTAGGTTCTAAGGATTAAATAAGTTAACATGAGTTAGGGAGTTTGGCACAGTACCTAGCCTATGGTAAACTCTCTGATCTGTTGGTTCATCTCAAGAAAATTCTTGACTGACATCAACTAGTCTGGAACTATGTTTTATTCGTCTTTGTTTTCCTAGGGCTTTCCTATGATCTGCCATACTAGGGTCGGTACATTTTTTCCATGCGTAAGTGAAGAAACGAATGAACACATAAATGAAAACTCCCTATTCTTGATAGTGACTTACAAATTCAACCCTCACTTCCTATTATATTTATGCACTTGAAATTCAATTAGAGAAAGTTTGGGTACCCCTAACATATAACATGGGTATCAAAGAATCCGCTATCATAGACTTAGAGTTGGAAAGGACAATAAAAGTAACTGGATCCCCCTCAACCTCGGTAGAGAAGTGCAAATCAAAACTATAATGAAGTATCATCCCATACCCATTATGATGGCTATTATCAAAGAAAAAAATAACAAGTGTTGATATGGTTGTAGGGAAATTGGAACACTTGTGCACTGCTGGTGGGAAGGTAAAATGGTAAAGCTGCCATGGAAGTAACTCAACATAGAATTACCATATGATCCAGTAATTCCACTTCTGGGGATATACTCAAAAGAATTGAAAACAGGGCCTCAAAGAGATATTTATCCACCTATACTCACAGCAACATTGTTTACAATAGTCAAAAGGTAGAAGCAACCCAACTCTCCATTTGTGGGTGAGTGGATGTACAGAATGTGGTACATACATACCTTGGAATATCATTCAGCGTTAAAAAGGAGGGGGATTCTGACACACACACTACAACATTGATGAACCTTGAGGACAGTATGCTACATGAAATAAACCAGCCACAAAAAAGACAAATACTGTGTGATTCCATTTATATGAGGCCCCTAGAGTAGCCAGACTCCTAGAAATGAGAAGTAGAGTGGTGGTTGCCAGTGGCTGGGTGGGGGAAATGGGGAGTTGTTTAATGAATATAGAGTTTCAGTTGTGCAAGATGAGAAAGTTCTGGAGATCTGTTGCATTGCTATGTGAGTATACATAACACTACTGCACTATACAGTTAAAATGGTTAAGATGCTAAACTTTATGTTATGTGTATTTTACTACAATTAAAAAAAAATGTTTTTAAGTGATTGGATCCCTACTCCCACCAACATCAATTCTTTTCCAGTGTCTCTGATAGGTGAGTATTCTCTTATACTCTAAAATATCCAGCGACAAGAAATGCCAGAGTTACTAAATGCCATTATTGGATGATTCTACTTGATTAAAAAAAGTTTTCCTATTTGGAGCTGAAATTACCTGCCCTATAGGTTACTAGATACAGATTTGTCCACTGATGTAACAGAATAACTTGACTCCTTGTATAAAACACACTTTCAAGGATTTGAAAAAATTTAGATCTTCCCTAAAGTAAATACATAGGACATAGTGCCCAAACCATTTGGAGGAAGATAATTTGGGTACCCACCACCTGTAAACTATGAGATTTTTAGCATCTCAAACACTCTGAACCTCAATTTTATTCATTCATTCATTCATTCATTCATTCATTCATTCATTCAACCAGTCTTTATTAAGCTCTGTTTTTTTTTTAACCAAGCACTGTCCAAGATACTAGGAATATAACGTTGAATGACACAGACATAATCACTATATTCATAAAGCAGGTAATCCAGTGAGGAGTGAAGATAATTAAGCAAGTGTTAACAAGAAATTGAGACAGGTGCCAGGAGGTGGAAATTACAGAATTAAATGTGAGCATGGAATGGAATCATCAAAACTTGTTTGGGGACTGGGGTAGACTTCCCCTGAGAAGTAACATTTAATGTAAGCCCTTAAGAATATATAACAGTTTGCCAGGTGAGTAGCACCTAGAACCTTAGGGGTTATCAGGAAGATTAAACTGGATAAAATAATTTAGAAAAATTTTATCCTTGTGCTCTCATTTACCCCTATGGATTCAAATCTTTTAGACTCTATTATCATTTATGGAGCTGCTGTATGCCAGGCTCTGTGCTAGCTTCCCATATCCTATCTAATTTATTTATGACAACCTCATGAAGACAACTCAGAGTGCTGTCATCTTTTTTTTTTAATTTTTTTAACGTTTATTTATTTTTGAGACAGAGAGAGACATGAGCAGGGGAGGGTCAGAGAGAGAGGGAGACACAGAATCCGAAACAGGCTCCAGGCTCTGAGCTGTCAGCACAGAGCCCGACGTGGGGCTCGAACTCACGGACCGTGAGATCATGACCTGAGCTGAAGTCGGCCGCTTAACCGACTGAGCCACAGGCGCCCCGCTGTCATCTTTTTTAAAAGGTGACAAGAACTATTCCATTTTGGACGAAATTATGCAGAGTGCAGTGGGAAAACACAAAGAGAATGAAATGCTTTTGCCAATAGTATATTGTGAAATGATAAGCCATTATTATTACCATTACTTTCTTACATATTTATGTCTGGACACAATGATTAGCGTAGCCTGCAGTTTCATTAATATTCTGATGCTGAATTGGTTTACTTGCATATGTGGTCCTACAAATATTTTCTCTTTTGTTCTTATAAGAATTCTGTCCATTTAGGTCTCCTTCCAGTCTGCACTTATGCAGCTGAATTTTGGAAATTAAATGGACACATTTTGTGTTACCCTACACATTTCTTACTTAATTGATTTGGATGCTTCATTCTAGTCTGTCAAGATAACCTTGAGTTCTGCTTTTGTCATTCGCGTTAGCTCTTTTTCATTAGATTTGATAAGCATCTCTTCTGAGATCTGAGATTCAGCGACCAAGGTAATAGCCTTACTTTGTTTCCTTTGATTCTGCTGGCTCCAGGTGGAGAAAACTGAGCCAATGCCAGCTTTAACCTGTCTCAAGCTCCTAAGAAGATAGAGGCTGGAGCAAGATTCACTAGGCTTCTCCCATCATGTCTCATTGGTGGGGTTGGTTACTAAATCTTGCTCTCACGTTCTGGGAATTCACGGCCTAGTCATACCTTTTGTGTCCTTCTTTCTTCCCCTGTTTATGAAGGTGTCCTGAAGATGACATGTGGACATGCCCCTTTCGTGGCTCATCACATTCCATATCCTGATGTGACTATTCCCTTACCCTACCACATCCCTATCTGTGTGCTAAGAGTGCACCCCCCCCACCCCAAATAGTCAGTGCTTTGCAAGTGGTTTGGTAGTGGTAGATAAAAGCAAGGAAATAATTTTGTTCATATATTTTATATGAATTATAATTACTTCTGCTTTTTATAGAAATCTCAGTTTCTTAAAATCATTGCATTCACTAAAAGTTTTATGCATGCCACACATGGTCGTGGTATAATACTGTACATCATTTACATTATCAATGTGCTTGTTTTCATTTATAAAATTTTCACTTTTCAATGTTACTCTATGGTGTTACCTTATGTTCCAAAATGTTCTTTAAAAAATGCGTCATTGCCTCCAAGGAGTTTTTTTTTTGAAACATAAAAGTGATAAAAATAGTAATAATATTATAAATGTAAACTGTGGAAAGATCTCCATACAATACAGGGTGAAAGAGAAATGTAAAGTAATATTACAAATTATGGAAAGGTCTTCATATACCATAGAGTAAGGAATAAATCTCCAGCCAAAAAAATATAAATATAAAATTTAATAATAAGTATCTAAAAATGTATTTTATTGGGCTTGTAATCCATTTGCTTCTGCTGCCCCAGGAACTGTCAGTTTTAAATCTTTGCAAATACTGACAGGTAGCCAAAGAAATGCTATGCATTTTCAAATAAAGTAGGAACTTCTTTGTTAATCCAGTCACTTTTTCCCCCAGTCCTTGCACCAAATAGTATTTGCTAGTATGATTTAAGTGAATTGTATAGCCAGATGTAGAAGAGAGTCCAACACTCCAGAGGCGTCCATTGCTGGAAAACCTGATAAACTAGCCGAAAAGTTAGTGAAAATTTTGCAAAATTCTTTAATCCAATTAATGCTTTGGGGTATTACATACTATTAATCCTAAAAAAAAAATGTGAAGAGAAATTGCTAGATGAGAATTTCTAGCACATCTTTTGCTTTACATGTAGATCAAACCACTCATATGCAGAGTGTAAATCAACCCCTTGAATGTGTGTAGGGCATATATGACAGAGATATGTTCAACAGCTCATTATCACTGAAACCCTGTGCCATCAGCAGACTTTTTTCATTTAAGTTAAAACGATTTTGTGAGCCAAGAGGAGGACAGTACAAATACACTGGGACCCATACCAATAGTGCACACATATTTTCTTGAATATTTTATTCACAGAGACTCATTAGTAGCCAACAATATGCCTCTCGATTTTGATCCAAGGTTGAAAAACCTGTGGAAATTTTTACTGTGACTGAATCATAGCCAGTATATGTGCATCTTTTCACTGCGACGTGTTGAGAAATAGACTGACACATAGTGGTTGATAAAAAACAAAAATGGATGTTTTAAAGTTAGGAATAAAAAGAAAACATTTCTTTGTGACTTGATCACTTCAATTACTTAGAATGTACTAATATATATTTCAAAGTTGGAGTCAGTATCTTGAATAAAGGGAATCTGTCATTTCAGAGCTAAACGATTATAATTTCTAGTGTTCAGGACACAATATTAGGATTTCTTAAGAAGATCAGACTGTGAAGAAATCCTTCAATCATTATGGCTAATAATTTTCTTCCAGTGTCAGAGAGAGAAACTGATGATATATTATTGATAATGTCTGAAAAATCACACCCAATGCTGCCACAAAGCATTTAGAAATATATTCCAAAGACACATTCATCCAAAGAATGAATTGGTATTTTCATCTTTCAAGTTGAAGGATTCTCTGAAAGTTAAAACTTTGCCTATGATGTATTTATGTCTAATGAAACATAGAAAGCAATCTTCAGTGATAAATCTATTCTTTCTGAGGCAATGCTTTATTTGAATATCCAGGATTATCTAACTATATAATTGTAAATTTGTATCTTTCAATTTAGAAGGAATAAAGATTGTAGCACCTGGACATGTCTTGAGCTACTCATTGTCAAGCTGGATATAAACTAAAATTAGTGGTCAGCTTGCAACACGTGAAGTGGTCTGCAAATGCTCAGGCATTGAAAGACTGTGCCAGAAATTCTGACCAGGTTCAGAAAGCCCCTACCCCCAGAGCAGGGAATTACCCTGAATCGCAGAGTGTTGACTAAGCTAACATCAGTCCTCATTTTTGCCATTTCTTTTTTCCCAAGATTGGAACCTCGTCATTGATTGTTGACCCATGACTCTATCTGACTGTATCTTTTGCTCACTACCTGGACCCTTGATTCCCTACGTGCCCTACTATGTTGAATATCCTAGAGCCAATTGCTCAAGCTTTGGTAGTAAGATAGACTACTGTGTTGCTTTGAATAGAATTCACCTGTGTGCTCCCTCTGTAGCTCATTAAAAAAGACATGCTTCTTTTCTCTTTTACTCCTGATGAGTCCCTCCATGTGGCAGTGTCTCAGCTAGTGAAATGCCCCTGGCCTTAACTATCCTCGCTTATCAGATTTATGAGTTTTGAAGGAGAAATAGCTTTGGTAACCCAGCACCTTCCTCCTGTTTCCCCTTGGGACTGTGCCAAACATGGAACAGGGGTTGCTGTCACTTGGCAATCTGGCCAATGATGGATGATGACAGGATATAAAACCTGTGACAGGATGGATGGATCTGTCTATTCTAGGGCTCAGTATCAGCAGCTGGCCTGCAGATGTGTGACATTTACAAATATCAGCTTCTTCTCTTGGTGGTACAAGTGGCACTTTGGCTCTCTTTGCCTATTATTTTCACATGTCTCCCCCAACTCAAAGGGTTAGAAAAGGAGGTGCTGTTACTTAGCTTTGTTCAAATTCTAATACCAGCCTCTATTGCTGGATCAATTTTCTCCACTGCTGTCCTGCCTTGGGGACAGAAAGAAGGTGCACACTGTTTCAGCTCACTTCTCCTCCCCACCTGCTGGGAAACAGCATGCCTGGGTCTCAGAGAAGCTCAAACTATGGTTAAGACTGACAGGTAGGCAACAGTCTCTGGTGATTTAACCAGTGATGGAAATATTTAGCCAGTACCAGCCAGTCCAAATCTCCCCATCTTGTCTGTAAGCTATTGGAGTCCATTTCAGAGAGCTTGCTGAAATCTGAATGCATCCTCCTGTTCCCCCAGACTGGCAGGTAGTTTCAGGAAAGAAAGTGAAGCTAGTTCTGAATTTTTGTTAGTAAATGCTACTAGCTTGGTGGTAAAGCAAAGTCTTCTATATTTTTGTAACCTCTGTGTCTCACACGTACTGCATACTCAACAAATGTTTTGACAAATGAATAAATTAATCAGTCCCATAAACTATTGCTAACTCCTAATAATTATCTTTTTAAGTTGTGAGTGTTCACAGACCATCTTTTTTTTTTTTTTTAATTTTTTTTTTCAACGTTTATTTATTTTTGGGACAGAGAGAGACAGAGCATGAACGGGGGAGGGGCAGAGAGAGAGGGAGACACAGAATTGGAAGCAGGCTCCAGGCTCTGAGCCATCAGCCCAGAGCCTGACGCGGGGCTCGAACTCACAGACCGCGAGATCGTGACCTGGCTGAAGTCGGACGCTTAACCGACTGCGCCACCCAGGCGCCCCCACAGACCATCTTTTTAATGATCATTCTTTCAGAGCTTTCTTGTTCTAATTTCAAACTGCATATATAAAAAGGAGGGGGTCTCCTTTTTACCTCGTGGTAACACAGAACAGTATTTACCTTCCCCCGGCCTTCCAGCCTAGCTCTCTTTCTGGATCATTTCTTAAAGAGCAGAAATGTCGATCCATCAACAGAGACACGTTTTATTAATACATCCTGTGCCCTGAGGTAGAATTATTCTGGTTGTGAGAATTTGAATTCATTTAAAGCATATTAAATCCTCTCTTTATTATCTTTTATCTTCTGGGAAGTATCTGGTTGGAGATAGCGTTTCTAGCATTTATTAATTATTCCCCTTGGTGGTAAAGGCAAGTAGGAACTGAGCCATTTGCTTTTCTCTGTCTCATGCGTTAACATTCTAATATCGGCCCTAAGAACTGAGTCTATACCCTTGTCTCCTTTGTAGTATTATTTACAACTTTGCCAGCCTCTGCTTTTCTGGCAATATTCTTATGGGTTCCATAATTTGTTGTTGTTTGGCTATGGTTCCCTTCTTCTGTATTTTTTTTAAATTAAAAAAATTGTTTGAGTGTGTTTAAGAGAGACAGCATGAGTAGGGGAGAGGCAGGGAGAGAGAGAGAGAGAGAGAGAGAGAGAGAGAGAGAGAGAGAGAGAGAGAAGAGAATCCCAAGCAGGCTCTGTGCTGCCAGCTCAGAGCCCGACGCGGGGCTTAAACTCACGAACCATGAGATCATGACCTGAGCCGAAACCAAGGGTCGGATGCTTAACTGAGCCACACAGGTGCTCCTTTTCTTCTGTATTTTGTACACATGCTTTCATTTAAAAGACAGTCTAGAGGACCCTTCTTGAGGTCACTGTCTTTCTCTGAGAGCCCACTGCCAGACTTAAGTTTCATGCAAAGCCATCATCTTCCTTGACCACAGTTGATTAGGCAAAGAATGAACATCTGGGAAACCAGACTCTCTCTCCCAGGAATTCAGAGCTGAGATGGGATTGCTATTTGAGTCTAGGTTGGCCACTTGAGTGGAGAGATTAGAACCTCAGAAGTTATGAAATGGAGCATAGGCAGACTGTACACAATGAATTGGTAAGAGGAGAATGGACAGATGTGTAGAATGAACTGGAGGCAGTGAGCCAAGGAGATGAGCTCCTGACGACTTCCCAAGTCCTAGCAAATCATGGCAGGATAATCTCTGGAGATTTCAATTTGTATTCTTGCTCCTTCCTGCTCCCATTATGAGGCAGGAACTAGACCACTGCTATTTCCTTGACTGTCCACATGACAGGGCAGAAAGCAAACACTGCTTAAAGGCAACACAGAGAAGCAGTGTAGAGCTGCAGGGGTGAGAGCAAGAGTCTCGGGCCAGGCCATCTGGTTTTGAAGAGTCTTGTGTCACTTCCTGGCTGTGAGAACCTAGGCAAGTGGCTTAATCACCCTGCTGTCCCATCTGTAAAATAAGGGTAATGCTGCATCCCTTGTAGGGTTATCATGACAATTAGCTAAACATGTAACATTCTTAGAACAATTACCATCATGTCACAAAGAAACTAATAAGTGCAAGGTATTTTTATTATCTTAGTTTTGTTTTTGTTTTTGTTTTTTTTCCTCCAAAGCCCGAAACTAGTTGAAGGGCAGTGCTCTGTGTCCCAGAGGGTAAAACAGAGAGAGGAGCACCTCTGAGGACATGGAGTGTGTCGGGGGGAAGCCGGCCAGGTGGGGTAGAGATTAGAATGGCCTGGAAGAGCAGTGGTTCCTACGACATTCTGACACAGTGTCTGGGGAGGATGCGCTGGACCTCAGACAGGAGGGCTGCCTCATGAGTCTGAGAAAGCAGAACCCTGCTCCCAGGACCCAGAAGCTGGCGTCGATGACAGACTGCTAGCTGCTTCCCAAATGCTATTCTTTCCTTCTCCCTGCTAAATTTTAGCTGGCCTCCCGGGTCAAAGTGGCTAGATTTTTTATGAATGAGAGGCAAAGAGACTTCCATCTTAATCAAGCCTTGCTATTTTGTTTTTCATTTTCTTATGCAGCCAAAGCTAATCCTGTCTGCTTCTACACGAAAGTGACGGAGCTTCCTGACCTGAACTATCAATTAGGAGAATGGGTGTAAGTAAGCCCAGGACTGCTGTCCAAAACCTGGAGAGGCTCTTCTGTTCCTTGGAGCCCCCTTGGACAAAGTGGGCAAGGAGGTCCCCCAGATAACCAAGATTTTATATCCCTCCAACATGGCAAGATGGGAGAATCCAAACCAGGTGGAAGTTGATGTAGTATTCCTCACGTTATCTGAGTTTATTGTTTGAGATTAAAGAGGTTTAACAGCCACCCTGGGATTTTGTGCTTTACCCTAGGACCCTTTAAATAGATTCCTCTTTGACTTCTTAAACTTAATTCAAAGTGATTTTTTCCTCGCACCCAAAAGGACCCTACCTAAGACACAGGACCTACCTGTGCAAACGCATTAATTTCTTAAGGTGTTTCTTTCATCTCTGGCTAGGGATACTTTAAATTATACTGTCAGATTTCATTTTTAGGCTCCTTCTAAAGCGGTTTGCTTTGGTGAAGTGTCTGTTCCTGGCATCATGTTCGTTTTTTGCCTCACATTTGACATCTGCATTGTCAAAGTTTCGGGCCTGGGGAGGGGGGGGGGCTCCCTCCCTTCACCCCGTGCCAACCTGGTTCTCTTCCTGGTCATGTCCAGACAGTCAGCTGTTCCTTATTGATCTAAATCAAGTCCAGGATGGCAGTTCTTGCCAGTTCCTCTACCAGCTGGGCAGGGAGCTGTCAGCGAGGTAAGGCAAGAATTTATCAGCTTATCAGCAGTAATTCTTCCAGAGGAATTAACCTACCTAAGGATGGCAGGCTCCTTGAATCTTTCAAATGTGGTTTTTACAAGTGCAGAGGACTACAGAAGAGATTTCTTAGGCAGAGCTTGGATAACACCTCTGAGGAAGGCCTTTGTTATTTAAGCCATTCACAGATGCCCCACATTCTTTGATGCTGGTTGGCTGTTGAAACAAACTGAAGCCAAACACTGGAGAGAAACAACTGGAAAGAGCACACAGAGGAAATGGGCAAGAGCAAAACTCCTGCATGAAATGCAAAGCCCCTCAGCTTTGCCACTGATTCACTCTGTGATCCAGTACAAGCCACTCGAACTCACTGGGGCTTACTCTTTCCATCTATAAAATGGGGATAATTATCTCTCTTCTCGATGCTTCACAAAATTGTCTGGTACAGGGTTTGGAAACATGATTAGTTCTGTTTAAATGTGTGGTATTGTTATGATCTGACTGTGCTCTCAATCCCAGCTTCCATCCCCATATTAATTACATGTGCATTTTATTTTCTTCTTTTATTTTTTTAAACACGTATTCATTTTTGAGACAGAGAGAAAGAGAGCAGGGGGGGGGTGGTGAGAGAGAGAGGAAGACACAGAATCTGAAGCAGGCTCCAGGCTCTGAGCTGTCAGCACAGAGCCTGATGTGGGGCTCGAGGTCATGAACCCACGAGATCATGACCTGAGCCGAAGTTGGAAGCTTAATCCACCGAGCCACCCAAGCGCCCCATTTTTTTAATGTTTATTTATTTTTGAGAGAGAGGGGTGGGGGAAGGGTCAGAGAGTGAGACAGAATCCCAAGCAAGCTCCGCAGAGCCTGATGCGGGGCTCGATCTCACAAACTGTGAGATCATGACCTGAGCTGAAACCAAGAATCGGACACTTAACCGACTGAGCTACCCATGCACTCCAATTACATGTGCATTTTAATTTAACTTCCCAACCAGCCCAATGAGGCATATATTAGCATGCATTTTTGTGTTCACTTTGCAGACTTCCCTCCCAGGTTCTGGGAATTGAAGCGATTACTTACTCAGAGTCTCATAGTTGGTAACTTTTAGAGACAAAATTCAAGTTCTAGGTTTACTCCAAAGCCAGTGTGTGTTTGTACACACTGTGTGGGGCATCTGTGATATACTGTACACAAAGAGGAAAGGGAGTAGGGAAGGAGAGGTTGGAACTCTAAGGCTATCTTTTTCTAAGTCATTTATTTGTGTTTGTTTTCTTCAGCAATGGAAGTATCTTTATGACCTGACACAGATTTATGGAAATAGAACTCCAGGGAATTTATACCTTTAGAGCATCTGAGGTGCATTTGTGATAGCCAATCTGTTCACTGTCATCCAGGAACCCAGTCAGGTCCTAAATTCACGTCACTTTTCTGCTCAAAGCCCATCAATGGTTTCTCATTTCACTCCGAGTAAAAGCCAGAGTCTTACAATGGCCAACCATTGTCCTGTGTGTTCTATGCTTCCTGTCCTTCCTTCTGGATTCCTCACTGTTCCTCATTCTTCCCCAACTCACTCTGCTTCAGCCATCTTTGCCTTCTTACTAATCATCTAGCCTGCCAAGGATTCTCCTGCCTCAGGGCGTTTGCATTGGCTGTTTTGTTCTATCTGATTACTCTTTCCCAGATTTCCACATGTCTCACTCTTCTTCTAAGTCTCTGATCTTATCAGTGAGGCTTTCCCTGGCCACCCATTGACATTGTAAGCCCCTCTTCCCCCACAGCCTTCCCATATCTTAAAGAAGTTCTTTTCTCCTTGCAATGAGGAGGAAATAGACCTCGCTAGAAAGTAACACCCCCCCCCCCCCCCGCAGGACACAGAAAGCCTTTGAACAGCCCATTACAACATAGAAACAGGAGAGGCCTTAGAAATCCTTGCAATCAGTTCTTCCATTTCACAGATGGAGACAAGAAGGCTCAGAGAGGGAAAGTGAGAATAAGAAGCTGTGTAGAGATGGGTCTGGGAAGAGAAGCCAAGTTCAACTATGCATTCATTCATTTACCAAACATCTACTACAGGGTAGGGTCTTGAGCTACCCTGGTGAATAAAACCAGTTTCAGTTCTTCCCTACCTCTCTCTAGAGCCTCCAGCCTCATCAGAGACAGTCACTGAACAAATCACTACATACACAACTGTGAAATTCAGCAGTGGCAGGTGTTTTGAAGAAGTCCTCGGTGTTATGACAGCACAGTTGGAGGTATTGACTTGGACGGAGAGATCAATGCATGCTTCTTAGCGCTGGCGATGGACGAATGACTGACAGGTGGCTGGATGAGAGCAAAGGGCATTTCAGGCAGCCAGGCAGAGTGTGGTGTGAGATGAAGACAGAAATGGAGGTGGAGGTTAGAGTCTGCGGCTCCCTATAAGCCACGATAAGAAATTTTATCCTCATCCTAAGAAACACTGAAAGGTTTATCTGATTCCTATTTCCATTCCTTACCTTTAAGCACACTGACAAATAATGTTAAAGATAAGTAATAGAGGAGGCAGATTCAATTTCTATTTATATCCATGAACAATCCAGAGAGTGAAAAATACACTTGGAAAAATATTCCTTCCATCCCTTGCCACATCATACTTTCCTGGCCACCTGGACAGTCAGATGCCTTCTGTTTCTCTGCAAGCCTGATTTGTGTGTGCACTGCACGCACACACACACGCGCGCACACACACACACACACACACACACACACACGCTTTACATATACCTCTTCATTTTAGCAAACAATGTCTTGACATTCCCGATACAGGAATAACAGGGCTTATTCTGATTAATCTCATTTAATTCCAATTAGTTTATCCACTTGGGTCATTTGATCTGCAATTACTTGCTGTCAGGATGCTGAGAATAATGCCCACCCTGACTTCTCCAAATGATGGTAATTCAATTGAGAGGTCTCTCCTGTTGTTAGGGAGTCCCACTCTCTGGTTCCAGAACACAGAGAAGCACCCAGGAGCATCATTATTAGCCACTTTGAAAGGTTTGTGATGTCTGTTTGCCTGGTTGAATGTTGCTTTTCTGCAAGAACCATGAGTTTCTGACATCTGGGACCTTGCTGACCCTGGAGAGGCTTGTCCCTCCCAGGGCTGGCCTTCCGTATGCAAATCAACCAATGCAAAGGTCTTACCCCCCACCACTTTCTGTATCTGGCTATTACACTGTGGGCCACTCCCCTGCTCCAGTCACCAGAGGGCTGGGTACCAGACAACTCTGGGCCCTAACCCCAGAGCCCACTGAAGTTATTCAAACTAGCCACTTACCCTGCCTCACGAGTCCCTTCCCTGGAAACCGTAATAAAGGCTCTTACTGGTGTTTTTCTCCATCACGTCTGCCTCTGACTGACCCTGGTATCTCCCCATGTGGCCCTGCATGATGTGCCCTGCCCCTTCTCTTGGCAACTGTGAGTAACAAACTGTCTTTTCAATAACAGTCCTCTCCTGAGGTGCCTGGCGGGCTCAGTCAGAGGGGTGGAGGGGTGTGCTCTCCTCTCCCCCTTCCTTTCTCCTCTCATAACTCTTGGTTATGAGTTCGAGCCCATGTTGGGCATAGAGATTACTTAAAATAAAAAAATAAAATTAAAAAAAAATCTCCTGATCTGTTGGCCTCATCATGTCTGAATGCAAATAAAACCTACATTTTCAAGCATCTTCCTCAGACTCTTTTTCATTCCCTTCTGAGGAATCCCATGGGAGATCCCTCTGCCTCCCTGGGGTATGTGTTAGTGGAAAGACACAGATTTCAGAGCCTGGCAGACCAGAGTCAATAGCCCTGGGGAGCCAGGGACCAGCTGCTTCACCCCCTTGACCTGCCCCCCCCCCCCCCACTGCCCTGCCCACCCCCTACAGAAACCAGGATCACACAGTCATCTCAAGAGGTTGCTTGAGGCTTGGATGAGATAATACAGACCATGCATCTAGCACAGAATCCAGTACCTGGTGTCTGCCTAACGTGATAGACACCCCCCCTCCCTTCACTAATCTGAGAGCCTCCTTTGCTGTCTGTTTTCTGCCTGCCGGTTTTATTGTTCAGTCAACCGGGAACCTTGAAGAAAATCCGTGGATGATTTATTGTAAGCTTTTCAACCTTTGCTTCCTTTATTTGCTAACCTCCAGCCAACCAGAGCCTTTTATTTCCCCCTCCCTAAGCCCCCTGCAGACTGACAGGTTCTGAGAGGGTGTTTTTCATGAACTGCTTGGGCCCAGCACTCACTCTAGCCGCTCTCTTGCCAAGCCTGTCAAAAGAGGGCTCCCCGGGACACAGGCCTGGGTTCCAGCTCTGACTCTACTTCTCATGCATGCCTGGGGGCACAATAGTTCACCCCTCGGAGACTTCACTTCCTCCTTTGTAAAGTCAGGATAAAAATGCTTGTGTTGCCTCAGTACTGTTTCGTGAAGCCCTATGAAATGATAGGACACTAGCAAAAACCATCATGAACAACACGAGAGGCAGTCAGGGTTGACCCTCTGTTTTTCCTCTTCCGTGTCTCTTGACCTCCCCTCTCTCCTTCCTGGTATAGCAGGTATATCCTGTCCCCTACCATCCAGGCCTCCTATGGCCCAGCTCTTCCCTTCCCCCTCCCATTCCTGCCCTGTGGCTCTGAGTCCAGCCTGAAAGACCTTCCTTTCTCCCTTATCTCGAGGATTCATAGAGGGAACCTCTGTGAAGGGGGCAGAGAAAACCACAGGGAAGAAAAAGGGAGAAGGATCAACTGTGTGTGTGCAGGTGTGGGCACATGTGCAGAATCACTACGTCCCAGGTGCTGTCCCATGCAAACCTCTTAGGCCTGGAAAATGGGGATCCTAGTGTCATCACCTTACAAGTGAGGACAGGAGACACAGATGTGCAATAACTAGCTGGGAAGTGAGGACTTTTTTGAGCCTGAGCTCTTGACTCCTATGACATCTTGCTCCGCAGTCACATCATAAAAATGCTCCCACGCAGCCAATCCCAGGAAGGAAACTGCCCCCCCCCCCCACCTTGGGGTTGCTGCTGTTCCTGATTCACCTGTGTTCTCCTACTTGACTGATAGTTTTTGTGTGCTCATCTCCTGCACTAAGCAGTGAGCCTCGTCTTTCTCTTTCAGAGCCTGTGGGGCTGAAGCCAGCACACACACATTCTCAGTGAATGCTGCATTTAATTTAATTAAAAGAACATCCCTGTCCCACCCTGGGAAGAGAATGCACACATGAGAACGAGAGAAAAACGATCATGAAGCAGCGAACGGGGAGTGAAGATACCTGTCATGGAATGGAGGGGTTTCTCCCTTCGGATGCCTGTGTTTTCAAAATGAAAGGTTAGTGCCTGGTGCATGTTGTTACCACGCCTGGCATTGCCCAAGCCTGGCATCAACAGAGTACGAGCAGGACGGTCTCTGTGGCATCGGGTGATTTACACTGAGCAAGGACTGAGTGCCGCTTTGAGGACAAAGTACCAGTCATGGGACCCAGTGGCAGCCCTCTCTCTCAAGGAGTGTGTAGTTGGGCCCGGATAGAGGTGGGTCACATGACTCCTTGCTTGTGCCAACAAGAGGTTTCTCCACACGACATTGTAATTGATACTCAGACTTTTTCTTTGGATTTATCTTCTCTCACAAGTTTTGCAATGTTTAAATGGCCAGAGAGCGATGAGAATTGGGATTCTGCGGTTCTGTCTCAGGCTCTTGGCTCTAATTTACCTCTGCTCGCTCGTTAGACGGCCTTAGGGGCTACTCTTGACTAAAGGCCCTGGGACTGTTTTTCTGGGTCCCAAATTCAAATTGTGATTCAAAAGTGGCTCTCTGAAGGAGAATGTGTGAAAAGGTTGGTTATTTTATAAAAAGTGTGAAAAAGGAAAAAAATGAACCAAGGCTAAGATGCAATACAAGACAGAACAAAACCAACAACCCCTGAGCCAAAATCAAACCCAAACACTCAAACCTGTTGTTGATTCTAAAATTTCGGCGACATGCTTCTACACCCAGCGTCCTGTCAGTGTGTTGAAGTGTGAAGGAAATGAATCCTGAATAAAGGACTGTGTCTTCTCTGTCACGGGTTTGAGAATTCATTGTGTTTTTGCTTCTGTCTTCTCATCCCTGAAATGATTTATTTGCCCTCTAGAGCAGAGACTCAAACTGTGTGGCCACCAACCTCCACCATGGCTATGGCAGCTCCTCCCAGCTCTTCAGACAAATGCCCCAGAAGAATCTCTATTTCAGGGATATTCATGATAACTAACCTCTTGGCTCCTTTTTCCCACTCAAAAAAGCACAGATACTGAATAGGAAAAAAAAAATGCGTGAAGAGTTTTCTTGCAAACAATACTTTGTATGGATGGAGTGCTTTGAGGGTAAAACATATCCACTCACGCTGATGCCTTCAATCTTGACAAAAATCTTAAGAGACAGGCAGGATTTTTCACAGTGTTTTCTTCACAGCTGAGTGAACCCAGGGCAGAGATGCTAACTGGCTTCACCATCACCTGGCTGTGAAGCGGTCTGGGAGACACAGGAGCTCATGCGGGTCTGATCTCAAGTACAGAACTCTTATGACCAGGCCATTCTAAAAGAACTTCTGGAAAATTCTCCCTCCTCCTTTGATTTTGGCCAAACCCCTTCTGGGGCACAGGGGGTAGACAGGAGAGTCACATTCTTCTCTATTAAAGGCCTACACTCCATCCTTGCTGGTGTCACTTCTGGTTCTTCTGCAGTGGGGAGACACAGGCCATCCCATCTCTCCCACAGCCTGGTTCTTCTGCATGAAGGCCTAGGGTCCTACCCACCTCTCAGTGTGAAGCTCACAGGTAACCTCCTTAGGAAGCCGGAACTGACGCTCAGCCTGGGGGGGTGCCCCTCCATGCTCCCACAGAATGTTGTGCCTTTCAGCTGGGCTGATAACTGATTAATTCCTTTTCCCTCAAGGGCAGTGGACTTGCTCCGCAGAAATCCTTCTGACCACAAATTCACATCGGAATCCCCCACTCCCTCCCACTCTGTGACAGCAGGATTCTAAGGAAGCCCTGAAGTTTTTCATACCCTTGTGTGCTCGCCCTGTAGAACTCTACCCTGCCCCGGGTGTGAGCAGGGCTTGGGGATGCAATGAGGTATCACTCCCATGATTATATTACCTTATAATAGACTCTGTCTTAGCAAGCTGGAGGGAGAGGTTACCTCTCAAGGGCTTCAAAGAAGGAAACAGGCATGTTGTGCAGGGGACCACTTGGCAGGGAATGATGGGTGTCCTCTAGTTGCTGAGAGTGGCCGTGGCCACCAGCCAGCAAGAAAGCTGGGATCTTGCAGCATCATTTATAATAGTCAAGATATGGAAGCAACCCAAGTGTCCATCGATGGATGACTAGATAAAGAAGATGTGGTCTATATACACAATGGAATATTAGTCATAGGAAAGAATGAGATCTTGCCATTTGCAACGACATGGATGGATCTACAGGGTATTAGGCTAAGTGAAGTTGGACAAAGACAAATACCATATGATTTCACTTACATGTAGAACTTATAAAACAAAACAAACAAGCAAACAAACCAAGAAACAGACTCATAAGTACAGAGAGCAAACTCGTGGTTGCCAGAGGGCATGTGAGGGGTGGGGGGGTGGGGGGAGGTGGGGGCTGGGTGAAATAGACAAAGGGGATTAAGAGTATAGTTAGGAGCATCTGGGTGGCTCAGTTGGTTAAGTGGCCAACTCTTGATTTCAGCTCAGGTTATGATCTCACAGTTTGTAAGTTTGAACCTGTGTCAGGTTTTGTGCTGGCAGCATGAAGCCTGCTTGGTATTCTCTCTCTTTCCCTCTCTCTCTTTGCTCCTCCCCCTGCTCTCTCTCGCTCACAAAACAAATAAGTAAACATTAAAAAGAAAAAAGTACAATTGTGCTGAGCACTGAGTACTGTACAGGAATGTTGAATCATATTGTGCACCCAAAACTAATATAACACTGTATACTTTAATTAAAAACATAAAAGCATAGGGGCACCTAAGACTGGGTTTCTTGGTTAAGCATCTGACTTCTGCTCAGGTCATGATCTCATGGTTTGTGAGTTTGAGCCCCACATCAGGCTCTGTGCTGATAGCTCAGAGCCTGGAGCCTACTTCGGATTCTGTGTCTTCCTCTCTCTCTCTGCCTCTCCCTTACTCATGCTCTCTCTCTCTCTCTCAAAAAAAAAAAAAACCTTTTAAAAAGTTAATAAATAATAAAAAAAAAAGTGGCACCCTCAGTCGTACAACCACAAGGAACTGAATTCTCTCAACAAACAGTGAACTTGGAAGAGGACCCTGAGTTCCAGATGAGAACCATACCATGGCTGGCATCTCTGTGGCAGCCTGGTGAGACCCTGATCAGAAGACCCAGCCAACCCATGTCTGGACTCCTGAGCCTTGGGAACAGTGAGATAAGAAATGTGTATTGTTTTAAGCCACTTAGTGAGTGGTACTTTTTTACACAATAGAAAACTGATACACCCAGCAAAAATATTAAATGCATAATGAGGAATCTGTTATAATTGCATCTTTCTTTCCCCATCAGGGAGGCAGTAGCACATAGTGGTTAAGAAGTGAACTCGGGGGCACCTGGTGGTTCAGTTAAGCATCTGACTTCGGCTAAGGTCATGATCTCACTGTTCATGAGTTCGAGCTCCACGTCGGGCTCTGTGCTGACAGCTTGGAGCCTGGAACCTGCCTCAGATTCTGTGTCTCCCTCTCTCTCTGCCCCTCCCTTGTTTGTGTGCTCTCTCCCTCTCTCTCAAAAACATTAAAAAAAAAAAAAGGAAAAAAGAAAAAAGAATGTGAACTCTGGGGCCAACCTGCTTGATTCATATCCCAGCTCTGCTAATTACTGTGTGATTTTGGGCAAACTACTTAACCTCTCTGTGCCTCAATGTGCCCCTTCACAAGATAGGTCTGGTAATAGTACCTACCTAAGGTTACTACTTAAACTAATTTACTAGTCAATTTTCTAAATGTAAGGTGCTTAGAATTATGATACATAGCAAGCACTACCCAAATGCTTCCTAACATCATTAGCAAATCAAAACCAAAATGGTATAACAGAATTTGTGTTCAGAGACACACACAACCAACTGCCTCATATTATAAACACAGAAACTGAGCTCAAGAGATGTCTTGTTCAAGGTCAGAGGGACGGTTTGAAATTCACCAACTACATTTAGTCCTGACGGTAAGGCTCTTGGAGCCCACAGGATAAAATCATATTGTAATCCATTCACGGCAAAATCAGACTTGAATTACGGTAAAGAAAAACAAGCCAGTTTCAGGTCTCTCCCTGCTGGGCGGGCCACTTAAATCAGGTTTGCCTCCTGTTCTTTAGGCCAGTGATTGTCCTCTGTCAAGATGTGACAAAGACTCTCTCCTTGACCCAACTCTGTATGGGCTCCTCTGAGCCCTCTTTGTGACATGGTCTGTTCCCGTTCTGCGGTGAGCTCAGCCCATTGTAGCAAAGAATCCTGCTGACAAGTTAGCTTAGTAAGAATCCTCTACCCTTGACAGATGATCAGCCTTGACATCTGACCAAGTTCTTCACCCCTGCCTTTGATGCATAAGTCCTGTATCTGCACGGGCAAGAATCCTGCTAATTTGGTTTAGAAAGACTCTCACTACCCTTGAGGTCTCCTCTTGGTGATTTTCCATCTACCAATCCGCCCCCCCCCCCCCCCCCCGCCGCCACCCCACTCAGCTTGTGTATAAATCCACCCTGTATCTGGAGCTGAGCTCAGTTTCTCTCCCCTACTGTAACAGTCTTAACACCTGAATAAAGCCATCCTTACCATTTTAACATGTGTCAATCAATAATTTTTAATAGGAGTCATCTGTCTTGAGAGCCTTCCAGGAGCCCAGCCTGGAGTGAGCTCCTTTCTGCCAAGCTCCCATAACACCCTCAGCCCCTCTCCCAATACTTCCCCATATGTCACTCATCACACACCTCTCTTCCTACTGGACACGGGGAGGGAGGGTGGGGAGGGTGGTTCCATGAGCTTGAGGACTGTGTCTAATTCATCTTTGAATTACCACCACCTGGCACAGTTGCTGAACCTTAGTCACTGTTTCTTAAAAATGAACCAATCTCCTGAACGGCAATTTTCCGAGGTATCTAGTGATGCCTGCTAGGCATGCTGTCAGAGCTCCACAAAGATTTGGAAAGAAGCTGAGTGACTGATGCTTAAAGGCATGAGACCATATCACGTGTGTGGACCAGGAGCCTCCGCATCACGTGGGAGTTTGTTAGAAATGCAGAACCTGGGGATGCACACACTGAATCAGCTTTTTTTTTTTTTTATGTTTATTTTTGAGAGAGAGAGAGAGAGACAGAGCATGAGTGGGGGAGGGACAGAGAGAGGAAGCAGGCTCCAGGCTCTGAGCTGTCAGCACAGAGCCCGATGCAGGGCTGGAACCCATGGACCGCGAGATCATGTTCTGAGCCAAAGTCAGATCCTTAACCTACTGAGCCACCCAGGCGCCCTGCACTGAATCAGCTTTTAATAAATGCTCACAATCCATGCACGTTAATGTTAGAAAAGCACTAGTTATAAGCCAAAGAAGAAACACACCCCACTGATGACTAGGCTTTTTCTCATTATTAAGGTCCTTTGAAAAACAAAGATTCTATGACCTTGTGTTAGCCAAATCCCTGGGAAACAGTGCAGACAACTGGCAACATCATGAGCTCTGGAGTACCTAGATCCGGCTCTTTTCACGGCTCTTGTTTAACGTCTCTGAGCTTCTGTTTTCTTACCTTTAACAAGGAGACACCTATTGCTGGTTAAATAAAATAATGCAAATTGTATACTAGTCAGCAAATGTCTGTCCACCCCCTTCCTTCCCAGCTCTGACTGATCCTTGCCTACATCGTTCAGAATGGTTCACAACACCAAGCAACAGAAGAGGACCTGGACTCTCGGGGAGGGAGACCATGAGGTCTAGCTTTATGTACACTGGGTTCAGGAATGCTGCGGGAGACCAGCAGATTCCTGTCCACTGATTCGCCCCCCACCCCATACACATTTACTTCCATCCACCAAAATTGTGGAGTCAGAAAAATAGTGTTTGGTTTGTGGCCCTACCAAGTACTTCCACTGAGCCTTGGTTTCCCCATCTATGAAAATAATCCCTCCTCTCATGGGATTCCTCCAGGCCACAGAAGAAATATAGCACACCAGCACATAAGTGCCACATAAATGGTAGCTGGGATGGCTTCAGGTAGCCCTGAGCAATATTAGAATGTTTGAAGTGGATTTGTTGTCAGGTAGGATTAACTGGAGGTTTCCCATCAGTCTCTTCTGGGCGAGACATAGGTTTTTTATATTCAAGGAACTCAGAGTTAATGACATGCCCAAGCTCGGAGTTGCCATTGTTTAGGCATATAGACAAGCCACGCAGGACTGCAGGGTGCCTCAGGGAGGGGCCCCTGGGACTTTGGAATCTGAGAGTGGCTAGCTTGGTATAACACAGTGACCAGGGACTACCAGGAAAACAGGCACTTTTGAGTGGGACTTTTGGTTTTGAGGCCAGATTACCAAGCCAGGGTATACAAAGAGGGCTCATTGTCCTTCCACATCAAGGGTGTTGGTTATCAGCGGGTCAGTCTTCTCTCACCTACTTGGAAGACATTTCTGATCCTACTAGATGTTGACCTTAATATTCATGGGGAAGGAAACCTAGTTGCACAGCTCTAAGTATTAAATAATCTTTGGGGAGGTTGAAAATATTAATAAGTTGGTGAATGTGGGTCCATACGTAATGAAGTCGGGGGGGAAGGTAAGAATTCTTGAATTGTTTTATCTTTTCTCTTGTAGATCTGAGAAACTGAGCTAAAAATGTCCACATTTACATGCACACGTAATATGCATTCATCCTAACACACAAAGCATTTCGACTAATGCGTGTATCTTAAAAGTCACTACTTAAATTTCAAGTAGAAAATGATCACTTTCATTGGTGATAACTAAGTGGGGTTAGTGATGTGTCCCCATGGCTGCATGTGCTGCCTGCCATAGCATCCCACCTATTGGACCATCTCACCAATGCACATGCACACACATTGATGGTGAACCTTCTGAGGACTGGCTTCTTTAACACTATTTGCCATACAATTTTATGTTATACAATATACTATATAATCTTAATGAATTTAGAAAGTCACACATGCATATGTACCTATTTCATGAATTGCTTTGTATATGTATATCTATTTCTCATTCAAAACACTAAACTATTGCAAAATGACTGTGCTTTTCAAAAATGTCATTGTCATAAAGTGCAAAGGACCCAGGAATTATTCCTGATTAGAGACTGTAGGCAACTATGCAATGTGTCTTAGATTGGATTGGACCCTGGAGTTAGAGGTGGGATGGATGTGGTTACTGTGACACAGAAATTATTAGGGCAATCAGCAAACTGTGAATGTAGACTGTGTAATGGATTATCATATTGTAGCAAACTTTTCTTGAATTTCATCACTGCATCATGGTTATATGAGAATGTCCTTTAAAACAAATACATGCTAAAGTATTCAGATTAAAAGGGGTGTGACATCTACAATCCACTGTTAAAGGTTCCAGAAAAAATATAGACAGATATAAAGCCTAAGTGGTCAAATGTTAACAATCATTGAATCTAAGTGAAGGGCATACAGTTCTTTGTATTATTCTTACAACTCTTCTATATGCAAGTGTAAGTTTAAAAAAAATAATCTGGGGTACCTGGGTGGCTCAGTCGGTTAAGCATCTGACTTACTTTCAGCTCAGGTCCTGATCCCAGGGTTGTGGGATTGAGCTGAGTCAGGCTCCATACCCAGGTTAAGATTCTCTCTCTGTCTCTCCCTCCCTCTGTCCCTGTCCCCTGCTCCTGAGCTCTTTGTCTAAAAAAACAAACAAAACACCAAAAAACCTAAAATTGTTGACGTGAATGTAATAAAATAAAACCTATTTCATCATTGTATGTTTTTTAGCTCTCCAGGTAAATATATTACCTGAAAGCTGGCTGTGCCTGGGTCGCTGCTGCATTCACAGTGCACATCCCACAGTAGATGCTCCATAAATTCTTTGTGGAATGAAGACAGAAATATTAGTACAGTGAAATTACTCTGACGCCACCACTGGAGCCCTTCCTTCCTTCCTTCAGAATTTCAGCAGCATAACGTACCCAGGAATCTCTTGACAATTCTTCTCTGGGCAAACTCTGTCAGTCATTCCATGACATCATCCCAGCCTCATTGGTCCCAAACCTTGGGAAACACTTTCCCAAAACTGACCGACCTCCTTTCATTCCAGAAAACACCATCTCTCAAGACTGTGTTGGAAAAAAACAAGGACCAACTCCATCAAATAGTCACAATAAGAAACCCAACATTTCCGTGGTGCCCCCATTATCTCCTTTCCGATATTACCAATCATTCCTTGAAATCAGGGGAGGGGGGTTCTTACTAAGAACATTTTTGTTAAATGAATGAAGACAAAAACCATGGTATCTCTGACATTAGATTCTATGGGTCTGAAACTACTTAGAATGCACTTAGTGGATAACTGACATTTCATAAACTTCAATGGCATTAAATTGAAGATAAACACACGATTAATAAGGCAAGGGAAAAAAAAAAGCATTATCACCATGAACTACATGATGTGGCTGCATAAGCCTGTAGCCAAACTGATTTCAATGTCGTATGGGGAGACAGCAGCACAGAGTGGAAAGACATGGGTTTTTGAAGTCAGCCAGATTTTGGTTCAAATTCCAGAACCTTCATGAACAACTTGCGTGATTTTGGGCAACTCACATAATTGCTCTGAGGGGTTGGTTCCATTAGCTAAAGAGTAGGGATAGTCAAACCTTCCTTATATTATTATGCCACTGTGAAGATTCATCAGTGCCAACTACCATAGAAGTCTTAGTTCAGTAAATGGTGGCTCTTATCTTCCCCGAGAGTGTGCAGGAGCCGTGTTGGAGGGGATTTTAATCACGTTTCTTCCACTAACACAGAGCTCCCTAAAGGCCGGGTGACCACAAATGAAGCCTTAACTCAAAGACAGTAGAGTCTTTGAAAGGAACAGAATTAAAGTAGGGTCTGTCCTTTCATGATGGGGTACAAAGAAGCTATTAGTCAACTCGGCAAATATGTGCTCTGTAAATCAGCTCAACACTCAGAGAGATCACTTTGAAGCAGCAAGCTGAGTTCGGGTCTAAGGGCGAGATTAAAACATAGTGTCTCGACCTGTGCCATGTAATCTAGGAGGTAACCCAGGAGACGCATTCAGGGAACGAATTACTGCTTCCTAGAGTTGATCCTAGCCATGTCTAAATATGATTATAGACTGCCAGGCCTATTTCACATGAATTTTCAGGAAGTCCATGAGCATAGCAAGATTTAGAGCTTCTAGGGGAGATTGCTGTCTGGACAGTGTTATTGGATGGATGTTGGAGAAAGTCTAGGAATCTAGACTGTGTGCATCTTTCTCCTACTCTTGTGTTTGAAATTGGCCATGATGGAAGTATTTACACCATGGGAAATCTGAAAACCACAAATCAGGGCACCGCCCCCCCCCCCCCCAAGCATATAGGTTCAAATGCTCTCATTGGCCAATATTTAATAGATTTCTTTCTTACTGGGGAAGGAAGGAGCATTGCAGGTTATGTGGTTTTGGATCCACCCAAGTAGGCATGGGTTTAAATTTTGGTTCTGCCGTATATTATTGACGTGAATTCAGGGAAGCTACTTAATTTCCCAGAGCTCCCTCGGTTTCCTCATCTATAAGCAGTAATTTTCATTTTGCAGCCTTGCTGCAAGGATTCAATGAGCTAATGCATGCAAAGGCCCTTTTACGTAGTAGTTACTTGATAAATCTTAGCTCTCCAGGGAATAGTATGGGGGCTAAATAAGAACTTTTTTTTCCTCCCAGCTGAAAGCCAAGATGGTATTGGCTTCTTTAGGCATGAAAACATCCGTGTGGCCCATTTATAAGCTTGTTTTGCCCTGGGGAACTGATTCTAGGGAATCCACATCGATAGTGATCGCCTCTGCCCACAGGCAGCGCCCCCCACCCTTGAACTGGGATGTGCAGTGAGATGCCACTGTGGGCTAAGTTCTGGAAGTTCCTTCTGTTGGCTCTGCAGACCTCAGCCTCCACTGACTTGGCAGCCTCTGTGTTGAACTTGGGCCTTAGCATCTGAGCTCTAGCCTTAAGTGAGACCGGCTTCACTGTGTCAGGCACCTGTCTTTGGGGGAATAGGATTTTCTCCTGTTGGTGTGGAGAGTCAGTTTCGGGCTTTAATAAATTCAGTGTGCATGAAGCTACATTGTCCTCCAATTTGTACCTATTGTCTCAAAGCACTTAGTACCTTCTCTTCTTCTCAGAGGTGACTCAGTCTGCATGGTAAGTGATACGGTCATTCTCATACCCATAGAAACGCAAGTAAAAGCAAGGTGGCTGGGCAGGATCCAGGGGCTGTGAAAAATTTAAAACATAAAAGGCTTTAGGGAATTAAAAATTGATTTTTAACATCAAAGAGCTAGTACTACTGTATATTCTCACTTGGCTCAAGTAGCTGGTAGTGATTAATTAAAAATTACATCTATTAACAATGGTCTTCTCTAGAAAAGAGAGTTTTTGAGTGAGTGAATGAGTGTGTGTGTGTACACAATGAAAATAAAAAGGCACTGGTGTGCTGGTAAATGTTTAACAACCAGCTCTTGGGGGGGGGGGCGGTGCCCTGATTTGTGGTTTTCAGATTTCCCATGGTGTAAATACTTCCATCATGGCCAATTTCAAACACAAGAGTAGGAGAAAGATGCACACAGTAAGTCCTCATGAGCTGGTCGGGCTGGCTCTCACATACCTACGGAGAAAGGGACTTTACCATGTACTTTGAATACTTTTGTGATAGTCTACTTTTTACAGTATTCATATATTGTGATATGCATGCTACCTATATGCTATATGTATGTAATACCATGACATACACACATGCCTATAGACACACAAACTTATCTGTATCTGTGTGAGGGTAAGTCTTACTGATTGTTTTCCTAAGTTTTTAAAAATCAACCTGAGTGAAATCTCCCCTTGGGCATATAACACATGGAAGGGTCTCATAGGTCAGATTGCGGTGGGGTGTCACATGGCCACCAGGACAGAGTCTTAGAGGCTCACTCTGCTACTGACGACCAGGTTTTAACGTGCTAGCATCTGAGATATAAAACATCTGGCTTCCATGCCGAGACAGAAGCTGGACGGAGACTCTGAAGATGCTTTGAGGGTCAGAGGGTGTGGTGAGATCTAACCTCAGAAAAGGAGAAAACAAGGTTAAGGTTCAAATGGTGAGAAAAACAAAACGGGAGAACACAAAGTGTAAAGTTGCTGTTTATCGATCTTCCTCTCTACCCTGGAGCTACCCTCTGCAGCTTCTTACACGAGTGGAGGGAGGGAGCAGGGGAGACACAGTCCGTACTTTCGTTTATTGAATGCAGCGTTCGCTGGTCACATTGCAACTCAATACAAACAGCCCAGCCTAGAGGAGGGCGTGGACTTTTGTTCTCATCAATGTAAACACAACATTAATATTGAAGATTCAAGAAAATGGGTAAAAAGTCCAGCGTCTCCTCAATCCTTGTAATGGTAAAGGTGCTTGCCTGCCCTCTGGACAGGTCCCAGAGGAGCCTGAGGCTGTGACCTCCTCCCACCCGCAGCGAAGCAGCATGGAGTCGGAGGAACCCAACACATTCTTCCTCAAGGTCTCCAAAGGGACATGTGAATCTTCGGAATTGGGCATGTGTGAACTATTAAAGTTCTTCTGAAGGCCTGGGAGGTTCGTACCTTTCACGTGCACCGAAGCAGCCCCTTCAGAGCCCTTTCTTCAGGAAGCGGTCACTGCCAATAGAAAATGTGACTGGTTGTAGACGGGATGGTCTTCCTATTTCCACAGTCCCCGTCTTAGCCCCTGGATTCTGGAGAGTAGGGAATTCAAGGTCATGGGGGCCTCAGTGAGAATCCTGAAGAGGGCTGCCCATGTTTAAATATTGGCTGAAGACTCTTGTCCTCCTTGCTGGGCCACTGCTCATAAGGGGATGTTGGCTGACGCAGCTGATTCTCTTTCAGAGACTTAAAAGATCAAGTTTTCAATTTTGGATTCCCAGACCAAAAACAAACAAACAAACAAACAAAATCCCCTCAAAGGAAAACAAATCAAAGCAAAACAAGAGCGACCTTGAGGATAAAGAACCAACCCACCCCACCTCCAGGTCCCACCAGGTATAATGTCCCCACTGGGTATTTCCGCATGGTTGGTTCAGATCATTGGATGGCCCCCACCTTGGATACACAGCTAGATTGCAGGACACAAAAGAAAGTTTCCTCTGGACAAAAAGACAGTTTTGCCTTTATTTTCTGGGATCGCTAACCCCCAGCACCCTGACTTCCCTTTCTTAAAAAGCAACAAGAACATCCCTAAAGACCAGCTCGGTTTTGTGGCTTTTTAGTAGGATAACCCCTTTGCTCCCTCTAACACCCCTGTGTCCCGTTCTTGAAGAGACTGTGTCGATGAGCTACTCTTCCACATTCTGGGAATGCCAGATTGTGGAGCAGAGAGGAGCTGGCTGGATCCTTGTCCCAGATCTCTGTAGTGTGGGCAGCTTTGTTGGGCCAAAGAGACAAATAAAAACAAACCAAAAAAGCATTGCTCAAATTTTGAGTTTGAAGGCTGGGCCCCAAATAGCAAAGTGGCTTTTCCCCTGCAGAATAGGTCTCTCCCTAGGGGTGGGTTTCCTGGTGCTAGCTGTTGTTCTCAGCCGTGAGATATTTGAGGGCGGCAAAGCCGTAGCGGCGGGACATGTCCTGCTGAAACTCTTCCTTCAGGGTTTTGAGACAGATGCGGTATTGCTTGTTGGACCGGAACTTGGTGATGTCAAAGCTGGGGGCGTGAGGCATGTGGATCATGTAGGCATTGGGCAGCACGATGAATTCATATTCCTGGAAGACAAGAGTAGTGTGAGAGCGCTTGCAGGAACCCTCCAGAATGCATGATGAATGCCCAAGTGCATGACCAAATGACAAAGTGACTGAATGAAGTAGGGAATGATGTCAGCAAGGAGGGTGGGGCCATGGAAAGCCTGCCATGCTAGAGAGGGACAGAGCAGGGCTGTTTCCCTGACTCTGGACAAACTTCTTGGCTTCTCTATGCCTTAGTTTTCTCATCTATAAAAGTAATAATACCTACCTTGAAAGATGACTAATAATGTGTGGATGATGCTGGGCAGAGCTCATGGCCCATGAAAGGTTCTTGATAAATGTGAGCACATGCCCACATGGTTGTTCTAGAATGACATAAGCCACGAGAGACTCTGTTGCTCAATTAAATGATGTCTGTTTACGTGATTTCTCATAGGGCTTGATGAGGTTTGACAGACTAACATACTAGTACACAAGAGGGGACAAAAAAGGAATAATAAAAAAAAAAGATCCCAACGGAATCTCATAGATTCCATGAGCTTTCATGGAAAGCTCATTAGGAACAAAGCTCTTGCCTACCTATCCTTCTTACACGTCACATCGCCATACAGGGGCCTCCGCTTGGCAGAATACAGACATAAACTCAGACCAAAAATAAAATGTCTCCAAACAGCCCAAATGGGTGACATAAATTTAGAACGTGTAACAAAGGAGAATCCGGTGCATCTTCACTCAGACTCTGTGTATTCTGGTTTTGGACATAATGTCTGATAGGCTTTGATCATCTAGTTTCCCGGCCTAGAACAGATCAGAATAAACTATGAGAGGGAAAATCAGAATGGAGAAAGGTAGGGGCGCCTAGTGGCTCAGTCGGTTAAGCATCTGACTTCAGCTCAGATCATGATCTGTGGTTCACAAGTTCAAGCCCTGCTTCTGGCTCTGTACTGATAGCTTAGAGCCTGGAGCCTCCTTCGGATTCTGTGTCTCCCTCTCTCTCTGCCTCTCACTCTCTCTGTCTCTCTTTCTCTCTCAAAAATATATAAACATTAAAAAAAAATGGAGAAAGGCATCTGTTACAGATGGAAGAACACTGACCGCAGCAAGAAATGACAGGTGATGGTAAGGAGGAGTAAGAAAAATTCCTGAAAAGAAAATGCAAGAACTGTCAGAGCTTAGCTGTTGCGACATCTCCTACAGGGGCAAAGAAGCTCACCGATCCCATTAGCCCCAGTAGGTGTGGCTGGATTACCTGTCAGGTATGACCTCATTATTTCCTTCAATCACTGGAAAGGGCAAAATTGGCTGTGCTACTGGCAAAAAAGGGAAATAAGCAAGAAATGCTCAAGAATCCCACCAAAATTGCCTAAAACAAACAAAGCCCAGGTTTTAGTGCTGGAAAAATTAATTTTATTTGAACCAGTTCACCTCACCACACTGCTGGATACAAAAATAGTACTCTTCTTTTTGTTCAAGCAGAAGCTGAGGCAGACTAAACATTTCTGTCTGTGAGTAGCACTAGACTACCTCCAAGTATCAATGACAAAATGAATACTATCAGTCATGCTTCTGTTGTTAAATATGGACACTAGTCTACAACCTTCCATCTACACAGGTGGTTTGCAACCCTAGATACTTATTAAAACCACTTGGGACTGCTCTCAAATATAATGAGCTGTTGGAAAATTCTCCAGGTGATTCTCAGGCCAGGCAGCACTGAGCATATCCAACCTTGCTTTTTTTTTTTTTTTTTTTTTTTATGAATTTGGTGCTCCTGTTGAGAAGTATGTGCACTGTGCTCCATGAACAGGTACCTTGGAGAATAGACACAAAGAGAAAACGGTGGAGTTGAGAGGCCCAGGAATCCTTCTCCTAACTTAACCAGATCAACTTTACTTTTGTTTGTTTAACATGGGGGCTGATGAACTGCAACATGTCCGGCTTGATGCATGTTTTTATAAATAAAGTTTTATTGGAACACAGCCACACTCATTGGTTTAGATACTGCCTACCACTGAATGACAAAGGCAGAGTTAAGTAGTTGAGAAGGAGACCGGTAGGCCCCACAAAGCCCCCCAATTAAAAAAAAATTTTTTTTAATGTTTTTTATTATTGAGAGACACAGCATGAGCATGGGAAGGGCAGAGAGAGGGGGAGACACAGAATCTGAAGCAGGCTCCAGGCTCTGAGCTGTCAGCACAGAGCCCGATGAGAGGCTTGAACTCACAAAATGTGAGATCGTGACCCGAGCTGAAGTCGGACGCTTAATCGACAGCCACCCAGGTGCCCCTAAAGTCCCCAAATTTTCTATCTGGTCCTTTGTGGAATAAGTTTGCAGACTCCTGGTTTAACCTGTTGGAATTCTACTGATTTCTTCTGAAGCAGGTGTTTAATAAGTATTATTGAATGAATGAAAGTGTTTCACAATTAAATACAGTCTAAAGACCATCACTTATAGTTATAACGTACAATAATGAGCTGCCCCTCAGCCTCAAGCCTTGTGTCACTCATATGGAACTCCTAAAATGCTTTGGGCCATTTATATGGCTCTAACGCTAAGTGACAATTTTTCATCCTCATCATTAAATTGGGTAAGGATGGGGGGTGGAATGTTTTGTCACAGGACACTCACACTTGCCTGGGTCCTTGGGTCAGGAATCGAACTCTCACCCAAATGTAGAGAAAGAAGGTTTGGAAATCAACAGCCCTAAGAATTAGCACTGCCATTTTCTCACTTCTGGTCCTAGGCCATGTCTTGTTCCCTCTCGGGCTCTGCTTTCTCACCTCCAAGGTCCCCTTTCAGCCCTGAAGTCTAGGCTGCTTCTTTCCTCACAGCCATGACAGTCCATTGTCTCACCTGTGCATCCAGTTCCATGATATGAGCCACCTTGTTCCATCCAAAGCCCACAAACCTCCGGTCATACTCAGGGCAGTCCCTTCTCACAACAACATATGGCTCGAAATCAGCTTCCCACTCAACACGGTAAGGCGTGGTGGCAGTCCGCCACTTGGCGAAGTTTGTGGGAGCATGGCCTTTTGTCCAGACGTGGTACCTAGGTCACAGAGAGAAAAGCCATTGGGCAAAAGGAAGGAAGGAAAGGTTTATGCCGATACGGTCCTTGTGGGTTGCACTGTGTCCCCCCCAAAAGATGTTCAAGCTCTAACTTCCAGTACCTGTGAATGGGACCTATTTGGAAAGAGGGTCTTTGCAGATATATCAAGATGAGATCATGGTGGAATAGGGTGGGCTCTAATCCAACCACTGGTATCTTTATAAGAAGAGGCAAATGTGGACACTGAGACACACACTGGGAGGATGCCATGGACAGGTGGAGGCAGAGATGGAAGTGATGCTCCCACAAGCCAAGGGACATCAGAGTTGGCCAGCCTCCACCAGGAGCTGGAAAGAGGCAAGGAAGGATTCTTCCCTAGAGCCTTTGGAGGAAGAATGAACCTGCCAACACCTTGACTTTGGATTTCTGGCTTCCACAACTACAAGAGAATAAACTTCTGCCGTGTTGGGCTACCCGCTTTGTACAATTTTGTTATGGCAGCCTTAGGAGACTAACCCAGTCTGTTATGTACATCTTTCACTAATGCCAAGACTCTCACAATGAAGGGGTCGGTGAATTCGTGTATCATTTATATGGAATGAACTGCAGGTGAGCGTATGCTTGTTGATCCTACCAGAGAACACGGTGCCCCTGCCCTCGTATAACATTCTCCCCCCTGGGGCTGAACCTGTGACCGTGTCACTCCTGTGAGTATGTTACATCATATGGCAAAAGGGATCCTTGTAGAATCCTCATAGATGTAATTAAATTGACCAATCAGTTGACTTTGGACTAATTAAAAGGGGGATTCCTGAGGTGGGTCTGGCCAAATCATGTGAACTTTTAGATCTGAGTTTGGAAGAGAGTGAAGAGCCATGTGTGGGCTGCCTGTGGGGGCCACGTGGCAAAGAGCCAGCAGGGAAATGGCGACCGTGGCCTTCCAAGTGCAAGGAAAGGAAGTCCATGAGCCCAGAGTTCAGGAGAACTGTAGTCTTGCCCTCACTTTGATTTCAGCCCAGTGAGACCCTACTGAGTCTCTCACCCTCAGGGACTGTGAGGTAACAAATTTGTATTGTTTAAAGCTTCTAAATTTGTAGCAACTTGTTATTCAGCAACTTGTTATACAGCAATACAGATATTGTAAATATCTATAGCTTTAAATTGGTATAACTTAATACCAAGTTACAAATAATAAGGATGGGCTGGGATTCAATCCTAGACAGCCTGGCTCAAGGGCCAGGACCCTGAACCACTATGCTAGGTTATCTCTCTTCCGTGTCATTCTTACCCACACTCTCTGGTCTATACACACAGCAGAGAGTCAATAATCAGACACTAAGTTGAATAACTAACTAACGAGTAACCTAAAAACCTGAGGGGTACCTAAGGCAGAGGGCAGACAGTAGGGCAGGAATCTGCCTCTGGAAGCTACAAAGAGATGGCAGGAGGCTGGGAGCCTAGTGAAGGCAGCAGACCTGGCCCAAGAGCAAGGGGTTAGGGACAAAGAACATGGTAGAAGATAAAATGAAAATGAGACTGAAGGGTAGGACCGTAACATCTTAGGGAGCTACAGGGAGAACAGAGCTCGTGGTCTGGGGGTTCCACCTCCATGCAGGAGGTGAGATTTTTTTTTTAATGGGTATTTATTTTGGAGAGAGAGCGAACAAGAGGGAGAGAGCACGCATGTGAGTGGGGCAGGGGCAGAGAGAGAGGGAGACAGAGGATCCGAAGCGGGCTTGGCGCTGAGAGCAGAGAGCCCAGTGCAGGGCTCGAACTCAGGAACCGTGAGATCATGATCTGAGCCAAAGTCAGATGCTCAACCGACTGAGCCACCCAGGCGCCCCTAAAGCGAGTGAGGTTTAAGTGAGAGTGGGTGGTCAGTGGAGCCCTGCTGGCAGGGGAGGCGGCCGCTTACTTATTCTGCTCCCTCCTGACGGAGGCTGGGCCTGCCCTGAAGCCTGAGGAACTCCCCAGTGCGCGGGCACTGGCCTTTCAGTAAGCTGTGTTGTGGGGTGACATGGCCAGGCTGGCAGAGAGCAGGGACTTGAATCCTCAGCTCTATCAGTTCAGCAACTGCCACCTAAACCACAGTCACACAATGGGAAGGAAAATGAAAGGCTGAGTCACGTCACCTTAACAGAGTGTGAAAAGCAGGGATACTGCAAGATGTCGGGATTAATCAAAAAATCAGGCCGGGAAGGAGTTGATTTTCCATCTGTGAACTAGCCCAACAGGCAGCCTTGACATCTGAGACTTGCACAGAGCCAGCCCAGCATGACCGGTGGCCGTGAACATGCGCTAGGCTAAAGCATGGCACAGTGGGACCACCGCACCAGGGTTTAAAACCCACCTCCGCCACTTAGGAGCTGGGGGCCTCGGTCAGCAAAGCATTTAAACGAGGCTTCACTTGCCTCTTGCATCCACTGGAGAAAAGAGTATCTATCTTATTGGACTGCTCAGGAACTGAAATGAGAAAATGTTTATAAAGGGCTTGGCACAGTGCTAGCACACAGCAGGCGTTCAATAAATGCTCCTTCCCTAGAGGCACTTTAACAAGGCGGCTGAAAACAATGGCTCTAGCGGCGCCTGGGTGGCTCAGTCGGTTGAGCGTCCGTCCGACTTCAGCTCAGGTCATGATCTCACGGTCCATGAATTCGAGCCCCGCATCGGGCTCTGTGCTGACAGCTCAGAGCCTGGAGCCTGCTTCAGATTCTGTGTCTCCTTCTCTCTCTGCCCCTCCCCTGCTCACACTCTGTCTCTCTCTCTCAAAAAGAAATAAACATTAAAAAAAAATGTAAAAAAACAAAACAAAAAACAATGGCTCTAGAGCCTCCCTGTCTAGTTTGAATTCTGTCACTTAGCAGGTGCAGAAAACTTACTGAATTCCTCTGCTCCTTCATTTCTTTCTCTAGGTGAATTTATTAATAAATAACAATTAATATGATTCATTTCTTTCTATAGGTAAAACAGAGATGCTACTACCTGCTTCATAGATTTCTGACAACTATGTGAATTCACATAAAGTATCCAGAGCAGTGCCTGATATATAATAATTCCTCAAAAAATGAAAATATTCTCATTATTTCCCCCTTGTTTGCCCTAACTACAATGTCAATTCACAGTGGTCTTACTCCCAGGGATATCAATGCATCAATAGCCTTCTTATTTAGAATATAAACTCGTGGCCTACTGTATGAGAAAGAAGAAATGGGGGAGGGAGGCAGCTGGCTCAGTCCTCTACTCCTGGGTGGGAAGGCAGCTTTCCTTAGCTCAGCAGGAACACTGACAAGCATACTGAGTGGCTGGTCAGCACAGAACAGGGTGACATTACAGTTCACCTGCCATGAAAACACATCACAGCCTGAATACTCGCTCAAGGAACCTACCGTGAGTCCAGTAGACATTGGACTTCAAGGCTGTTCTCTGGGACCATCAGCACCAGGTAGCCTCCAAAGAAACAGAGATGAGAGGTTTCCTGGATATAGCATGTGGGATGCTACTTCTGAGAGATCTGGGGGCCTTCTGCTTTGAGCAGTGGTACTTAGACTTCAGCTGAGTACCAGAATCACCTAGGAGACTATTTTTTTATCCAATCACTGGGTTCTACCTCCAGAGCCTCTGATCGGTTACATCTGGAATAGGGCTTGAGAGTTGGCACTTGGAAGTTTCCAGGGGATGCTGGATGCTACTTGTCCAAGGAGGCTTGACAGGTCATCATTTGGATGGAAGGTGACAAAAGCAATTTCTTGGAGGGAAGGTCTATAATTTAGCACTTGGCCTTGTGGCTTGTGAGCTGTTGGCCAGAGCAGCAATCACGGACGCAGCAGGCCAAACCTCAGCTCTCATGACCACAGACATGGCCTTGAAATGAGTTCTCAGATCACCTGGGGATGGGGATGGAAGGAAAGATGCCTTGGAAATGTACCAGGCATGGAGCCATGAGGCTATGGCATCTGTAGGAAACTCAGACTGATTTTGGTCTCAGTGCCTCCATGTTTACCTTTATCTTCTGACACTGATTGGTGGGAACATTCAGGACCCAGTCCAATGGTATTAGACTTAAAAGCACTGGCTGTGCAGCTCCTAAGACCTGGTCTGAATCCAGGCTCTGCCACGTACTGGCGATGTGTCTTTGGGCAAGTTATTTAGCTTCTCAGAGTCTCAGTTTCTTTATCTGTAGAAGGGGAATAACAGTTATCTGCCTCATGGACTTGTTGTGAGGATTCCATGAGCTGATGACAGTGTCTGGCAGAAGTTATATATTCAAAACCTGGTAGTTGTTGTTATTTTTTCTCCAAGAAGAAAGAAGTCTTTGTTTTGGGGGGCAGGTATTAAACCAAGTGATTTCAGATCACTTTCCAGAATTCTGGATACAGGAAGAAGGTTGGGGTTCAAGTCCTGGCATGAGCAGGGGACCTCCACTCCTCAGTTTATCTGTATAAAATGTGTAAAAGGATCATCTCCGAATTATTGAATGAATAACCTATCTCATGAAGGTACTTTCCCAAAATAAAACTTGTTTGAGAAAACCTTCTAGAAACTTCTAGTAACTTAGTAGTAGTATGGAAACTTAAGTTATTATTACAATTTAAAAAAAAATTTATTTATTAAAAAAATTTTTTAATGTTTATTTATTTTTGAAAGACAGAGCATGAGTGGGGGAGGGGCAGAGAGAGGCGGGGACAGAGGGTCTGAAGCAGGCTCCAGGCTCTGAGGTGTAAGAACAGAACCCGATGCAAAGCTTGAACCCATGAACCGTGAGATCACGACCTGAGCCGAAATTGGCCACTGAACTGACTGAGCCACCCAGGTGCCCCACTATTACAATCTTTTTGGTAAAATTCGGGTTGCCTAGAAATGTATGATTTTTCACTCCAAGGTGGCGTTGGCCATTCTTACACTGTTCAAAGCAGAGGCTTCTCTGTAAAATCGGAGATGGGAGCAGTGGCTCTGTCTTCAGACTGTTCTGTCATGAGACCGGGGAGGACTCATACTTCCCCCAAGGGCACTACACTTACTGTTTACACTTACAGCCTGTTTCTGGGAGTCGGAGCCCCTTCCCACCTGAGCAGGTGCACACGCTCCCTGGGCACTGTGGACAGGTGGCAGGGCAGCTCCCCTGCGATGCTCCTGCAGGACTTTGGGAACTTGGAAAGTCAGGCAAGTGAGAGGCTTGTTCAGACCTGTCACTTGGGGAACAGCAAAGTCAGTGGCCCCATCTGCTATATCTGACCCTGCAGTCACCTTGATGCCATTAGTTGTTGAAGCTACATGAGCCCATCCTAGGCCTGAGGACCTTGGAGACCAGACCACTCACAGAAAAAGGAAAAGGGGGAATAGGAGTCATCATGCTAACAGGACGAACCCATTTCCCAGATGAATGAAGTAACAAACAAACCAAAGAGAGAATTCAGAGAGAGGAGATGGGATCAAGTATAAGCTGAACTTCCTACCTGATGACCCGATCCTTCCATCTGGACACATGATGTCCACCACCCATGTGCAAAACAGAGCACACGGCATGTGGGAAGAGAAAGAATGTTCCAAAGACCTAGCGGGGGCCAACGGTGCTTCTTCTGGCCTTTAAATGGTTTAATGTAGCAACAAACTTCTGGGCCAGCAGCTCTGGTGCCTGGGTTTCCAAGAAGGTCCCGGACACCCCCAGGAGGGATGGCACCGAGGGCAACTCACCTGAATGTGAAGAGAGTCCCCATGTCCAGCATTGACAGCAACTCCGCTTTGGACTTGGGGAAAGACAGCCGGTAGCGCAGTGTCTCGAATGCAGGGACAATCATCGCTTTCTTGGTGCTGGCAAGGTCAAGCTGGATGACAGACTTCCTGAAAAGAGAGGGCAGGCAGAAACAGGGTCTCATGATACCAGGCAAAGGCCTTTCCCACGTGAGGACAGGGAGAGGGTTGGGACAAGGGGGTGGAGGACAGAAAGCCCAAGTCAAACTCTCAGTTTAAAGATGGGGAAACCGAGGCTTGGGGAGGCCAAGCAGCCAGTCCAATACCACTCAGGAGTCCAGAGAAGCAATGTCACCTCTGAGCCAAGTGCAGGAGGCAGGTCTCCAAGGACTCACGGGGGGTTGGAGCTCAGCCTGCAGGAGTCACTGCGCTGGCCGCACACTCCTGCTGTGCCACTGGCCACATGGCATCGTCAGACGTAAAGCTGATGATGTGATCACCAACCTGGGCATTTCTGGGTCGCCTCTCTTGGACTCCTCAACCCCTTGAATCCCCCAGACCCTGAACCTTTAAACTAGCCAGGCCTGCCCCTTGCAGCCAGCACCCAATACAATAGAGCTTTGGTATTCCATGCAAGGGTGGGACATTCTCCATCCTCTTACTCACTCCTACCTTTGACCCTGGCCTTCTGCTCGACTCCCCTGAGACCCAGCTCCTGCCCTTCTAAATTCGTCTGCCATTGCCTAGCTCTGTGGCCACCATTCTGAAGGGGAGAAGAGCAGGAGGTTTGTAATGGACACAGTTCCTCCTCCCTAAAACGGGGCAATGATCTCTCCCTCCTGGAGCTGTTGTGGAGGCTGAACCAGGTAATATAAATACAAATGCTGTTCGGTACACTCGGCACATGGCTGACTTGTAGCAACAAAAGGTCACTATTCTGCCACGACACCATCAGTATTCCGGCTTTGGTCTTCCTATGAGCCCTTTTGGCCACAACTATGGTACTTCACTCTGGCTTCCTGCTTAGACCACTGACTCTCGGGTCTCAATGCCAGCAAGGGCTATTTGCTTATTATCTCTGAAGTCTTCCTTGGGGGAATCGAGGCACTGGAAGACATTTTGCAAAATACTGGAAGCAGCAGTTCCATAGCAATGCAACTTATTGCCGTATTGTTAAAGTCACTTCACTCGACACAACTTTGAGCCTATGCGTAAGCAGGGACTGGTCTGCAAAGGGAAGTCATGCTACCATTTAGTAACTGTTAGCCCGGGCCAGCGTGGGGCAAGAACAGAGCCGCAGTTTGAGAAGGATGAGGCAGGGCTTGGTATCCATCCATGATGAGGTCAGAATAAGGACAGGTCTCAGAAGTTACCCTTGCTTAAGGGGTAGCACCAGTGTCCCCTTGAGTAGAGGTGGCTGAGATGGACCAGAAGGTTATTTTAGAATGCTCTGAATATCATTTGTAGTTCATTCTTTAGAATTAGGCTTGTGTTATGTTCACTATATACCAAATCATATATGGTCCCGATGGCACTATTTCTGGGGAGACTCATAGAGGGTGACACCAAGATAGAATCTGGGTGAGCTATATTTAGCCAGTTGGAGGACAAGTAGTCTGAGTCAGACAGCTTTGGTCTGCGTTCCTCTCCTGCTTTGTGTCTCTGAACAATGACTTCATGGTTTCAAACACCAAAGATTCCCTCATCCACGGCCAAGCATTCTCTTCTATATCAATCCTATATTAGACATCAGCAGAACTGAGGCTCGTCACCTTTCCTCCAGGAAAATTAGATACCTCATCTACTGGTTCTGGGTGTTGAGGATGGGATACATGGGTCTACAGAATTTCTCTGGACTCACCAGGTAGCAGAGCCCCTGCAACTACCAGGAAGGAGGGGTTGGGAGGTCCCCCCCTCCCAGCACGGATGGATAGTTGCTACTTATTGAACAATCACTGAGCACACCCACTATGTGCCAGGCACCACGCTAGGCACTGGGAGACACAGACTGAACAAAATAGGCCGCATCTTTCCTGCCTGGTATTTACATTCTTGTCTCAAATATCTCAGGATGCTAAAAGCCCAAGATTGCATTTGCAGATAATTGTGTTAAGATAATTGGAAAAAGCGTGGGAGGCCAGTAGCTCTGAACCACAAAGGGATGGGCGAAGCGTGCATACACAGCCACAACAGAGATCCAGGAATGCACGTGTGTCTATCTTTATTACTTTTATAATCACAGTCACGGTGGCCACTTCTCAGGCTGCCTGCTCAAAGATGACTCCCCTTCTCGTTGTCCCTGTGTGGAGGAGCAGCTCCCAGAACACACGGCCAGGGCAGTGTTCAGGGGCAGACACTTGACTCAGGCTGAGCAAATCAGTTTCTCACTCTTGGAAGTTTGAACGGAGATGCAGAGACTGAAAACCAAAGAGCTGACATGTACTAATGTCAGGCGGCACTCTAGAGGCTTCTGAACTTCGAAAAAGATTCTTTTTAACATCTTAATTTATTTTTGAGAGACAGAGAGCACAAGCAGGGGAGGGGCAGAGTGAACGGAACACAGAATCCGAAGCAGGCTCCAGGCTCTGAGCTGTCAGCACAGAACCTGATGTGGTGCTCGAACTCACAAACCATGAAATCATGACCTGAGCCGAAGTTGGATGCTTAACTGAGCCACTCAGGCGCCCCGAGGCTTCTGAACTTCTGCTGCAGAGGGGCCCAGAGCTTCCCAGGTTAATTATGGTCTCAGGTATTGGTTTTTCCAGATTCTACTTTGATTCCATAAGAAATACCACTCAACTAGTTTTTGTCTTGTTTTCCTTTGATTTCTTTTCATTTTTATTAAGCTGCCTACCATTGGTTTCTGTTGCTTGCAGCCAAACCACCCTGATCGATAAGTTGCAAGGCCCAGAGTAAGCAGACCCAGTAAGCAGCATGCTTCACAAAATGCAGCCCGAGAAAGCCTTATTTCCCTGCATAGAGAGCATCAGATTCTGGAGTGCTTTCTGCAAATTCCCTTTAATCTCCCTGAAACACGCACTGCCACAAAGATGGGTTTGTCACTAGATAGGCCCATTACAGACTCAGTTCAGAGGTTCTGATATCGATGTCCTGAATGGGTCTCATTACGAAGTTGTTGCAGCAGTAAAGTGGTTCCAGGATGCTGACTCTGAGCACATCTGCTCATGGACATGGCAAAGACAGCTTGGATCCTTCCACACGGCTTCCTTCCCTTGCTGGGGGTTTGTGGACCACCTAGGGATGCACAGCATGCCTCCACTATTTACCTGGAAAGTGAGTCCTGCAGGAGATGGAGTGTTTCCAATGCAGAATCTTCAGGGAACAGAGGGGCAGTATAGTTGAGGTGAGAAGGCTAGACCGGGAGCCAAGAGACCTGAGTTCTGGAGCCAGCCCTAACAGGCTGAGTGACTTTTGGTCACTTCACTCATTCCTCTTAGAATCCTAAATCTAGATTAACACTGAAGATTCTAGAAGGCAGTCTGGTACAGGAGCAATCAGACACACTTAGCTTCTAGTTCTGACTCTAGAAAGTCACTTGAACCATTCTGAGATTCAGAGTTCATGCTCTCGTTAAATATTTTGGTGAGGAAAAGCACACGTGCATATGGAAATACTTGGTGCCATGCCTAGCACATGTTAAGCACTGCATATGTGATGGTTCAGCCTATGACGGTTGCTTTTACGTGCCAACTTAGGGAGGCAATGCTGCCAGCTGTTTGGTGGAACCACTCATCTAGATGTTGCAATGAAAATATTTCATGGATATAATTAACGTTTACAATCAGCTGTCTGGAAATAAAGGCCTGAAAACAAGGCCCGAACCCACAACTGTGAGATCATGACCTGAGCCGAAATCAAGAGTGGGATGCTTAACCAATGGAACCACCCAGGCTCCCCTGGAGTGAGGGACTCTTAAAAGAAACCTTAGGCTTCTACTGAAGTAGTTCAGAACCCTGTGCAGCACATGCAAGTGACATGGGGCCAGCCAGCACTGGGTTCAAATCCTGCCTGCCACTCTCTTATGACCTTGGGCATGATGCTCCATTTCTCCTGCTCACAGGTTCCCCGTCTACAAAGTGGAGATGATGACTCTTACCAATAGGGCTGCTGAAAGGATGAAGCAGAACAGTCCCTCTAGAGCCCGACCCAGTGCCTGACTTAGAATAGCTGCTTCACAAACAACCCCCTTCCCCTTTCCGGCTCAGCTTACTGATGGGCCTGTTGCAGGAGATGCATGAGTGCAGGGGAGGTGGGAAATAGAACACACTCTCACACCTGGGGCGGGACTCTGGCTGCCAAGCTGCTTATCTACGGAGACAGACTGTGTTAGATCTCTGTCTCCAGCCAGCTCTCTGGGTCCTTCTTCATGTCCAAAACAAATCAGGTGTTCCCGGCAGATTAAGTTTGGCTCTGTCTGATCTGGCCGAGCTGACGGGGGGAGGGAGACCGTGCGCCGGGTAGCATCTGTATTCAAGCCCTACTAGTACTCTCTCCTGCACATCTTCCCTAGGCATCTCCCCATAGCCTGCTCAAGTCTACAAATACTGCCTGCTTTGCTCTTGCCTGGGAAAAGTGGTGAGCAGGGGAGAGGACATGAGCAGTGAGGATTCCTATACCAGCTGACGGGGTGGCAGAGAGCGGACTGTAGGCTCACCCGGGCTCAGTGTAATGTCAAAGAAACAGCACGAAAGGGTACCCTGTAAGGTAGACAGGCTTCCTAGGGTTTCGAATGACTAAACCCCAAGACTGGTCCTGACCAGTGCGTGTGCACATCCAAACACACAAGCACATACACCCCTCCCTCCATCTCTCTCAACCTCTTTTCACCCCATCCTCTGCCCAAGAGGCAGGTCTCTGTCACCAGGGAAACAGGTACCAGGCACGAAGAGATTACAGAAGAGCATCTCAGAGAAATAAGGAACAGGGCACTGCAGAGCTCTTCTGACTTCACCCCATCAGTGGTGAGGACAAGGGCTTGGGCTGCCTAGCATTGCATCCTGGTGGATCACTTATCCTCTCTGTGCCAGTTTCTGTATCTGTGATCACAGGGGAGGTGACAACAGCACTAGTCTCAGAGGGGGTCTGTGAGGACCACACAGCACTTAAACAGAGCCCTGCAGATGGTAACCACACCATGCACGACGGCCACTAGCACGACTGCCCACCCATCTTCTCACAGCGGCTTGACTGGGGTCCCAAAGGCTGGCGCCAGCACTGGCCAAGGTCTGACTCTGCTACTCATCTGTTCATGTCCTCACTTATTCCACCACGTGCTAGAGGCTGTGTGAGCACTTGGGATACATCAGTAAATACAACAGGCAGACATTCCTGTCCTCGTGGAGCTGACATTTCCAGGACGGAGACACAACAGTAAGTGAATTACTGTTGGAAAGCAAGAATTTCTGTGAGAGAGGAAGGGGCTGGGTGAGGGGTATTAGGAATGCCAGGGGTGGGGAGTGGGTGGCGGTTTTAGATAGGGCGGTCCAGGAGGGCCTCACGGAGAAGGGTGAGCAGCAAGTGAGGGAGCAGTCATGTGATCTGGGGCAGGCGCTTTCCAGGCTAAGGAAGCAGCCAGTGCAAAGGTCCTAATGACGAGAGCACAATAAGGAACAGGGAGAGTCCCTAAAAGTGGGGCCAGAGAGGCAACGAGGGGAGAAGGGGTGCTGCAGGTCACATGGGGTCGTGTATATCACTGAAGGTTGAGGTGGGCAAGAGAACAGCACTCCCTCTCCTCCGAAAGTGTCCATGTCCTAATCCCAGAAACCTGGCAACACGCAACCTTACTTGGCAAATAGGACTTCGCAGATGTGATTAAAGATGCTGAGATGGAAAGATGATCCTGTTTTACTTGAGTGAGTGCAGTGTAATCACAAGGGTCCTTATAAGACAGAAGCAGGAGGGTCAGAGTCAGAAAGAAAGATGGGATGATGGAAGCAGAGGTAGGGGTGAGGTGGCCACAAGCCAAAGAATGTGGATCCCCCTAGAAGGCAAGACATTCTCCCCTAGAGCCTCCAGAAAGAACGCAGCCTGGGGTGCCTTGATTTCAGCACTGAAAGACTGATTTCCGATCCTGATCTCCACTACTGTAAGATAATACGTTTGTGTTGTTTTCAAGTATGTTCGTGGTGATTTGTGACAGCAGCCACAGGAGACCAATACAGAGGTCTTGGGATTTTACTTAGTGAGATGCAGTGCCACTGGGGACTCTGAGCTAAGGGGTGAGATGGGCTGCTTTCTATATTAAAAGAATCCCTCCAGGGGTGCTTGGGTGGCTCAGTTGGTTGAGTTTCTGACTCTTGACTTCAGCTCAGGTCATGATCCCAGGGTCATGGGATTGAGCCATGTGTTGGGCTCTGCGTTGCGAGTGGAGCCTGCTTAAGAGTCTCTCTATCTCTCCCTCTGCCCCTCTCCCTCTGCCCCTCTCCCCTGCTTGCTTTCTCTCTCTCTCTCTCTCACTCTCTAAAAAAGAAGGGTCTCTCTGGCTGCCTTGTTGGTAAGAGGTTCCAGTGCTGCACGGGCAGAAGCAGGGAGATCAGTCAGGAGGCTCCTGAGGTGATGCAGGTGAGCTAGCTTGCACCAAGCTAGTAACAATGAAGGCAAAAAGACTAGCCTGGTTTTAGAGCCAGCAGGATTCCCTGACCCACTGGGCGTGGGCTGTGAAAGTGGAGTACAGGAGGTGACCCAAGGCTCTTGGCTTGCATCATGGGAAGACAAGTTGCTATCAACAGAGATGCTGGCGTGGGCTTTTGGGGGAAGATGAGACTTCAGTTTTGAACAGTTCATTTGAGATGCTCATGGGAGAACTGAGCAGAGGCACCGAGAAGGCCATTGGGACATAGGAGTTTTGAGGTCAAGGGACAGGGCTGGGTGGAGCTATATTGGGGATCAGTGGCAGATGCCTTTAAAGCCACAAGACTGGACATCACAGAGGGACGGTGGAATGAGAAGAGAAGTAGACAGCGATGAGAATTACAGAGAGGGACTAATAAAGTCAAGAACCACCAGGAGACAGGGATGTACTTCGGTAAGCCACGAAGAAAGAAATGGAGCAGCCATCAGTGGTCAAATGCTGTGGAGGAGTGAAGAGGAGAAGCGGGCACTGACCATTGGATTTTGGCAACGTGGTTTCTCCCTTGATGGCTGCCACCTGGACCCGAAGCAGCAGCCAAGACCAGCTAATGGGTGGGTGTGAGAGCCATGGCCATTTGGCATGGCCTGCCTGTACTTCTGCAGAAACGAACCAAATCAACGTAAGAGGAGGGTCAAATCATTTGTCAGGAACGGGATCCACGTCACCATGCTGGCCTCTCGTCCCCCACCCAGCATGCACGCTGATGGTCAGAAGAGGCTGGCTATGGTGGAAGCAGGGGTGTTCAGAGAGGCCAGGATCACTCGCCAAGAAATGGGACCTTACACTTGGCAAAAACATACAACCCTGTTGTCACGAGTATCTTTGCTGTGAAAAATGTTTAGTTTCACCGTATGTGATTAGAGGTTGGAAAGAACTGACCGGCATGGTGCGGTGGAGAGGAAATAAGTAAAACCTCCCCACTGACACCTGACCTCTTAACCGTGTGCTGGGAGCCAGGAGAGGAGGCCAAGTTTTCCATTTAGACCCTCTAGGGGTCCCACAAAGGGTCACGATTTGCCTGCAAATGGGACTTGAGTTACTTGCCAGTTTCCCTCAAAGGATTAGCTAACTCCTTCCTCTCTACTTACCTGCACTCTGCTCTGTTCAGAATTCCCTGAAACAAAAGCTTCCTCTCTCACGGGCGTGGGCTTAGGCACTGCCAACCCCATTTGATGTTATTTTTAGGAAAACAAAATGAGAAAAATAATCTACCTCCAATGTACATAAAAATGAGAGGGGCGTCTGGGTGGCTCAGTCGGTTAAACATTTAACTCTTGATTCTGGTTCAGGTCATGATCTCACGGTTTGCAGGTTCGAGCCCTGCATTGGGCTCCATGCTGAAGTGAAGAGCCTGTTTGTGATTTTCTCTGTCTCCCTCTCTCTGCCCCTCGTCTGCTCATGTTCTCTCTCTTTCTCAAAATAAATACAACTTAAAAAAATTTTTTAAAAAGGAGACAACACAGTCAAATTTGAACAGGAAGAAATGGTTTTGGAATTATCTCCTGTTTCGGTCTATATTGGGTGGGAGGGAGGGGGGCACAGCCGTAGGGCAGGCAGGGCAGTGGAGGATAGCGGACATCAGGTGTCAGTTCTGGGCAGGCAAAAGGGAGAAGGGCAGGGGATGGGATGAACCAGGACCCACACCCCTCACTGAGATGCTCTTCAACTCCTGCTGTGTGGTAGCCACATGGCATTGTGGCATCCCTGTGGCCAGGCAGTCTGAAGTTTCAAGAGGAGCCAGCTAAAATTCAATGCATTTGAGGGCTGAATCTCCCTCAGGGGGGTGCCAGTTTGAAGGAGGCTGAATAGTAAGAAAGAGCGTGATCTTTATTTAAAAAAAAATTTTTTTTAAGTTTATTTATCTTGAGAGAGAGAGAGATTGCAAGGGAAGAAGGGGAAGGCGGCGGGGAGAGAGAATCCCAAGCAGGACCTACACTGTCAGCACAGAGCCTGATGTGGGGCTCGGACTCATGAACTTTGAGATCATGACCTAAGCAAGATCAAGAGTCGGACGTTTAACTGACTGAGCCACCCAGGCGCCCCAAGTGTGATCTTTTAGATGACAGAGATCCTATCTGAACTCTACCCCTTCACTAATTGTACAATCGGGGCAATTAGCTCAACTCTCTGGGCTTTTGTTTCCTTATCTTGATAATAAACATTTCACAGACCTGGTTATTAACAGAACTGAGATACTACACTCATTAATTAATGGACATTTATGAAGCCAGGCATAGAAACGGAGTAGAGAGCTGAATGAACAGATATAACCTCTGTCTGCACAGAGCTCAAAGTGCAGGGGGGGAGGAAGACAGGAGTGCAGGGCTCTCTGGTGCAGGGTCACAGAGAGTTTCCCACCACTGTGTTCGAGGAAGCAGGAGTTAGCTGGTTAGGGGAGGGGGCTCTAAATATTTGCACAGCTCTGAAAATGAGAAAGCACATAAGGTTTGGGGAAACTGAATTTCTTAGAAATGCCTGGTACATTCATTGTGGGTGGTCAAGAGACGGTAGTAAAGAATGCTTATGTATGTTCAGTACCAAGCATCTTAAACACTTTATATGCTTCACTTCTTGAACCATTGCCATGTAGGACACAGGCACCAGTATTTCCAGTTTACTGATGAAGCCACTAAGACTCCAAGAGGCTGAGCAATTTGCCTTATAACCCAGCTGGCAGGTGCAATCACCATCATCACATCATCATTATCAAGTGAAGGTGATGACAATCACTGTTTTAGTTAAGGCTGCACCAGCTTAGAAATAACTGGGAAAGATCAATAATCATGGGATCTGTCTCAGCCAACTCTGTTCATGTGGGGACTTTACATCTGGAGCACTGAGCCTCTTGGAGTCCATGGGTCAAGGCAGCTGATGGAAGAGCCAGTGGGAACGGGAAGGAAGGAGACACCGGTGGCTACAGCCTGTATGCTTATCCTCACGGCACACCCTTCCTCACAGCAGCCAGGTGGGGCAGAGGCCAGAGTGCAGGCGGTGTCTGGAGACGTGAGCACCGATGTGCTGGCTTACTGAGCCTCCCACACTGGCGATTTCCTTTCTTCAAACAAGTGGAGTCTGCCACCGAGGCCCCGGATCTGGCCACGATCAGTAGTGTCCCTTCATTGTCAAATCTGACACTTCTCCATTTCCATCTTCCCCGACTCCTCTCTCATTTGGTACTAAGACCACGCCCTCTGCCCTCAGCTGGAGAACTCCATCCCAGAATTTCTGGACAGCAGCTTCCCCCTTGCATCGGCTTTGATCAGGGAACTGCTTTGGGCATCAGCCCTTGTGGTGCTGGTTACCATTTGGATATCTCTTGTTCTGTCTACCTTTGGGCAGGGGTGGGGGTAGGGGGGAATCCTTGATTTCTGCTCGTGCGAACTTCTGCTCCCATAACAGAATTGGCTGAGCTGGTATTTTGTGGCAGTGCGATGAATGGCTGGGGCCAATGCTGACCAGTGACAGACTGCTGGGAACCATGGGCTGAAGGCACTGGGGCTGGCGTCGAAATGCCAGGAGAGAAGGAGGAGGCTCATCAGCTCTCGGAGCCTTGCATTTGCACAGCCCAGTTGGCAGCATCCGATATCAGAGAGCATGCTGTTTAATCAAACCTGAGCTGTAAGGAGTCCAAGCAGCTCTTATGGGCTCCTGGGGACTTAGGTGAAAGTCATATTCAAAAGGGATGGGAGGCGGGAAGGAAAGTTATGCTGGAGTGTGCACCTATTTCTGAAACCCCAGAATGGCCTCACGCTTTCTCTTAAGGCTTTGTGCACAGCCGGCAGGAGGAGCTTTGCCCTTGCACCTCTCCTGCCCACCTCTGCTGGCCTTGACGCATCCCTCGGATGATGGGCCCACATCTTCTTGGGGACTGCTTCCTTCTGGACAGCTCTGCTCGCTGGGGATCGTGGGAGGTGGTTCTGGACAGTTCTGCTCGCTAGGGATGGTGGGAGGTGGCAGCGGTCACAGCATGCAGACAGCCTGCGTGCGTAACCTGTCAGCTCTGCCAGGCCTGAGGTCAGGGACGCACCTCGTCCACAGCTGTGTATCTAGCTCTGGCACACACTAGGCACTCAATAAGTGTACAGAGAATGAAGGAATTCGTCTATGGTTGTACTATGGAGGAGAGGATGGTATTGCAAATGTTATCCTTTGGAAATGATGGAGTTTCCAAAACTGGGTTGAAATTGTGGTTGGTCCTGCCCCTTAATCCACAGGACCTCTGGGCACATTCATCTTCTGCACGTTCATCCTCTCGCTTGGATAACGGGAATGGAAGCCCTGTGCACTGACTGGGTCGCCATAAAAAGGAGAACATTTGTCGAGCACGTAGCACAGTGCCTGGTACACAGAAGGCACTTGTAAAATGCTCCTTCCTTCCTTGTTCCTTCGCAGACTGCTGTGCGGTCACATTCTCTGGTGATGTTCTCCAGGAGTACGTGGGCACAGCTGGGGTGGTCCCTGCTCGAAGAGAAAGCTGAGGCACACGTCTGAGGCTCACCCTCAGCCCCTTTCCTGATTTCAGCTTCTTCCTGGAGCTAGTGGGTGGGCAGGGTGCAAACCAAACCCATAAGTGAGCTCAGATGGTGAGAAGCAGCAGGCTAGTGTGGCCACAGGTGTAACCAACCGGGGAGGGGCAAGGAAGGGCATTCGTGTGTGTGTGTGTGTGGGGGGGGGTGAGGGAGCATAAGGCAAGCTGACACCTGGCAACCCCTCCCCCACTCCGTGGGATGTGTGTGATAGTACTCAGGCACTCCTGGCTGCCCAAGGACACAGGAAAGGAAAGAAAACAAATGGTTAACTGATAGAGATCACAGTCCTGCAGGACCCAAGTCTTCATTAGTTTACAAATGTCTTAGTAAACCACAAGAAAAAGGCAATCTTCTCAACAGCCTAATCTCCAGAAATCCTTAGACTTAGTTTCCTGGAGCCCCCAAATCACCCTCCCCTCCACAGTGATGTGGGGAACAGGCAAGGAGGGAATGGTAGGTAAAGTTAAGTTGCTTTATAACCTGCAGCCCACGGATAGATACTTGAGACAGAACACAGAGTCACACATTTCTCCAGCAACCCCCGTCCTGTCCCAACGCTAATGTCTTACTAGAGAGAAAACAACTTTAACTTGACAATAGCAAGGCCTCCGGTATCCTAGAAGTCCTCTTTAGCATAGAAAGCTCATTTGGAAATCCCCCCCCCCTTTTTTTGTCTTTACCTCCCCTAACTCCCTAGTATACAATTTTTTTTATAATGTTTATTTATTCTGGGGAGAGAGACAGAGCATGAGCAGGGGAGGGGCAGAGAGTAAGGGAGACACAGAATCCAAAGCAGGCTCCAGGCTATGAGCTGTCAGCACAGAGCCCAACGTGGGGCTCGAACTCACAAACCACAAGAGCATGACCTGAGCCGAAGTCAGATGCTTAACTGACTGAGCCACCCAGGTGCCCCAACTCCATAGTATATAAATGGTCACCCCTCACACTTATAATGCAACTCTTTCTGCCCAAGGGTCCTGTCCCCGTGCTTTAATAAAATCACCTTTTTTTGCACCAAAGACGTTTCAAGAATTCTTTCTTGGTCATCAGCTCCACACCCCCACCACTCCACAACCCCATCGTGTATATGTGTGTGTGTGTGTGTGTGTGTGTGTGTGTGTGTCAGGGAGGCTAGGAGAGGCCCCTGTCTCCAGCTGCTCCCACCCCCACCCCTTAAACCACCTAGCTTCAGTAGCACTAGATGTAAGCATGGCTTTAACCAGAGTGTTGGGGCTCTGAACCAGGTTCAGGTTCACCTGAACCGCCTCTCTGAGGGCTCAGCAGCCTCCCTCAGGGCGGGGGAAGGCAGGGGCAGAGTGCCGCTGTCCTGATTACTGTGCTGATAACCTTAGAGGCAGGCCCCACACAGCCAGCCCTGCTTCCTCTTTGAACAGGGAGGCAGGTAACAGGGTGGACTCAGACCCTATTCCAGTTGCCTAGGAAATGAGCTCCCGGCAGACAAGCTTCCAGGAGGTATGTGGGGACAACAGCAAAGACTTGCAAATGAGGGTGATCAGGCTGCCCACAGAGAATGCGACTGTAAAAGACACACATAATGGATGAGGTCTGGAGAGCCAGGGGGCTCCCAGGCCCCAGCAAGATCCCGTGGCTCCGAAATTGGTGGCATTAACATATCCAGAGAGAGAACCTGTCAGTCAGAGAGGGGTCAGGAAGAAAGAGAAGCTGAAAATGAGTCTTGGGGGCAAATTTTTAAACAACGAAATAGCTATAGTTACAACACCACGCTCCACGCTAGGGACTCCATATTCACCACCTCACGTAATTCTCAACATCCCTACCGACCCCTATTTAACTACCCCATGGCCACCATATTTACTGTTAGCAATCAGGGCTGAACTTCGGGGAGCGCTTTCTCTGTGAGGGCACTTTGTTAAGTGTTGGCTGTGGGTTATGGGAGGGCAGTCAATACCCCCGAAGTTAGGAGGGCAGCTTTGGGGCAGGCTGCCCGATTCACATCCTACCTGGACCCTCACCAGCTTGTGCTCTCGAGCAAGTTACACCGTTGTGCCACAGCTTTCTCTTCTCTGTGCGTGTGGTAGGGGGTGGGGGGCAGTTGTGAAGCTTAAATGGGTTATCTCATGTAGAGGTGAAGACAGCTCTCCAATGCATGGAATAGCACTTGACAAATACAACCCGTGATGATGGGCGTGGCCATCATGATGGCGGTGGAGATGGGCCCATCAGGCAATGGGAGCAATAAACAGCATAAGCATAGAACCCTTGGGATAAGCCCAAGATAAGTGAATTGTCCCCTTGGCAATGCTGTGCCTGAGGGCATGCTTCTTAGTCTAACCCACCTCCTCTCTAAAATGAGTTGTGATGAGGTGAAATGAGAAGATACAGGCAGAGTGCTGGTAACAGTGCTTGGCACATAGTAAGTGCTCAATAAACGTTAAATGTCATCGAGATAGCAGGCTTAAATGATGAATTAACCCGAGGAAGTGCCACGTAGTCATGGCTCTTGGAAGGCAGCCAGTCGGCCTTGCTTGGTGCTACCTCGGCCTGGTCTTTTCAGATTTCTGCACTCGTTCAACAAGTATTTATAGAGAAGCTATGTGTGCCAAGGGAAATTTGATGCGGGAAGGTGGTTAGACATCATCCTGGAGAGAATAGAATAAAACTGAAATCTGTCATTCCTGCACGCTGTCAGAATACAGTATCCGCGTAGGGTGGCATGTTCGTCCCCTAGAAAGCAAAAGCAACATTTGCAAAGCAGATGTTTTAAGTTTCAGGCAGTGAACAAAGATGAGGATTCTTCAGGATTAGTGAAAGGGGCGGGAAGCTTGCCCAGTCTCATGGATCTCCCTCTACCTTCCGGAACAGCCCTTGAAAGTGCCAGGATGTATCAGGCCTCTACGCCTGTTAGTCCTTCGAGTCCATTACCGACTACCCAACTCTTTTCGAGGCCTCCCCTGTCCACCACACTGGGTCACCTGGTTGTGAGTCTGAGCTCCTGGATCTTCTCTGTCTGTACCAATAACAAGAACAGCAACAGCAACGACAGTTGAGAGTAGCCCCTAGAATGTAAACCCCATGAGGGCAGGAACCTACGGGGCCTGTTCTGCCCACTGAGATAGCCCTGCACCTGGAACAGTGCAGGGCCGCGGCAGCCATGACAATTCGGGGAATGAAGCACGTTCCAAGGCATTTTGCCAGGTGCTGTGCAAATACTACTATATTTAATTTTCCCAGGACCTTAAGAGGAAAGGAATAATATGATCCCCATTTCACAAATGAAGAAAAAAAAAGTTACAGAAACTTAAGTACCTGTCTGGAGGCCAACTAAAAGCTGAGTAAAGGGTACTCAGAATTGAAAGGCAAGGCTGGGGGCACCTGGGTGGCTCAGTCGGTTAAGCGTCTGACTTTGGCTCAGGTCATGATCTCACAGTTTGTGAATTCGAGCCCCACGTCGGGCTCTGTGCTGACAGCTCGGAGCCTGGAACCTGCTTCGGATTCTGTATCTCCCTCTCCCCTACTTGTGCACTTCCTCTCTCTCTCTCTGTCTCTCAAAAATAAATAAACTTAACAAAAAAGAAAAAGAAAGGCAAGTCTGAATGACTCCGGGGACAGCACTGTCACAATGCAGCACACTGCCTGGCACATAATAGGTACTCACTAAGTATTTTTTTGAATAAGTGAATATAACTACACAGCTTCTCATTTTATAAGAAAAAAAGTGGAGGTGGTTATATGAAGTCACCCGGGGGCACCAAAGCTGGCAGTTTGCAGTGGGAAGGGGTGGGGGTGGGGGCCTGGCAATGAAGTCCAATTCTGAGTGTTGTGAGCAATTCTGAGTGCTGTATACTGACCATTCCCTCACACGAGGCTATCGTTAGCCCCTTTATTCATTGAGAAAACATAGGATTGGAGAGACGAAACTGCCCCAAGTCACACACCTGGTAAGAACCAGGATTCGGATGCAGGTCTGCTGCGCCCCGCTGAATCCCACTTGACGCTTCTGAGATCCGGTGGAAGCCACACATCTACCAGCTCCTTTAGGAGGAACTGGCGAAGAGGCGGGGGAGAGATTTCAGTGAAATCCTGCAGCTGTGTCCGTGCGAATAACTGATTTCATTATTTTCCAATTGATCTGTTTGTTTTTGCTATAATATTAGCTGGTTGGTAAGCAACTGCTGAGGGGAGCCATGATGCTGGACTGTGTGGGGAAAGGTGCCCCCAAAAGGACGATACGAATGTCTGGGGGGGTCCAATGAGAGGGCTGCCAGTCAGCCTGTGCTGGTGTCCCGGGGTCTGAGAGTGGTCTGGCCCCTTCCATTAGGGAGCAGGCTGTCACAGAGGCAAGCCCACCTTCCTCTGCTGACACTAAAATTTGACTTCGCTGGGGCCTCAGTTTGGTCACCTGTAATAACCGTTACCTCACAGAGAAGTGTGAACAAGAGAGGTGACGTATAACAAGGCAGCTGGCAGGCTTGCTGGCCCATGTTAAGGGCTCAAGAAATTGTAACTATCCTCATTTTTAATATTAACGTTTTAACAGAGTTTGGGGAGAGCGTTTTGTTGGAAATCGATGCTGAAGAAGTCAGTCTTGAAGAGGGTCCGCCGGCCTTGTTGGGGTCCACGACTCTCATGGCAAGCAGTTCTTTTAACCTCATCCCAAAGTCATGATATAATCTTAACCTCATCCCAAAGTAATGATATAATACTGGTCACGAAGCACATCCACTTTTAGTGTCTGGATCAGAAACACATTCATTCCGTTCACTGGGGACAAAATTTTCCAGAAGCTGATGGCAAGCCAATATGGTTATCTTCATATGAGAAGAACAGTACGTGCTTATTTGGGGCTCCTGATAGAATCATATTCCTGACCAGTCCCCCCAGTTCTGGTGCCTAGGAATTACCTAGGTCAGAGGTCACAAACTGGTGGCACAGGATGGGGGTGGGAAGTTCTATTCAGCCTGAAGACATATTTGATTTGGGGCTCAATAGTGTTTTTGTTTTTGTTCTTTAAATTAGTTGTCAACATTAAAAATCAAAACACAAAAATCCAAGTTTCCAGGTTCTCTTGAAAAATATGAAGACCTCAGCCCTGTCCCCCATTCCCAAAGCAATCATGCCACAACCAAGGTGGAGAGAAGCCAGCAGCCAGAGGTGGGGGCTGGGCTCAGCATTCTTGGCTCTTTTAGGCCAAGACTGCATTTCTGCCTCCTGATAAAAGTTCATTTCTTCATTTTACAATGCGGAAACAGGCTGGTAAAAATAGGATTGCTGGAAGCCACACAGTTCACTACGGCACACGGGGTGAGTGGGAACAGGATTCCTGGGTCTCAGCCAGTGTCCTGTCCACCATAACACTCAAAGTCAATGCCAAGATATCCTGCCCAGTCCTGGAAGGAATGGGCACAGCGGATCAACAGGTGGCCAGCATGTGGGCCAAAGCAGGCAGGACTTCTGGGTGAAGGCTTTGCAAAGGAAGACTTGGGTGGCAGCACTTGGAAGAGATTCCTCTTCCCTTTCAACGTCTAGACACCTTTGCAGAAAGTTACTGATTTCAGCTGCAGGATCCCTCACTGGTCCATCTAACTGTCACCCTGCTCCTTCTGATCCCTGCGTCAGGCCCTCAGTGCCTCCCACCTGAATTAATGCAATCGTCCCCTCACTTATCCCCCTTCCTCTGGCCCTGCTGATTGAGATCCTTCACAAAGCAACCAGAATGATCTTCCTGAAATGAACATCTAATCCGGCCATTCTCTCCATGACCTTCCATTGCTTTCCTCCCTCACGGAGTCCAAACTCCTCAGCATGTTTTACACGAAGTTCTGCGGGACCCACTCTGGCTTACATTTCTGGCCACATCATCTCTTGCTGTTCTCTTCATCAAGGCTCTCACCACCCTGCACCTCTGGAATGGACAGCTCCTTCTACCTGGAACATCGCTACTTCTACCAGCAAATTCCCACTCAGCCTCCGCTTAGATCTATCTTCTTCAGGACATCCTTCCTCCCACCCCAGACTAGGTGAATTCCACTGGGAGGGGGCACAGTCCCTCACAGAACCTCAAGAATTTACATCTTTAATGGTCATTCCTGCTGGCCTGTAAATGCTGGGATTCATAGTTCCTCTCTGTGTGGCTCACATACATGGGGGCACATAGTAGGTACCTTACAAAAGTTCATACACTAAATGAATGACAAGATGGAGGGGAAGAAGAATCAGGAGAGTCACAATGTCTTTTCACTCTAGACGGGCAAGACACAGCTTCCCTGTTCTCAGTTTCCACATGTATACTTTAAAGAGAAGACTGGATAATACAATGCAACACTCCAAAACCAAATAATCCAACTAAGAAATGGGTAGAAGACATGAACAGACACTTCTCCAAAGAAGACATCCAGATGCTCAACAGACACATGAAAGGATGCTCAACATCACTCATCGTCAGGGAAATGCAAGTCAATACCATGATGAGATACCACCTCACATCTGTCAGCATGGCTAAAATCAATAGCACAGGAAACAACAGGTGTTGGTGAGGATGTGGAGAAAAGGGAACCCTTTTGCACTGTTGGTGGGAATGCAAACTGGTGCAGCCACTCTGGAAAACAGTGTGGAGATTCCTCAAAAAGTTAAAAATAGGACTACCCCACGATCCAGTAATTGCACTACTGGGTATTTACCTCCAAAATACACAAACACTAATCCAAAGGGGTACATGCACCCCAATGTTTATAGCCACATTATTTACAGTAGACATACGGAAACAGTCCAAGTGTCCACAGATAGATGAATGGGTAAAAAAGATATGGTGTATATATATGTATACACACACACACACATGCCCCACAACAGAATATTAATCAGCCATAAAAAGAATGAAATCTTGCCATTTATTACAACATAGATGGAGCTAGAGAATATAATGCTGAGCGAAATAAGTCAGTCAGTAGAAGACAAATATCATGATCTCACTCATATGTAGAATTTAAGAAACAAATGAGCAAAGGAAAAAAAAGAGAGAAACCAAGAAACACACTCTTAACTATCGAGAACAAACTGATGGTTACCAGCGAGGAGGTGGGTGGGGGGATGGGGGACAGGTGATGGGAATTAAAGATATGCTTATCATGTTGAGCACTGAGTCATGTACAGAACTGCTGAATTGTTGTATTGTACACCTGAAACTAATATATCACTGAATGTTAACTATACTGGAATTAAAATGAAAAACTTAATAAAAAAAAAGATTGGACAAGATCATTTCTTCTCACTCAGGGTAGGGTCTCTGGGCTGCTACAGGGCCTGTGAAGAGAGCAGCAGAGCAGTAGAAGCCATGTGCACTATTTCAAAACCCCTGAGGGGACCACGCACCTTCCTGTAACAAGGTGGCAAAGGCCAACCGAGCCTCAGGTGACTGGGTGTTAAGAAAATGTTAATTAGTGGGCAACACTGCTTACCTCATTTTGAGTAAGGTCTTGATTAGAGATTAATAGAGTCTTTGATCAGTACAACATAGGAGTACAACATAGAAACAATCTGTTGATGTGTGATGGTTTTTAAAACCATTATGCCCATGAGGTAAGATAATAAAATAGTGCTTGGAGGTGGGGAGCAGACCACACACTCTTAAGAGAGAGGACCAGTTCACCTTAACTCCTGGGAATGGAGGCCCCTCAGGTGCTCCCGCAGAATAGCTCCACAGCGGGAGGACGGGCCCCGCAGTCTAACCCTGATTCCTCTCTCTTCTTGGTGGAGGGCGGCCCAACCACTGTCTGTTCCTGAGGGACTCCCAGAGCCTGCAGGCTGCAGTGGCTTCAGATCTACACGACTCAGGCGCTGAGAACACAGTCTGGCCACACGAGGGCACCCTGAGCCCACACACTGGGCTTCCAAGGCCCAGCTGGAGCAGAGCTGGAGGACAGATCCACTCCTGGAGCCCCAAAGCCCATGCTCTTCGGGAAGACACCTCCCATCCTCCCTGGCCGAGGGTTATGCTGCTCCAGGGTCGCAGACGCTGCTGGTGGAGACAGAGGGAGATTGGAAGGGGCTCCTCCTGTGCATAGGGGAGGGATTGAAGTTATGAAACCCCAAGATCACCCTGGAAGGAAGTCTGGTTCAGAAAAGTGGACAGAGAACACAGGCTGCCTTCCCTTGCTCCAGAGAGTAGGGTGCAGAGGGAGCTTAGATCACACCTGTGCTCTGGCTTCAGGACAAATGGCTGAAAGTGTTTTGGAAGAAGAGGCTTTTTTAACACTGGGAGCAACAGGGGCACCTGGGTGACTCAGTCGCTTAAGCATCTGACTCTTGATTTCAGCTCAGGTCATGAGTTCACGGTTCGTGAGATCAAGGCCCATGTCAGGCTCTGCACTGACAACAGGGAGCCTTGCTTGGGATTCTCTCTCTCTGTCCCACCTCCAGCTTGTGCGTGCTCTCTCTCTCTCAAACATTTCAAAAAAAAAAAAAAAGACTGATGGAGACAGTAAGAGAAAGACTGAGAGACAGAGGCAGACGGACACACACACACACACACACACACACACACACACACAGAGGGAGGGAGGGCAAGAGAGCAGGAGAGAAAGGATTCAGATCCTACCTGGTTTGGGTGCAGCCAGACATGTATGAAGCAGGGCGACTTGCCCACTTGGAATTTAACAGACACTGGTTCAAATTCTGGAGCAAGCTGGGGACTCTGCCCCTTTGAGCCTCATGGTTGCCCACAGTCTGAGGAGGGTAACCATGCCTGCCTTTTGGGTTTGATGTGAGGCTCCAGCGGGATAATTCATATGTGCAAACCACCTCTCATGGTACCTGGATCCAGGCAAACACTCACTGGGTAGCAGAGATATTTCGTGCTGACAAAAGCCAGCAATAAAGAATGAAAACAAAACAAAAGGCTTGACCACTTACATCTTGTGACTTTAGTTTTCTCACATGGGGACTTTAGGGCTGTATGAATTCAACAGTCCCTTTCAGTTCAGATTGGTTGTTATTTCATAATAAATGCCATTCCCCACACAGCCATCTATGCCTGACATGAGCCGAGGGCTCTCTCCAGCTGTTGGATGCCTGCCCCTCCACATGGGCAGAGCTTCTGGAAAGGGTCACTGGACAGTCAGAGAGGCAGCCAAGATGGAAATTCAGCACGTGGCTCTGGAGTCGGGCCGGCTGACCCCAGCTCCCGCAGTAGGTGTATAATCTTGTGCTAACAGCTCGCGATCTCAGCTGCACACACTCCCATTCGGAAAATAAAGATAATAATAGTCCCCAGCGCAGGGACTGCAGGGGGTGGGAATGAACTACTTGTCACGCACTCAGAACCGCGCTTGGCACTCAGCAAGCACTTCAATAAATGTTAGCCTTCACCATCACTCTGATCTGTTTTACAGAATAGGCAGTGATGTTTCTAGAATGGTTAGATGAAGGTCATCTGATCCAAAACTGGAAGAGGGACAACACGTTTTCGTAGCAGCTACAGAAAGAGCATTGGACTGGGAGCACAAGAGATGTTTCTGAGACCAAGCTCTGCCACTAACATTTCCGTATGCAAAGGGGGGTTCCAGCCTGCTCGTCAGGAAAATGAAGACGCTGGCTTGCCTGATGGCCCTTCCAAACCCGAGAGGACCATCTTTAAGAGGGAAGGATTGGACTAGCGCCTAGGGACCATCCTGGATGAGCTGATGTCCCCATGGTCCTCACCTGAGGTACTCATAGAGCCCGTACATGGGCAGGAAGTCGATGTCCGACAGGAACATGTAGGGTGTGCCGACGTGCTTCATGGCCACGTTGCGCAGCAGGTTCACGGGGTAGAACTGGCCCTCCTTGTACACGATGTGGTAGGCCACGTTGTGGCGGCTCATGAGCACCTCGGAGCCCTGTGCGTAGCGGAGGAACTGCTGGGCCTCGGCGTCCGACAGGTAGAGGGCCAGGCTGATGGGTCCCTCCCAGTGCTTGCAGATGGCCTCGAGCATCTGGAGCCTGGACGAGACAGGGAAGGTGAGCCACGGGGACCTGGTCCACGCACCATCCACCCAGCCTCCTGAGGGGGTGGGGGCAACTCCACCTCCACAGACACCTGGTCAACCAGCTCCTAATCCAAATCCCTGCTCTAACATTAATCACGGTGCAATGAGGGCAAATCCCCAAACCTCAGTTCCTTTATCTATAAAATGGCCATAAAGACACTTACCTTTCTGGTTCTTGTCTTTATCTGCTTCCAATTGAAGGTGTGATACTGACAGAGTCATATCCTACTATCAGCCTTCTCTTTTCAGACTCCTCTTTCCACAGGGGTGGGGATGATTATATTAAATGATATAAAGATCCCCTTCCAGCTCAAAACTCCGTTGCCTCTCCTCTCTCAGCAAAGATGTACAAGAGCCACACTGCTCTGTTAAAGCATTGACCAGCCATAGAAGATTTAGCCAAACTGGGGTCATAAGTTACAAGGAGCATTGAAACAGGGGTGATAACAACTATGATCACCGACTCATTAACTATGCACCAGACCCTTTCCAGAACTCCCTCAACAACCCTGTGCATGACCATCATTTCTCTGATGGAGAAACCGGGGAATCCAGATGTCCAGTCAGCTTGGATTCTTGGATGTGGACCAGACCCGTACAGATGGGTACTGGGACAGGGCCTTGGAGACAGTGAGAAGAAACAAATACTGGGAATGGAAAAACATGTGAATGCCAGGGACAAAAGTTTGCCTGGAGTTACGCTGTCTTCATTTGTCAGAGTCCTTATTGCCTCAGGGTCTGAGCCAATTTTGCGAGGCAACATGACAGGCACCAAGCCAAGGATTATGGGCAGGGAAGAAGAAAGCCCAGAGAAAAAACAAGAGGTGCTTCCAATGGAGAGGATTCTACAAAAACGAAGAGAAATCTATAAAGATTTTTTACCCCCCAAAGGCATTAGAAGTGCCTGGCAGATAGGATCTATGGTTAAGAGACAGCAATAGCCTATTTCAATTTTTTCTCTGCCCAGCAAGAGGTACATAATCAGCAGTCTCCTGGTCGGATGCCCACTTTATTCGGACAATTACCAGGAAATAGATTCCATGCATTTCCCTGCTTCTAAACAAAAGAAAACAGGCACACCTATCTTGTGTCAATGGCTTTCTCGATGGACTTTCAGTTTCCTCTTAGTAATTCTGTGAATTGCTATTGCCTGGAGTTGCTTCCTCTTTCATGACGGGGGATTAAGATATTCACTAGGATAAAATGCCCTCCATTTCTCATACTTTATACTTACTAATCAAATTGACCACAGCCAGTTTTCAAAGAGGGTCTGCATTCTCTACAATGCCTGATTTCCCTGAAATGTGCATTTGGCTTAAGCCACAGACCCTGTTCTCCGCTGGGCTCAGAGAACCTGAGATTTTGAATGATCCCACGTGCACCGCACTGTCGCTATCTGTGAAGCGGGGTGGGAACCGTGCATTTGGAAGGGACAGCTGTTTGTACAAATCCTTTGAGATCTGGGGAGTGAAGGGCAAGAATAATTTCTAACATGTGGAAGGAAGAGCTTGCTAGAGGGACAGCGATGTGGGAGGTGTGCGTGTCTGCTGGGAAGAGAGGTCAGTTCCTGTGGTGGAGTCCCCCACTGCCTGGGTTTTTGACTCTGAGCTTTCTGCGTGGGGAGCCAGCTCTGCCAAAGGTTTAGCATGAGAACAGAGACACAAATACTCCAGGTTCTCAGGTGCTGCTGATGTGGTATACATCACACCCACATGGGCTTTACTATAAAGAGTACAGCGAACAAAGAGTAACAATGACCCAGCCACTCCTTGCCTGTCCGCCACCAGCCCTAAGCTTTCCCACCTCTCCTGCCTCAAAACTAAGCTTTCTGGCAGGACCTGAGCAATAGTGGGAGACTGAGGTCTATCATAATGATACTACAGAAAATGTGATTGTGATACAATAAATCTCCACCATTTCTCTGCTGCTTCCAGTGTGCTGGCCACATTTTCAGTTACTGGCTTTTAACATTCACACTAATTCCATAAAGTTGAGATTCCTTTAAAAAAATTTTTAAGGTTTATTTAATGAGAGAGAGAGAGAGAGAGAGAGAGAGAGAGAGAGAATCCCAAGCAGGCACAGAGCCCAACTCAGGGCTTGAACTCACGAATCGTAAGATCATGATGTGAGCTGAAATCAAGAGTCAGCTGTTTAACCGACTGAACCGCCCAGGCGCCCCTAAAGCTGAGGTTCTAACCACTGTGTTACAGGTAAGGAGGCAAAGGACTTCTTTTAAGTCACGTAACTGCAAAGTGGGGAAGCTGGATTTACACCCAGGTCTGTCGGACTCCAGTGTGCAGAACACAGATGGTTATTCCATGCGGATGGCTGGTAGGCTGAAACAAATGTCCCCAAGCAGCTTCTCCTTGTTTCCCCAAACACAAATGTGTTCTTCCCCTGGTGTCAGCTTCTGTGCGTTCCTTCCTTCCTCCTCCTCCTCCTCCTCCTCCTCCTCCTCCTCCTCCTCAGTCTTGGGTCTGTCTCAAAGACCCCACCATTCTCTTGACCCTCCTCCTGGTTGCGTGTCCCACACCTGTTCCTTAGGGTCCCCCTGTGCAGCTCTTGTCCACACAAAGTTCTGTGCTGAGTCGCTCTTTGGTCTCTTACACTGGAAGATAAAGTCACAGCAAGGACAGGGGACGATGGAGAAAGGTTCAAGAGACAAAGGTTCATTCTGAAACTATGGAATTTTCAGTTTGGCAAGAATCATAGAGGTTTTCTTAGATTATGCCATCTTTATGATCAAAGAGCTCAGCCTCAGAGAGGGGCTTGGCTTGGCGAGCATGTAGTGAGCGAATGGAAGAGCTCGTTAGCGCTAGGACCCATGGTCCCGACTCTCTTGCCCCATGCTCTTCTCCACTTCCACCATTGCTTCATGTCTGGAAGGGGAGGGCAAAGGCTCAGGACAGGACAAAGAAATGGCGGGAAGGGCTAGATTGAGGCCAGGGCCACCCCAGGGAGTCCTACTGAGACAGGAAGCCTCGTGTGCTCTGTCTAGAATCAAAGGAGCAGGCAAGGAGACAGCCAGGTCAGAAACCTGTAAGACTGGGTTGGAAGGGACTCTAGAATGCCAGTTGGCCTCTGCTGACATGGGGAACTCACTCCCTACAAGACAGCCAATTTGGTTCACCAGAGCAAGGCAGGATGCATGGTGTGGCAGTGCAACCGTGGGTTCCGGAGTCAGAACTGGGTGGGAGTTCTGAGCTGTGTCAGTATCCCTGAGCAAGTCATGATGGTTCTTTTGAGCTTCCATTTCCACATGTGCACAGCGTGGACAGTGATAACCTCTGTAGATCACCAAAGGGCTACAAGTTATTCCTCTCTCTCAATCTACACCCTCGGCTAATACTCCCCACACCGATTCTGGGATAGCCACGTGACTTGCTTCCAACAGGACACAAACACAGGTGTTAAACCGTGCTTACATGGTGGGGCTTGGCCCTAGCTTTGTGACAACCACCATGGGACAAGCCTACTTACTACGCTTCTATGAGGCATCTGGCACAAAGCAAGGTACACAGCAGGTACTCAATATATGGCAGCTGTACTCTTCCTTAGGTTCTGTTTCTGCCTTTCAAACATGCACCCAGCCAACAGATATTTATTATCTATAATGTGCAGGTGAACGTGCTGGGCCCTGCGATGAACAAGAAAGACAAGGTTCCTGCGCTCCTGGAGCTTCTTTCCAGTGGAGGGAAAAGACAGAACAAACCAAAGTAGATTCTGAGGGAGCGAAGGGCTAAAGAAGGCAACCAAGACAGGAAACAGGATGGAGTAACTGTGATGGCTGGCCGGGGAAGGCCTGATGGGCACATGAATTTGAGACTTGGATAAGGAGAAGGTCCCAGCCTTGAGGAGTCAGGGCGAGAAGCTTTCCAAGGAAAGGGAGCAGCCTTTGGGATAACTGGGTATAGCATGTTCAAGCAAGAAGAGAGGGAAGATGGGTGAGTGAGGGACAGAAGGGCAGAAGACGCTGGGGCGTAGGCAGGTGCCAGGTTACGTGGGGCCTAGAGGCTGCTGTAATACTGTTCTGAATGTGGTGAGAAATCATCAGAGAGTTTTAAAGATGGTGACCTGATGTACAGACAGATCCCAGCTAATGATGGGCTGACTTGACAAATTTTCAACTTGGGGCTCCTGGGTGGCTCGGTCGGTCAAACGTCTGACTCTTGATTTCAGCTCAGGTCATGATCTCGCGGTTGGTAGGTTCGAGCCTGACATCAGGCTCTGTGCTGACCACGCGGAGTCTGCTTGCGATTCTCTCTCTGTCTCTGCCCCTCCTCAAAATACATAAACTTAGAACAATTGTTTAAAAAACAAAACAAAAAACAATTTTTAAACTTTATGATGGTGCATTCGGTAGAAACCATCCTTGGGGTTTAGAATTTGCATTTCCTCTCCGGGGTATCAACATGCAGTGTGATGCTCCCTCGTGATGCTGGGCAGCCGTGGCTGTGACACTCAGTCAGCTGCACAGTCACAAGGGTCAACAACTGATACACGGACAACCAATCTGTACCCAGACAGCCATTCTGCTTCTCACTTTTGGTACACTATTCCAAAAATTGCATGAGACATCCGACATTTTATTATAAAATAGGCTGTGTGTGAGATGGTTTTGCCCAACTGCAGGCCAAGGTAAGCATTCTGAACACATTTAAGGTTGGCGAGGTTAAGCTAGGATGTGTGGTAGGTTAAGTGTATTAAATGCATGTTTGACTTACGATCTTTTCAGCTTATGATGGGTTTACTGAGCTATAGCCCCAGCCACTGGACGTTAAGGAAGATCTGTATTAGAAGATCACTCTGGCTGTTACATGGAGAAGGGATTACCTTCCACTCTCTAGAACGATGCTTTTCAAACTTAAGCATGTTCAAGATGACCTGGGAGGTTTATTACAACACAGATTCCTGGGCCCCACTCTAGAGGTTGCTGTTGGCTAGGTCTGGGTGGGGCCAAGAATTTGTCTCTCTAACAGGCTCCTGGGTGATCTAAAGCAGGGCCCCCTTCACCTCAGCTAACATCCCTTCCTCCACTCACAGAAGCCAGAGAAGACCCATCAACCACAGGATTCCCTGGAGCTATATTCAGTATGTCAATAACTTTGTCAAAGGAACACGAAAAAGCAAGCTCTCCTGGCCAGGTGGCAAGGATGCTGTGACCAGAATCCCTCCTATCGACCGTTCTCATGTGCTGCTAGGACGGGAGGGACGTCTCCCGTGTGCTGGGAGAGAGCAAATCTGCCGGTTTCATAGCTGTGGCAGGCGACATTCATTCTTTCTGAACGGAATTCTAGAGGGAGCCGGACACGGGAGCCTGTGTGCCGGCTCCCCTAATTCATTGTGGCGTTCACGTAGGGCCTACTTCTGACTCAAAGGTTTACAAACACACCCGGAATGTTTCTTCAATTAAGAATCAATCCAACAGGCACCAGTCAGCCTGCTGCATCATAATTGGATGTGTAGGATGAAGCGGAAGGAGGAATTCCTACCGTCTCCATCGGCTTGTGGTACTGCTCTATAATTTTTTATTATGTCCCGCTAAGCATCTCTCATTAGGGTGTGGAACTCCTTGGGCTCTCTGGGGTATTGTTAGGATGGCAACACTTGTCACAACACATTAGAGGAGGGGATCATGCACCTGCTATGCCGAGGGATGTGCGTGCTTTGAAGGGAAGGTCTCTGTGGTCAGTGTTTGTGGCAGATGCGAGAGGGGCCAGGGTTTTCTTTTCAGAGGGCTGGGAGAGGGGGGCCTGCCGGGGTCCTGCGGCCCCAGCTGGGAGGATGCTTCCAGCCAGCACTAGCAGGAGCAGTTCTGTTTTGCCTGGATCCTTTTATTGATGGCAACTGCATACAGAAGGATGGCTGTGGGGTGTTAATCACTTAAACAATTTTCTAGTTGTCTATAAATTCCAGATCGCGAATTCCATAGCTAGCATAGAGGTTAAAAAAAAAAAAAAACCTAAGGAAAGGGAAACTAGCATTTGTTGTAGACCTACATCTCACTGAGCACTCCAGAGCCTCTTATTTCAGAACACCTGACACCACTCTGTGACCCTGACAGTATTGTCCACTTCACAGATAAGTAAGATGAGGCTCAAAAAGCCTAAGTAACTTGCCCAAGTTCATACAGCTAGTAAGTGGTGCAAATGGGCTTTGAACCCAGATGTTTCTTTTTGTTGTTCCCACATCACTTCACCTCTCCTAAATACATACCATGTGCAAATGCTGTGGTCAGGGTTTTGAGATCTGTAAGCATTTATTGAAGGCAAATATATGCCAAGGGCTTTCACAGACAGTCTCTCATTTAATCCTAATTGGGACCCTATGAGGCAAATATTTTTTTTAACTCTTTTTATAGGAGAAAGATAACCAAAGTGCAAGTGGTGATCTTGCACAAGATCACCAGCTGAAGATTAATGGAGTTGGTGGGATTTGAACCCAGAGCTCTTTGTGAGACGAGTGTCCTTTTGTGCATTACCACAAATATTAAGATTTTGGCCAACGGTGCTATCAAATGATAAGGAGCCTCTGACCACACACCAGGGCTAAGTCCTGGGTATGTACTATCTCACCTGATCATTACGACAACCTTAGATGGGAGCTACTGTCATTAGCATTCCCAGATTACAGATGAGGAAACCAAGGCTTAAGAGGTGATTTATTCAGGGGCAACTGGGTGGCTCAGTCGGCTGAGCGTCCGACTTCGGCTCAGGTCATGATCTCGCGGTCCGTGAGTTCGAGCCTCGCATAGGACTCTGTGCTGACAGCTCAGAGCCTGGAACCTGCTTCAGATTCTGTGTCTCCGCCTGTCTCTGCGACTTTCCCGCTCACACTCTGTCTCTCTTAAAAATAAATAAAACATTAAAAAAAAAAAAAGAGGTGATTTGTTCAAGGGTCAAAGTCAAGAAGTGGCAGTACCACCAAGACCTCACAGTGTCTGATTCCTGAGACCAAATTATTCAAGGTCAGACCACTTTATTCAGGATTAGAAAGGATGCCAGATTTACCTCTTTCATTTTCTCCTGAGTTTGGAGGTACCAGATAGCTACCAATCTTGATTCAGCATACTTTGTTGATAAACTGAATGTATTAACAGGAGGCATGAATTGGACCAAGGAAAACCAGGGATGGTCTGAGAGCTGAGAACCTGGAATTGTCTGAAACTCACTCACCTGGGCAGATTACAGTTTTTGAGCTTCAGGGAACCCATCTGAGGGGCCTGACGTGTGTTTATGCTGCCTGAAGAATATAGAAGGCCAATCTCAAACATCATTCAGCATGAATATTAAGGATTAGATTTTATTTTCATTTTAAATGGCATAGAGGAAAAGGAAAAAGAAATGAGGAGACTGGAATGGCCAGGTCACTCACTAAAGCGCTGCCTGGTGAGGGGAGAGCGTGCATACCCCAACCGAAGGCTGGGTGAGGAGCTCAAGGGACAGAGAAGTTTAGGGGTGACTCTGGGGCTCAGGTCTTGGTCAGGCCCTTATGGAGCCTCACAGGGAGCTTGGCAGGGTTGAGCAGGGGCAGGGGGCACCGGCCCTGGCATCCCCAGCCCCCTCTGTAATCCTACCTGGCCATGTTCATCTGATCTCCTCTTCCTCACCAACCCCCGAAACTCTAACCACACTCGAGCCTGTGTGTTCCCCATGGGCCTGGGGTCCTCTTTGTCCCATGAATACGCTTAGCTCCACCTCGGGAAACCTCCTTCTTTCCCTGTGCGCTTTCTCCTGCCCACCTACTCAGCCTCCAGCTCAATGTAGGCAACACCTCCCTTTGGACGCACTCCCTGTCTCTTCTTTCCTCTGCCCCCAGGCTGGGATGGGGGCTCCTCTCATAGCATCTTCTCTATAGTGAGAATTCTAAGGATGAATTCTAAGCTGGGCTCCCCAACTCCTGCCCCCCTGACATACAGACCTGTATAACCTTCTCCCTTGAGTGTGAGCCAAACCCAGGGAAAAGGATGGAATATTGTTCCCATGGATTACGTGATATAACAGACTGCAGAGTCTCCTGCTGGCTTGGAAGACGTAAGCTGCCAGGCTGTGAGAAAACCACAAGGCTAAGACCTAGGGGTGGCCTTTTATTGCTCAGAAGGACCTCAACCCAAAAGCCAGCAAGGAAACGGGGACCTCAGTCCTAGCACTGAGTTCTGCCAAAAGCCAAATGAGCTGGGAAGTGGACCCAGACTCCCATGAGATCACAGCCCCAGCCAACACCTGGACTGCAGTCCTGAGAGCCAAATAGGGGACCCTGCCAGCCCGCATCCAGAGTCCTGATCTCCCAAACTGGAAGATACTAAGTATCTGTTTAAGCTGCTCCATCTGTGGTTGTTTGTTCTACAACAACAGATAACACACACACCGTCTGAGCCATGAATACGCTATACACTCCTTGAAGGCAAACATGGGGTCTTCTCATAAATATCCCCAGCTTCACGAAAGCCTGGTACAACACAGGAGTAGATGCCGACACAGTATTTGCTGAGTGGTCACACGAGTTTTGGAGATTAGGAAACTGAGGCCATAGGAAGGGAAAATCTTGCTTGAGGGTCACATGGTAGGTCAGGACAGAGCTGGTACAAGGACCTCTGTGCTCTCCTCTTGAGTCCCAGTTCATCTCTACCTGCCACCTGTTATGCTCAGCAAGTTCTGTGTATTTCTGCACAGGAGCCCTGAGCCTGTGCATCTCCAGGAAACACCCAACCAATGGAGCCACTTAATTCCGCAAGCAAGCATTCGCCAACACACAGTGGCACTCCCACAGTGAGGAGCCTGCTTCCATAAGCCACACTGAACTCGACTCATTCCAGATGTCTCTCGATGCCAGGTTCCGCTCACTCACTCCTTGGACTATGTGTGAACCTTCTCGTGTCTGAGTGCTTACCCCTTCATTGGCTTGTACAGTCTTCAATCAGTCCCAACTAATAACAACTGACATTTATTGAACACCTAACAAGTGTGCCAAGTACTGTTTTAACTCCTTTAATCCTGAAAACAGGCATTAACTCCTTTAATACTGAAAACAACCTCATGGAATCTCATCCATAGGCTGGACAGGCATCTCCAAGGTGACTCAAAGACAGAGTGAGCCAATCAAATTCCCTTCCCAACTGTGGGAGGTGAGGGGGAACGATATGAAGGAGGCTGGGGCTAGGGAGCCACTGTGGGCCATGTGTAAATCAAAGAGAAAGCCAATCACTCAAGGTGGGAAGGAGACACATAGGACACCCAGGCAAAGAAAAGTATAGCCTTGAATGCGTGACCTCAGGACTTTGAACCCATATACCTCCTGGCAGCCAGAGAGAGAGATTTTCAAAAACCTAACCTGGATCATATAACTTGGTACAAATGTCTTCACTAAGTTCTCACCACCCTTAGGATAAAATCTGAATATTTTGTGAGTTTCTAATGCTCTATAATCTTACTCTCGTGCCACTTTCCTGCTAGGCTTCAGCCACTGCTCTTCTATCACGTTTTTGAATGTTGCCAGACCCTTCTCACCACAGGGCCTTTACACTCGCTATTTTATCCACCTGGAAACGTTTTTCTTTCAGCAACCCACATACCTGCCTCCTTTTCTCATCCTTTAGATCCCTGCAGAAATGTCCCGTCCTTATAAAGGTTTCCCCTGACCACACCACCTAAAGAAGGTCCCTCTCTTATCATAGTTATTATCAATCTCTTTTCCTTCCAAGCACGTATCACAATTATAATCATTTTACTCAACCATTTGTTGCTATTTATAACACTATCCCCACATTCTCAACCCTGGCTGCACATCTCAAACTTAAAACAATGCAAGGTCTCTACCACACAAATATTCTTACTTAAATGGTGTGCAACAGAGCTTGAAGGTGAATTTAAGAGCTCCCCACATGATTCAATTTGTCCCCAGCCAAGGTTGAGAATGAGTGCATTAGAGTGTAAGCCACATAAGGGTGGAATCACGTCAGTACTTCCTGATAAGGGGTTGATGGATGTTTGCTGCATCAATCCACTAAGGAAAAGAAACAGCAATTGCTTTCCAGCAGTGATAGTGGTTCCAGAATATGTGTTTCCCTATAACACACCCCTTCTTCCTTGAGATAGTCTGAGTAGAGCCCTGTTCTTACTCTATCCTCAAAACTACCACCCTCACTGGAAGACAAGAGCCCTTGGGTTTCAGGGCTGGAGAGGGCTGTGACCTGAGCCTAAGCCTGTGAAGCCATCTCTCCCTTCTCCATATGACTGGGTATAGAGCTGCAGGGAGGGCCCTGTGGGGGAAGGCAGGGCCCATCTGCATACCTGTCCATGGAGAGCTGAGCGACCAGGGTGACATCCGTGTTGTCTGAAGCGGGCTCATACTCATAGTGTAAGAAGTACAGGTGGGTTCGGTGGACAGTGAATCGTTCTCGCCGGAACTCATAACACAGGTCATCCTCATCCAGCTCAGAGAGCTGCTTCTGGAGCTGAAAGATAGAAGAAAGGGGTATGGGACCAGGAAGGGAAGCCCCAAGGAGCCAGGAGCCTGCCCTTGCCTGAGGTGGTTACTCATTAGACATTGTTGATGGGTCACACATAGAAAGACAGGATCACTGTTTTTAGTTTCCTTGGCAATTTAATTTTATAAAGGCCATGATGAAGAAATGAAGGCCATGAAGATCTCACGATCTGAGAAACAAGCCTCTCTCAGCTGAGAATGATGGTGGTTATCATCAACAAACATATAAGCAGCCACAAACTTCTTATAAACGGAAAAATGTTTTGGTAGATGACCTAGTACAACAATTTCAGATAATAGGGCAGAATGTACTGAAATCCAAATGCAGCAGTGACTTTGTGTGAGCTGATGCTTTTCTCCCGCCTAGAGCTCTATACCAGCTATTGTGAGAGAAAAGCAAAACCAACCCCCAAACAAAATTTAAAAATCTGTTTCTTTCAATCTATCCAAGTTTAATCAGAGTCTTGGCATCCACTCTTCTTTCTTCTTTCTAACTCTCAGGAAGTCGTGCTCTCTTAATCTGCCTGTAGAAGTTCTTAGCTCTACTTGCCTTCCAAATCCAGCATGTAAGAGCAGGCTGACCTGCCAATAGGGAACCAAAGACTTAGCATCTAACATTGATAGATGCAGACGCACAATATCCAGATTTGTCTGAGGATGCACAATTGCCTGACACACAACCATGTCATGCCAATCCCACCATGTCCCTCCCAGGCAAGGGTGACTGTGTCTACTTCACTGACAAAGATTTACAATGAAAAGTAAAAGAACTTCAGCAGGGATAGAAATTAGATCAGTGGACGTGTGGGGGCAGAGTAGATGGACTGGGCAGAAGCGGGAGAGAAGCTTTTTGGGGGATGGAAATGGAGGACACTTTGTCTGTGAGACCCTAGCTGGCCCTGCCAGGTAGAGCTGGGTCCACTTCTCTGTGCCCCAAGAGCACTTGATTCATAACTCTGCTAAAGCACTCATTAGTTTGAACCGAAATTAATCAAGGGTAACTTCCGTGGCGCCATGGTGACACTTTACCATTGCCCTTAGCACTGTGCCCATTGCATGACAGGTGCTTAATATTCATGGGCTGCACACATGAGAAATGTTTGCTGCACATACACTGTAATCATTGTGCATTAAGGCCTATCCTTCTAATTTTCCTTCCATATCCTCTAATGCTATACATAGAAGGTGATCCTTCTTAAGCCCTTTATTTGCTCCTATATTTGCAGTTCAAGGGTCTGTAATGGCTGAAAACGTTTTGGACAGCAAACAAGCATGCACCAGGCTCTCTGCAAGGTGGTGGGTGCATGCGATCCCTTGGAGCCCTCCAATGAAGCATGTACAGCCTCATCTGACAGATGAAAAGCAGTTTCGAGATCTTGAGGTCATTCAGGGAGGCCGAACCTGGGTCTTCCACCAAGCTGCCTCTCCGGGAAGGATACTCACTCAGCCTTGGGTCAAGAAGCAGATGCAGCACAGTGGCCGAGGCTACTGGTTCTATCCCACTCCCGCCTCTACAATCTTGGGTGAGCTGCTTAACCCTTCTGAGCTTCCACTTCCTCAACTGTAAAATGGGGTTGATAATAGTAACTACCCCAGGGGGCTGTAGGAGGACTCCAAGAGATCCTGCATATGCAGAGTACAGTGTTTGGAGGGAAGTAAAGACACAGCCAACGCTGTCTATTACCAAGGTTGTTATCACAGTTAGGAAAGGGAGACACGTGGGTGGATGCTTTCCATCCTCAACCACCACCTGAAGGAGACAGTACAGGGAGGGCAGGGGAGGCAGGGGCTGGGTGAGCCTGGATAGCACTTCTGTCTCATGCGTGTCAAACACAGTCCCTACCTCCTCCTCCTTGAGGAACCCAAATATACCTAGAAACCACAGTGTCACCCCCCAAGAGGAAACTTAACCAATTCATATCCTCCTCCTCTCCCACCCACACTGCAAAAGAACACAAGCAATTATTCCCTTTCAGAGAATATACATCTGCAAAGTTCTTTGCAAAAGTAGGGTTGTTTGAGGCGGGGGTGGGGGTTGATTTATGTGGTGTTTTTTAATGTGTTGACAGGAGTGCATGGCTTCCGGTTCAGTGAAGACAGGTGTGGGGTCGCATGTGAGGATAGGTGTGGACATGCGTGTAAGGGTGGCCACACACGTGTGCATGGAGAAAAGCGTCTTTGATGAGCTTTAAAAAGAGAAGGTTATTTTGATCATGTGAGAAAGGAAATTAGTGGGCAGAACATAAGAAATGCATGGGTGTATAGGGGTTTCTCTTTACCTATGCAGGCACATACCCTTGAGTTAGGGGCAAAAACCATCCCAAGGTAAATGGCTCCTCCAGGCAGGGGCTGTAGCCCATTCATCTCTGAATTTCCTGTACCTAGAACATCTAGAGCATCCTGAATGTTCACCAAGTCTCTACTAGATGTACTCATAGCCATGTACTCAGGTTAAAAAAGGGAACAGTGACCAGTGACGCTCCCAGAACTCTCAAAGCATGGTCTGACCAAGTTGGGAGGGTCTACCAATAGTCCTGAGGGATAAGTAGCCTCTATGAACTTCATAGTAACAACAATGTGGTCCAGTGGCATCCATCCCTAGGTCACCTGTGGCTTAAGGGGTAGGGTCTAGGGAATACTGTTGCCTTCCTTGAGCTTTAATGTTCTATTCATTATCAACATGGTGTTCTGTACCTTTGCTCAGCTAACAGGAGTGAAACACCTGCTCTGGGCCAGGTGCGGTGCTAAATGTTTTCAGGTGGATTGTTTTATTAATTTAATCCTTTAGCACACATCCGTTTTACCAAGGAGGAAACTGAGGCTCAGAGGGTTTCAGTTATCTGCCAGTTACACAGCTAAGGAGCAGTCCAGACTGAGAATCCAGTCTTCAGACCTCACACCAGGGACATCTTCGCAGTGTGGTGACTCCTCTTCCAGGGGATAGATACAAGGATCAAGGGAAATGGTGGAAGACACAATCCTCCATGAAAAAGCAGGCCACAAAAATGTGTATGCAGTATGATCCCAATACAGCAAAAAGACAAAAAGCCACACAGAAAACAGACAAAAGGGAACACATTACAATGTTAACTAAAGCTTTTCTCTCGACTGGTGGATTCACAGATGAATTTTATTAGCTTCTTTATACTTTTCTGTATTTAACAAATTCCCTGCAATTTTCTCAAAGGAACTAATGCATGTAAAAGTGCTTTATAAACTGTAAAGTGCTACACAAAACCTAAGCAATGTTATTATGATTCCATTATGTACCTTTCCAAATTCTAATCTAGGAATTCTTAGTGCTGACTGCATGGTTGATGTTATCTCAAGGGGAAGACTGGAACAGCTTAAAAACTGCTTAAAACTACCTCTTTTTCACCCAGGGTAGGTGTAATTTCTCCAGGGAGATGCTGGGCTGGAGGGAGGGCTTTCATTAACAGGGCCTGCATGCGCCCGCACTCCGTATTCTGGCCACGGGGGAAGGAGCAGGGGGCTCCTGACAAGCAAGTCACAGAAACAAAAGACAGATTTCTCCTGAGATAAAATGCATTTGCTAAATTGCTTCTTTGGGCAGCCAGCTGAGGCACAGGGAGATTTGGACTCAAGGGAAAATGGCCCTTTAAGCACTTTGCATTTATTTCTTCCCATCCTTAAAGACAGTGGCCTGGATTGACCTCTGAGCTGTCAGAGATGACGGCTGGTCATTCCTGAGGATTCAGAGGGGTTGCAAGTGTGTCCATGGCTCTGGCCTAATGGCCTTCTGTTCAAAGTCAGGCAAAACTACAGAGAGAGGTTATGGGGATAACCAGAAACTGAGACCTAATCTCTCTGACATCCATTTTCTATGTGACCTTGACCAAGTCATTTCCCCGATTCATAAGACCAAGAGTTTGGGCTTCATAAAAGAGCTCTCAAGGATCAAATGCTCACTAGGGTCAGCAAACGTGCTGGGAGCTTTGCAGACACTTTCTCTTTTAATACTCACACAGACTCCATGGGTTAGGGACAGCTATCTGCCTGTTTACAGATGAAAGCATTCATCATCTGAAGGGTATAGCCACTTGTTCAAGGTCACACAGTGAGTGGACGGAGCTGGGATATTATCTCCAGGTGTACTTCCTTTGAGTCCTTGTAAGTAATCAAGTCACTACAATACCTTGTTAATCAATCTCTGGGACTCTTTCTAGTTCTAATGCTAGATAGTTCTGTGACTATAGGAGACTGAACACATGTATTCCCCACAGTGGCAGAGACCTTCTGCATTCATCAATATTCATGTTCTCTTCTCTTCCTGGGTGCACAACCAGGCTGTGTTCCCAACCTTCCTGCAGGTAAGCTAACTGCATGGCAAAGTCTGGTCAGTGGAATGTGGGCAGGTTCTGGCTACTCTGGGCACCACTTTCAAGGCTAACTTATGCACCTCTGTCAGAGAGAGCAAGGGCATCCAGTAGAGTTCAAAGCTCCACGGAAGGAAGAGCCACAAGATGGAAGGAGTCTGGGTCCCTAAACCTGGAAAAAACACACCGGCCAATCAAAAACATCCATTTGGACTTTCGTGAGTAATAAACAGCTAGCATGCTGAACCCATTTTACAATTGCTTGTGTTACTTTAACTAACAAGCCTACTTGCCTCTTCTAGCCACTGAGTGATGAAGACAGAATCCAACAGACCAAGTAAGAAGTCTATTCCTTCTTAGGACACTTCTCTTTCGGATGCCTTGGCAGCACAGGTGGATACCTGGTGGGTAAAATAACACTCCAGAATGTTGCTTTATACTTTCAACTTACTTTCGGTATTCTATGGCCTCGACACCCATGGCCTTATGTGTTCCTCTCCATCTCTGAATGAGACAGGCGGGGCTGCCCTATTGCCCTCAGGTGACTGATGAGGAAACCAGGGCCCCAGAGATTTGCTCCGAGAAGTTGGGCTCTAACGCACGTCTCCTGAAACCTACCTCAAGGCTCTTCCCTGTGGTTTTCCGTGAAGCAATTAGGCTTTACTAAACCACACAGGCAGGTAGAGAAAGATTACTAGCTCACACTGGCTGCCTGCAGTGTGTATTAATCAACGAAGTTCCAGGAACTCAAAACATCTACTAAGGAAAAAAACCCATGCGCCACTTTCCTGTTTTTGTGGGATGGGAAAGGCATGGGTTTAGGTCTATTCAGGGAGTCTTCCCAGAACTCAGGCTCTGAGGAGAATAATGAGGAAAAGGCCTGGTCTCCTCCCACCCAGGTTATCAGTATTAATTCATATGTGACACACACAATGAATAGGCGCTTATTATGCGCCAAGCTGTGTGCTAGGAACGGGGAATGAACCCATTTCTACATCTAAACTGTTCATAGGGTCTGGGTGGGGAAATAAATGAGCAAGTTAGCAATTACAATGCTGTGTATCCAAAATACCAACAAAACCTAGTGTGTGTGTGTGTGTGGGGGGGTGGGCATGTGCTGTGTGCCACGCTGCCCAAAGTTCCTCAGCTCTCTTATATTTAGTTCTCACTGAGCCTATCAGGCAGCACTAGTTACGATGCCCATTTAACAGAAGGGAAAACTGAGGCACAAAGAGTTAAAGTAAATGGCCTGAAATCTCATATTTAGTATTCCTAAGATTTTACATGCGGCAACCCTGCTCCAGAGCTGCCCTATTAGGTACGGCACCAGGAGCTGGCCAGTGGAGAAAAAGTCCAGGAGAAGAAGGCAGGGAGCTGCTGCAAAAGCACACGAGGGGAGGGGCACCTGAGCGGCTTACTCAGTTAAGCAGCCGACTTCGGCTCAGGTCATGATCTCATGGCTTGTGGGTTCGAGCCCTGCGTCGGGCTCTGTGCTGACGGCTCAGAGCCTGGAGCCTCTTTGGATTCTTAGTCTCTGTGTCTCCCTCTCTCTCTGCCCCTCCCCTGCTTACATTCTGTCTCTCTTTCTCTCAAAAAGAAATACACATGGAAAAAAAAAAAGCCCATGAAGGGAGAGCACCTGGCACATTGGGACAGATTCCAGCCAGAGCCTTGGGGCGGGAAGGAGGGATGCGTGCACGCTGGAGCTGGACGGAAACAAAGCAGATAGGCCACCATGGCGTGCCTAGCACCCAGACACATTCCCTGAGCACCAGGACCCCGTGGCTCCTCCTCTTCTCCCTGCCCCCGCCTCCCAGGCAAACACTGTGATCCTTCCGGGCTCCTCCAGAAAGGAATATGCCCGTGGAGGGCCACCAGAGGCTGGCCTTGGGCAGCCTGTCTTAGGGCCCTGGTGCCATCCACCCAAGGGCTCTTCTGCCCACCGCGTGAGCAAAGAGCTGGTGACATGCAGCTCGCACGTGAGGGCAATAATGCATTCTGGTTTTTCCTCTGGGGTTTCTCTGGGATACAGCTGTTTCCAGAGCCATCTGTTCCCTGGCCCTGCCGCGCAGACGGATGCTGTAAAGTGTTTATAGAATCCACTTATATATGTCTTATTTTTAACTTCTAATTGAGCCACGGTGATGCTGTGGTCTTTTCTTTTTGGTGGGCTTGGTATGAGGGAACGTGGCCCACACAGGCAGACTGCCACCCTCGTAGGATGAAGGCGTTGAGTCTGGAAGCCGTCCTTTCAGAGGCGAGGGGGCGCTCTCAGAGCAGCTGGAAGGGAAGGTGTCAGGACAAGCTTTCTGGCCAGCGCGCCGAACCTGGCCTCCTGTGGATGTGCAGCAGTCCACACACCTTAAACCCATCAACCCGCACAACAGCCTGAGTTGGGCTTATTTATTATGGACCATTCTACAGGTGAGACCATTGAGGCCGTGGGAGGTGAGAGTTATACCTAAAGCCCCATATCTATCTAGTCTTCAGGCCAGTTGTTCTGATTTCGAGCACAGGGGTCCTTCCAGTACACCACAGGTGCTTCCAGAGAAGGACTTATAATAGCTCATGTGTTTGCCAAAATTTACTGAACACATACCAGGTGCCAGGGGGTCATTTATGGGCATGAAGATACACTGATGAATGAAACAGACAAAAATCCTTGCAGTCACAGAGCTTCCTGTCTAGCGGGGAGAGACATAATCAACAAAATAAAAAAGTCAAGATTATAATATATCTAGTGGTGAGAAGTGCTGTGGGGAAAAATAAAGGCAGGAGCCCTGGGAGACAGGGATGCTGGGGTAGAGGGCAGGTACTACACTTGTAGATCGGGGAGTGTTTTAAATACTTGTAGAAGGGCCACTCAGCTGTGGGTCAAGCTGCATACAGGTTCCAGCGCTGCCATCAACCTGTTGCATGATTTGATTCCTCGGACCCGCTACCTCCTTCTCCAGAAATGGAGACAGTAACTACCTTGCAGGGTTCGCCTAAGAGTAAGAAGTGGTGATAAGTAAAAACCATGAGGACAGTCACCGAATAACCTGCAGTTCTCATTATGTTCATTTTCTATACAGAGCTGAGCTCCATCCACATGGGAATCACGGCCCCAGTTCATCACTCCTGAGTAAGACAGACCTGGTTTCCAATCATGGCCCCACCACTTAGGAGCTGTTTGACTTTGAGCAAGTAACTCATCCCTTCTGAGCTTTGCTTTCCTTATCTGTGAAATGTGACTCATAAAGCCTACCTCCCTCGACTGCAGTGAAGATTAAAGCTGCATTTCCCTTTCTGCAGGAAACCCCCAATTGGCAGAGGCTGCTAGAAAAAGCAGATAAAAGTCTTGAAGCCACACAGAGAGCTGTCCCCATTTAGGAGACACTAGAGTGACTAATGCCTGGCACAGGGAGACTCAACAGGCTCCAGCATCTCTTATGTCATCACTTGGAGACCGGTGCTGGTTTCCTAAAGTGCTGTCCTGGCGAGGATGCTGGGGATGGGGCTGAGCCCAAGTACAAAGAGAGGGGTCATTGATTAGTGATGTCTGCTGTGGACATGTGCTAAGGAAGCTCCAAGTCTGCAATGTCCATTGACTTACAATTCCACATAAAGGTGAAAACTCATCAGTGTCCAGTTTTTTGTTGTTTTTTCTTTTTTTTTTGGCACATTATGGATGTTTGCTATGTTTCATAATTTAACTTCTCACACAATAATGTGTGATTCTTTTACTAGGGTCTTTTTGACTTACATATAATTGTTTTTACTTTTTTTCCTTCAGCTGCCAGGGGAAGGATGAACGGGGAGGTGAGCCCAGAAAAGGTTGTTCTGAAGCTGATGAACTCAAAGTGACAGCTGTCAGAAAAGAATTTGCAGAATAAGCAGGAGAGTCTGAGGCCATTTCCTGCCAGGATAAACAGCATCCTCCTTCCTCTGGCCAATTCCTGCCTCCTCAGTCTAGTCAGTGCCGCCTTAGTCACTGAAAATTGTAAACTGAGGTTAGTATACTTTAGTTATTAAAGGAAGCACATGTACTTTACGAAGATTCCCATCCAAACTGATGAACACACCTGTATTCTAATGGTTCTGCATTTGAAAAGGTGAGCTTCCTTTATCTGGAAAATTCCCTTAGGTAGAACAAGGCACTCTTGATGATAAAACACCACTTTACAAATGCAATGCTTAGGGAGAGTTGCCGGTTTCTGAATCACCAATGTATGGAAACACGCCACCCTATCTGGTAGGCTGTCAGGGACAACAGGGCTGTATCCTTATTTTCATTGCTCTAGAGGACAGGACTCAGAAGGGAAGGCTACACTCAACATAAGGAAGAACAGGTTAGCATCTGGAGCTTTCCAACAGTGGAGTAAGCTGTTGTAGGTGATGAGCTCCCTGTCTTTGGGAGGATTCCAACAGAGGCCAGATGCAAGCCTGTTAGAGTTGCTGTAGAAGGATTTTTGCATGGATTAGGGGTGGGGAGTATCTGTGATCATCCAACTGTGTTCTGAGGAGCCCCAGGGTTTCCTGGATACACTCGAGGGACGGGGTTGCTGAGGAAAAGGGACGGAAATGCTAAGGTAAAGAATTCTGGACTCCACTGGAACTTCAGATAACAACCAATGCCCACTGAATGCTTACTGCATTACATAAATTATTGGTTCCAGGGAGAGATGTTATGGGACAGGAGAGACCGTGTGTCCCATTGGCTGTTCATCTAAACCACAGATGGAACCTACTCTTCAAACCAAACCATCTTGTCCTCAAGCAAGAACCTCAAACACAGACTAAAATGGGGGTCTGTTCCTTCCATCACATTGGGTTCTGAATGTATTTACTCTTTGGCAGCAAAGTCAGCCAAATGGGCTCTCCTTCTCACCCAGAATCTCCTACCTGGTGGGAAATCCATTTGGGATTGTTTGGCCCACAGCAAAGGTGATAGTCCCCTGCTATGTTTTACAGCAAGGGCTCTAAGCAACGCTGTGTTCCTCTCTCTGCCAGGCCTGCCCGGGAAAAATGTTCATAAAATCTGAAAACCATTTGTGGAACAACAGATTTGGACTCAGTATCAGAGAGATTTGGAATCGCAATTGGTGAAAAAATGCACCTCAGTGAATGCTGTGTTCCTGGTGCTGAGTCCCGTTTTTGGTGATTTAACATAAATTATGCATAAAACACTGTGACAAAGGCATCACTGTCCCCACTTGTCTGATGGTGAACTGAGGTTCGGAGGCCTCGCATGAATTCTCTGAGTCATATGTCCACTGAATGAGTGATCTGTGATGAGGGAGCCCACTGTCTTCTCATCACCGCCCCGGTGAAGAAATAATAGTGAATTCGTGTGGCTTTTTATGTTCTCACATTGCCTTCCTTTGCATGTGCCCTGTTGTGTTCACCTCTGGTCTCCACTGCCTGTGCTGTTCCCTCCTTCCCACCAGGTCTACTCTCTGTACCCCCTCGTTCCTCCTTTTTTGGCCTTCAACTCTTACCTCCTCCAGGAAGGTTTCCCTGATGCACCTGCTCTCCTGTAGTGTATGGAATGGCCTTCTCATGTACTATCGAAGCACAACCTTGCTCTGTCACTTCTCGCACTGAAGAACGACCCCTGCGTGTCTGCATCCCTCACTAGAACAGGCTGCGATTTGCAACACTCCCCCTGGATCACTAGTCCTGTGGCCGGTGACTGTTTGAACAACTATCTGCCCAGCAGATACTCCCTTTGGAGCCCTCTCCCCTCTGGGACCTGCAGTCCCATGAAGAGGTTCCCGACTTCATTTCTTCAAGACTGCACTTGTCAAAGCTCTACTAATGACCTCTTCCCACAGAGCTGGGAGTATCTGGCTTCGGCCCACGTCCAAGATCTTACCCTTTCCTTCTGGCTGTGTTTGCCGGTGACACTTGACATGCTAGAGGGCCAGGGCTGGAACTCCCTACAGGGACGCCTTTCCAGGGACACAATGTTACAGCCTCTCTCCTTGCCCCCGCCCCTGCCACTGGGGGCGGGCTCAGCCAGAGGAACCTGGCAGCTGCAGGGCACAGGAACCTGTCCTCTTGACTTAGAGTGTTGGTTTTACTGCTCCCCTGTTCTGAGCTATTCCCTCTGTCCCTGCTGCTGCTGCCCTAGGTCAGAGCCCCACTTCCACTTTTGCCTGGGATGTGGCAATGGTCTAACTGGCCTCCCAGCCTCCAACCTGTCCCTCTTATTGTATTTTCTATATGGAGCGATTTCTCTCAAATATAAATGTGACCTTGATTAAAGCCCTTTAGTGGGTCTTCACTACTGACAGGTCAGTCAAAACTCCTAAGCGCAGCCAAGGTCCCTCTAATCAGTTTCATTCTTCATCACTGTCAACACGTCTGTGCTCCAGGATACCAGCTGCCAACACGTTCTCTGTGAATGCCCTGCTTTTTTATCCGCTCTGTCCTTTACCTGGGACTTCCTTCATCTCTCTTATTTGTTCAAGTATTCCATAAATATTTGTTAAGTGCTTATGAGGTCCTTGCTTCTCTGCTAGAGGAAGGAGTCCCAAGAGAGGAACAAGACAAAGTCTCTAAAGGTCTTATATTCTGGTCTTCTATTAGGGAAAAAAAGAAGAAGAAAAAAGAAACAACTGTATGAACCAACTAATTGTGGACAGTAGCATGTGCTCGGATGAAAGGAAAATGGAGCACATCACAGACAGTGACTTGAAGCATTACTTGAGGTTAGGGGCAGGTCAAGGGGAGTTTCTAAGGACGCCACATCTGAGACACTTGGGCACCTGGGGGCAGGGTGTTCCAGGCAGAAGGAAGCAAGCACAAAGGCCCTGCCATGGGAAGGAGATTGGAGCAGAAGGAGCAGAAGGAGATGGGTGTGGCTAGTGCACAGTCAAGGGCAGAGTGTTTGGGACAACGGCTGCAGTGAGCAATCGAGAGGGTTGTTCTCTCCTTTGTGGCCCTCCCTCTACTCGGAGAGACCACCCCCTTGGCAGCGCTAACCCTTGTTGCACAGCAAGTGACTTAACGTACAGGGACTGGGCCAGCCTCTGAGTTCAACCCCGGTGTCCTGCATGGTCTGGCAGATGGCTGGCATTCACACCTGCTTGTCGAGCAAATAAATGCGGCTACAGATTCTGAGAAGGACCACTGACGACTTCCCCACCCTGATGACCCTCCGGGGGAAGCTGGTGGTAGGAGAACCAGGTGGGTCATTTATAAAGGGAGTCTCACCTCCTAAAACACAGAAGAGCGCATCTGGGGAACTCACTGATAGGGACAGCTAACCGATGGCTTCATCCTGCAAGGCTTTTTATTTGAGCCTCTTCTATGCAGGAAGAAACAAAGGCAAGAGAACAGTTTCCATTTAGTATTTGGGGACAAAAGTGCCGAACGGGCACTTAGATATTGACAATGATGGCAAATACTGATTAGAGAGTGGAAGGAAAAACCAGAACACGGTGTCTGTCGAAACCTCTAAGTGCTTCCCAGAATTCAAGCCAGAGTTCAAGTGCTTAATGGTCTTCTTTCCTCTACTGCCAGTGGTAGGGAAGGGCAGACACTGACAAAGGCATGGGGTGATGCAGAGGAGGGCCAGAGCTTGAGGGGAGTCCACTGTGACTCAGGGGTCAAATACTAGAGGGCAGGGGGGCCTTGGGACCAGTTGTCCTGATAAAGGTCCAGCCGAGTGCATCCTCCAGACCTTCCACACACACCCTCCCCTGCCACTGGGAGCCTAAAAGAATTCTCATGATATCCAAGATAAGAATATAAACGATAACAATAATAGTAACAAAATAAAATCCTGACTCTTTAGCCTGCCTACAACATCCTTCCAATCTGCCTCCTGCCTTCTTGCTGCTCAGCTTCTCATGTTCTCCTCCTCCCCTCCAGCCCCTGGCCACCCCGGCCATCCTTCAGGTCCTCGTGTGGGCCTGGCCCTACCCCAGGGCCTTTGCACTGGCTATTTCCCCCCCCGGAATGTACTTCCTTTGCCCTTCCACCCCTGCCCCCCCCCCAGCTTTACTGAAGTATAATTGACAGAAAATTACACATAATGATAACAATTTGGTGACTTTGGACATACGCTACATTCGTTCATGTATTTTCACTACAATCAAGGTAATAAACAAATCTATCACCCCCAAAGCCTTCTTAGATTTTGAGTGTGTGTGTATGTGTATGTGTGTGTTAAGAACACTTAACATGAGGTCTACCTCTTAAAACGTTTGAGTGCCCAATACTCTGTTAACTGTAAGCACTAAATTGTACAGCAAGTCTCTGGGACTCATTCATGCCGTGCAACTAACTTTACACCCACTGAACAATGGCTCCCCACGGCCCCTCCCCCTGCCCCCTGGTAACCACCATTCTGTGGTCTACATCTCCAGCTTTTACTATTTTAGATGCATCTACATACATGAGGCATCATGCAGTATTTATCCTTCTGGGACTGACTTCCTTCACCTGGCATCATATCTGCCTGGTTCACCTACGTTGTCATGAATGCTAACATTTCCTCTTATTTTTGAAGGCTGGATGATACTCTATCGTATATATACACTACATTCTATCCACTCGTCTGTCGACGGGCAGGTAGGTCATTTCCACCTCTGGCCGTGAAGAGTAATACCACAGCGACCATGGCAATGCAGACGCTGCCTGGAGATCCTGATCCTGATTTCAATTCTTTTGGACACATCCCAGAGTGGGATTACTGGGTCATGGGACAGTTCTATTTGTAATTTCTTGAGGAACTGCCATACTGATTCCCCCAGCAGCCACAGCATTGTACGTTCAACCAACCGTCCTGGTTCCTCCTCATCCCCAACAATTCTTGTTACCTTTTGCTCTTTGGGAATAGACATTCTAACAGGTGTGAGGAGGGGTCTCATTGTGGCTTTGATCCCTTGCTCTTCCATGACTGGCTCTTTCTTGTCACTCAGGTCTCAGATGGACCATCACCTCCTCAAAGAAGCCCTCCAGACCCTGCAAACCAGCGGAGTAGCCAGCTCATCATCAATATGCTCAGTACTATGTAGTATTTCCCATGGCTGATCATTTTTCCTGAAAGTTCTTGTAGTTATCAACTATGTTTCCCCCATGAGAATATTAGCACAGTGAGAGCAAGGACCATCGTCCTTTTTTTACCTATGAATACCCAGTGCTCAGCATAAGAAGGCCCTCAGTAAATGTTTGTCGACTGACTACATGAACAAGTTACTTCTGCGTCTAATACTAAGGGCCAAGGCAAGGGAGGAAATATTTATTGAGCGTCTAACACAGCAGACGCTGAACCAGGTGCTTCAAATGCAATTTCGTGCTTAGTCTCAAACACGCCTCTAAGGTTTTTGTCCCCATTTGGCGGTTGAGGAAACGGAAGCACAGAGAGGTCGAATAACTTGCCAGAGGTCACATACTTGGTAACTGGAAGGGGTTAAAGCCAAACCCAGGTCGGCCTGACCCTACATGCCCTGCTTTTTCCATGACAGCTTGCTGCTTCCCCCCCTTCCTGCTCTCCAGAACTTCAAGTCACTGTCAACTTCGCCCCTTGCTTGCTGTGCGCAACCTGCTTAACCTCTCTGTGCCTCAACTTCTCAACTCTGATGGGGGGCGGGGAGAGGGTTTCTACAAACATCAAAGGAGACAGAACATATAAAAGATTATACACAGTGAAGAGACAGGAGAGTAGAGGTGTTAGCCATGCCACGTACCTAACACTCTCTTCACCTCTGCTAACCCTAAAGGAGCCAGCTACTTGTGCAAATCTTTGATGCCCCCCGGGCACTGACCACGGAAGCCAGGGTCTCCCCTGTGGCTGCCAGGTCCACAAGGATGTCAGAGTTTCCTGGCTACGGAGAGACACGGCATCTGTTGTTTCACTGGCGCTCGGCTCGTCCTGATTCCTCTGCTTGGACACTCACTTCCGACCTCACCCCGTCTGGGCCGGCACAGCCCTTCTATACCCGCAGCGGGGAGCACGGCAGGGATGTGCTGACTCACCTGCCTCCCCCACCGCCTGGGGCAAGGGTGGTGGCTTGTGTATCTCGGGGGTCCTGCCCCGCACCCCCAGGCCCCACGAGCCACTTACGTTTTCGCTGTTGACATCAGCTTCACTGGGGCAGCCGAACAGCTCTCGTCTCAGGAGGTTCCCGTCGTACTCCAGGAAGGTCAGGTAGAGGTTGCGGAAAAACTCCACGTGCTTGTTCTTCACCCGCAGCTTCTTGGGGGAGTTCCAGTGAATGACCTGCCCGGGCGACGAAGGGCCGTCAGGCCGGGAGAACTGTGCAAAGACTCGGCTGGGCGCCGGCTAAGCAGTGTTGGTGGCTTGTGCACTCACTCACTCACTCACTCACCATCTATGGTACAGTGCTGAAGAGGAAGGGCACGAAGGCTAGACTTCCTGGGTTCAAATCCTGGCTCTGGTCTAGGTAGCTCCTTCATCTTGGACAAGTGACTTACTCTCTCTGTGCCTCAATTTCCATATCTGTGAAATGGGGAGAGCAACAGCTGCCGCCCGTGCCAGCATTTTAGCTTCTGTCTCTCAGCTCCAAGCTTGCTTTGTGATGCTGAGGCAGGGACTTTGCAAACCCTATTTCTGCCTTGCCAGCCACCTCCCATTAGATGCTGCCAGCAGGGGCCGTGACAGGGAGACTGACTGACAATCTGGGAGAAGGAAAAAGGAATGTGGCCCTCCTGTTGCTTCCTGTTTCTGCAAGCATCACCCTACCTCCTTTATTTTTATTTTTATTTTGTCTTCAATGTTTATTTTTGAGAGGGAGACAAAGCATGAGCCGGGGAGTAGCAGAGAGAGGGGGACACAGGATCTGAAGCAGGCTCCAGGCTTGGAGCTGTCAGCACAGAGCCTGACGCGGGACTCAAACCCACAAACCGTGAGATCATGACCTGAGCTGAACTCCAATGCTCAACCGACCGAACCACCAGGGCGCCCCAACCCCCTCCTTTCTTCAAGGTGGCAGTGGCACGTCCTCCCTTTAGCAGCAGCTAGAATCATTCTGCAGTTTTCCCAACACTGAGAACAAGTTTCCTCGTCTGCCCTGCAGCTGCCTGCTTTCCCCAGCCCAGGTCTGGGTTCCAGCCCTAAGCTGTAAGAATCCCCCCACCTCTCCCTCTGTTCCTTCAGCCCCGGAGGGTGGTAATGGTTTCCTGCGAGTTTCTATTTTTACTTAGTTTACCAAATCAACGCTTTATGTGTAGTTGCCATTTTTTAAAAATTAAATTCTCTGTTTAAATATTTGGTACGATTCCTGCCTCCAGCCGGACTGAGGGATGCTCCGTCTCAGAGCTGCCTTCAACTCGTTAATACATGTAAAGCATGTAAGGAGTGTCTGGCCAAGTGTGAGCGCTCAATAAAGGCTGTACCAGGTTGGGAGAGGGGCAGCGCCCCCTGCTGACAGTGCTCGCCCTTGGTTGGCTGGCGGTGGGCCGGAGAGGCATCCACAAACAGGACTCAGAATGTGACCATGGAGGGAGGGGCATGGAGAACGGAAGCTCTAGAAGAGGAGCTCCAGAGGTGCACCTGCTGGGGCCTGAAAGATGAAGCAGAGTTTCCTGGGAGGCAGGGGCGGGCACGGAGGGGATGGTGGTGGCACAGTCCAGCCAGAGGGAAGACCGGTGGGAAATGAGAAGTCACGTGCTGTGGCCGGAGCCCAGGTGCTGGGTGGGGTGGGTGGGAGATGAGGCTGCAGAGGTGAGCAGGGTGCAGGGAGAGCCTGGCTCCACGGAGGCCATGCTCGGGGCGCAGGGAGAGCCCAGCTCCATGGAGGCTCAGAACTCAGCTGTGGCACTGGAGATTTTACAGAGGAGGAAATTACTAACTCCATGTTTGAGTAGGATCCTCTGACTATACTGGACAAGACATGAGTGGCAGCGTGGACGGGCAGCAAGTGATGCCAGTTAGGACAATTTCCCAGCAGGCACAGCTCATGCTCTTGGCAGGGGGGACCCCTCACCATCAGCTTTGTATTTGTTGTCTTTTAATCCTTATGGTGACCTGAACAAGGAATTCAATTTTAAATGTTTTTTTTAAATCTATCTGAGAGAGAGAGAGAGAGAGAGAGAGAGAGAGAGAGAGAGAATCCCAACCAGGTCCCAGGCTGTCAGTGCAGAGCCCGATGCAGGGCTGGGACCCACAAACCTCAAGATCATAACCTGAGCAGAAACCAAGAGTCCTAGATGCTTAACTGACTGAGCCACCCAGGCATCCCAGGAATGCAATTGTAAAGAAGAAACTGGAGAAGTGACTTGCCCAAGGCCACAGAGTTGGTAAACATGGGAGCCGGGATTCAAATCTAAGTCTGAATAAACCTGATTCCAAAGCCCACGTTCTTCTGTCCACAGGGCAGAGAACAGGAGAAGCCAGGTTGTAAAAACTTCCCTGTTGATGCCTTGTCACATCACAGAAGAAATAAACTAGCTCTCACCTTTCTCCAACTCGCCTCACATGGTGGGGGGACCAGCAGAGCTGACACTGAGACAGAGGAAGGGAATGGGGTGTCAGAGCTCAGTCTTTTCCTGGCTCCCTCCTTTAACCACATTCTTTCTGCAGGAGCCTCAACAGGCTGCCATTTAGAGAGGCCATTTAGAGAGGAAGGCCTACTTCCCCCTGCCCGCTCTCTCAGGGTCCTCTGGAGGTATGGCAGCCACAGCCCTTGAGGCTGGCTGGGCAAATACTCTGCAAGACCAAGTCCCTCTCTCAAGGCAAAGGGAACAACAGGAGACCTGACTGGTGCAAACCACATCCCCTGCCCTCCCATGACCAGAATGGGGTGATGGCAGAGCAAGAACCCGGGATGTCAGGCCAGCCTGGGTTTGAATCTCAGCCAAGCTCATTAGCTATGTGTGTCCCAGGGCGGCTCATTTTGTTTCTTGGGGCCTCAGTTTCCTCGTGTGCAAGGTGGGAATCAGTAACCCTGACTCCACAGAGTAGCTAAGAGGTTTAAACAGATGCCTACCCGGCCCAGTGCCTGTAGGCCGGGGTGGGCCCACCTTATACGGGTTCTCTTCTCTCCTCAAAGACGGTGGCAGCAGCCTGCCTACTGGCATCCTGCCCTCCCTTCTCCTCCTGCCAGCCTGAAGTCCACTGGAGCAGTAAGTCAGGAAGAGAGTATTTAGCATTCAGGACAGTGCAGAACGGCCAGCAGACCCTTCCTGGAATGAGGCCACTTGGTGGCACTTGCATTTCAGGGAAGCAGGAGTGTGCACAATGCGTTCTCTTCCTGTGCCTTCTGAAGGATGCAAGAGGGAAGGAGAGGGAAGGCTCTCCCCTGAGAACACACAACCCGGGCAGGAGAAGGTCCTGGGCCATGCATTAAAATAATTGCATACGAGCTGGTGTCACTCACACCCTGTGGGGATCATGTCTTTGCTGCAAGACATTTTGGTGTGTGCCAAGTGCTGAGGCAGCAGGAAGGCTGATGGATATGCATCTGACTCAGGAAACCTGAACTTCCTCAACAGGGAGAAACTTACACTAAGTAAAAATCAGGGCTAGCCTCTGTGTCCCCAGACAAACAAATCTTCACTCTCGGTGCACAAATCTGCCAGGCACTTTGGAGACACTGTGTCATCACATCCCCCAAATAAGCCCATTTGGGTCCTAGTGTCCATTTTACAGAGATGGTACTTGACTTGCCCATGTCTCACAGCGGGTAAGTGGCAGAGCTGAGACACGAAGCCAGCTCTAAACCCGAACCCCAGCTTCCTAGCTGCTATCACACACGGCGCTGTGGGCTGAGAGCTTTGCAGACAAGGACAGTGAGGCTTATGGAGGAGGTGGCTTGCCCAAGATCACGTGGTGAGTATGGACTCAGTCAAGGCTACAATGAGGACCCAGGCCTCCAGATGCCCCCGACCCACTCCAGGCCACCTCTTAACCCATCATGCCTCACTCTGTTCTGTGTCTGCAGAGTGAGTTAGGTCTGCCTATTGCATCCAGGTAAATACTGGTGACTGGTGTTCTATAAAAATTAGCCAAAGTTAGAGGGAGAAGACGGTGATGACACTGGCAGGCCAATGGGATTCTGGGAAACCCTTTGCCACCTGGGTGGCCTGTGACAGGGAAGCTCACCCAAAGATCCTGGTGCTTGCCAAGTGCTAAGCCAGCAGGAAGGCTGAGGGATGTGCATCTGACTCAAAAAACTTGAGCCTCTTCAACAGGGAGAAACAATGTATATTCGGATTTACCTTTTCCTCCTTAGTTTTTAATCAGCTAGACACAGCATACTCCCTTCCCCTGTGCTAGGCTCCAGAGAAGTAAATGATAGCTATGTTTACCTAATACCCATCATACCCTAGACATTAGGCCACAGTTGGCGTGTGTGTGCATGTGTGACGTTTTCACATCCAACCCTCAAAACAACTTGGTAAAGTTATTTCTATTATCCCCATCTTTGCAGATGATAATTCTGAGGCTGAGCCTAACACAGAGTCACTCAGTAAGTAACCAATCCTAATGCAAAATCAGGTCTGTCGTGCTCCCAAATCTTTGTCTTTCTATCACATCAGTCATTTATTCAATATATATTAAAAATGAGCACTGACTGTGTGCCAGGCACTGAGAGGGGCCGTGAATGCAGAGATGAACACAAGAGATCATGACTCTCTTTCTGGAACTTACAACTGAGAGAGAGAGAGGCAGATATTACATAGCTGTCCATTTTAAATTACAGGTATGATGTGTACTCTTAAAGAGATGTTAAAGACAGGCGGTTATTGATGGTTCCTGAGCTATAATAAAGAAACCAAGGCCCAGAGGGAGAAAGTGACTTGTCCAGAGCCACACAGCAGAGGGAGAATTTGTGCCCAGGATCTGTCTCCTGGGGCACTGTTCCTTCCACTAAACCATATGCCTGCCTCTGAAAATCTGACTCAGGATTAGTACTGCTGATAATTTTGATCAGCACTTGTCTGACGACTGAGAAATGTCATTTCCTGGTCCCTTGAGGGACAGAATCACCCATCATTGCTGGCTTGGGGGCAGCAAGCTGGCGGTATAGATGACATTTGGTGACAAGTTTTCACACATGAGATGGAGTGACACTGGAGAATGTGTCCCAAAAATAGATTTTTGCAAGGAGCTGGTAAGTGCGTGTGAGTCTCCCAAGACTTGTGGTAAAAACCCATCATAACTTACTGCACTTACTGAGGCACATTGGCGTGGCAAGAATACTCAGTATCAGCAGCTAACATATACGGGAGGCTTGCGAATGTGCCATGGCACTGCTCTGAATACTTTGCTGTCATAGCTCACTTAACACGTGCATTCAACACTACAAGTGATCGTCTCCTTATCCCATCTTACAGGTGAGGAAAATCCAGCGAATTGCCCTAAGTTACATGGCTAGTAAGCAGGAGAGTCAGGATTTGAACCTGAGGGAGAGAGACATTAGGGATTCCTCTCTCATTTCTCTCATGTCTATAATCATCAAATAACTCCATTCATAGCAATGAATGTGAGTTTTACTGAAAAATTATAGGATCATAAAAGAAGCCTACTTTCCCCTTCCAAACACAGGGACCTCACCCATCCCTGGGATACTGAGGCCGAAGGATGGTTTAGGGCTTCTCAGATACAGGGGCTGAACCTCCAGCTTGGAAGGAAGCAGAGAAGGAGGTATCCAGGTTGCAGGCCAGGTGGGCTGCAGAAGCTGCCAGGCACCGAGGGGCCCCGTGGGCGTGATCTGCTTGGGTCTGAAATGTCTGTAAAGGCTGAGTGTATGTGCAGACCTGGAGTCAGCCTGGAGTGAGCCAGAGAAATTGACAGAAATTGATTACTGTCCGGGAAACTTAAACATCATCTGGGAAGACAGCAGAAGTCAACTTGTTTAAAGGAGAAACAGGAGACTCTATCGCCCATCAAGGAAAAGGCATTTTAAAGGTAGAAACGAGACCTCAAAACAAGGACAAGGCTATGGAAAGAGCTCAAAAACTCAGCTTCTGAAGCACTCAGAACCCAGAGGGTTCATAAAAATAACGCATGGTACCAAAATGCAAAGACATCAGAGCCTGCATGCAAGTGCCAGGTGAGCAAGACCATGGGCCTTATGTCTTCCAAGTTTACGGGGATAAGGGGTATCTGGCAAGTGGGTATGTGTCTCAAGACCTCCCCTGATTTTCTATGACTCACAGAATAACCCCTACCCTCCTTGGCCTCGTAGTTAAGCCTATTGCAAAATGGTTCCCACTTACAATTCCTGCTCTTATCTCCAGGCTAAAAGAATTTCCTGGTATTTCTTGAGCCTGTCTTTCATGACTTGGTGCCTTTGCATATGCTCTAGCCTCTCCCCAGAAGTCCTTACTTCTTCTCTTTCACGTGAAGACCTGCTCGTCCTGAAGGGCTGAGTTCAAATGCATGTCTCTTCTGTAAATCTCTGCCTGACCGCTTGTGGCAGAAGGTTCTCTCCCAGTAGGTCTGTCTCTCCAACCCATTCTTCATTCCTGACAGAACACTGACTCTGTAGTTGCAACTGCCAGCTCCTGTGAATGGATCATGATCCATTTAAGATCTAAGCTAAACATGATGATCCTGTTCTCTGATTTCCCAGACCCCCTTGCAGCCAAGGTGGGCCGTATGATTCAGGATTGCCCAAAAAGATACATGGGGAAGCATATATTTCATTTCCTAATAATAAGGTTTAGTTAAAGTGCCATTCTTCTCCCACCCCAGTCACCTTTCTGCAGTAAACAGAGATGTGATGACTGGAACCATGACAGCCATCCTGTGACTATGAGAAAGAGCTCAACGCACTGCTATCCACAAACCAATGTCTGTATCTACTGCAGTATTCTTAGCTAAGAAATTAAACTCCCCCAATATAGGGGGTTTAGTTTAAGCCTCCTGCATACTGGGTTTTCTGATTCTCACTGTAAGCATTCTTTTTTTTTTTTTTATTAAATTTTTTTTTTATGTTTATTTTTGAGACAGAGAGAGACAGAGCATGAACGGGGGAGGGGCAGACAGAGAGGGAGACAGAACGGGAAGCAGGCTCCAGACTCTGAGCCATCAGCCCAGAACCCGATGCGGGGCTCAGACTCACGGTCTGTGAGATCATGACCTGAGCCGAAGTCGGACCTTAACCGACCGAGCCACCCAGGCGCCCCTGTAAGCATTCTTAATGTAACACCTAGGGCTGTTGCTGGGCCCTTCTTCAATGCTCCATAGAATTCTTGCACTTAACTCTATGGAGGACTCATTGCATACTCTTGTAGTTATTTATTTGCATGCCTGCACCTGGCAGCAATGGAATGTGAATTTCTGGGCTGGCAGGGAGCATGACTTATTATTCTTCCTGAGTGCCACAGTGCCTGGCAGGTACTTAGTATTCAATCGCTGCCCTTTGCTTCAAGAATGGAAATCATGATGATGACATTCTCAATAATCTTCACATTCTGTCTACAGCAAATCATTTATAAAAGCCCTATTAATGTGGACTTTAGGATGGAGAAATATATTCCCCTCTTCTTTGTCTAAGGGCCAAACAGCTTGTCATGTTCTCTTGAAGGAGTTGAAGCTCCCTCTGTGCTCCCCCCTTGTTTGGTATTTCCAGGAGGGGATGATAGTCTCACAAGTCCTTTTCCCTGTCATCCTCAGGATTACGCTGCATGGGAGAGAGGGGAGACGCAGACCCACCCACACACCGGCTGCCATCAGCGGCTGGCCTGTGCTAAGTTGCCTAATACCATGGAGACAGCCCCTCATCTACAAAAGGGCTGTCACAGAAACCACCCTGTAGTTCATGGTCAAGCCCAGAACCGATGGATCGATGCACATGAAGGTACGTCGCATGTGTACCTCAAGTCACAAAAGAAATCTGGGTTTGGATTTCACAAAATGGCCACCTTACGAACTCGGAAGGCTGGATGAAAATGGAGTCTCTGTGTGGGAAGGGGGAATGAGAAACAAGAATGGAAGCTGGGGACTACAGGTGGTCGCAGGCTGAGGCAGAAGGGTAGGACGGGTCGGACGACACAGCCCAGAGAAGAAGCTGCGGTCCTGGCTGGACCACACGGAGAGGCTTGAAGAGGGACTACTCAGTAAGGCAAATAGGTTTAACATACTGAGCAGACACTGAGCAGTGCTGATGGGCAGAGGAACAAAGCAAATTTCACCTCTGCTTCCTCTCGACTCTGTCCCCTAAACAACTTGATGTGCATGAACCTCGATTTTCCAATCCGATACAAGGAAATAAGAATGCCTGCTTCAGAGGATCCACGAGACAAGAAGTGTCAAGGCGCCCACTGCAGAGTCTGGAGCAGACTGGCGCTCAGTTCGCGTGGAACACACACACTCTGTTCCCACGGGATGTCCTTTAAAGTGACACTATCCCTCAGTCTCTAACCGCCTGACTGCCGGCTCCCTGAATGCGAGGCCTGTGTTTGTCCACCTCTGCATGTGCAGTGACAGGCTTGGCCAATGTTTGTCGACTGACAATGGAATCCACCTCACTTCTTTTATTGCCCCCACCAACTGTCGAAGATTCTTTTCCAGCTCTCGTCCTTCTCTGTTCCCATTCCTGACAATTACCGGGAGTAGCTATTAAACAAAAACAGTGTGTCTGAAACTCAGATTTCAAGCCGCAAAGGCTCTGTTGACTCTTTGTCCCCTTTTTACACAGGTCCTTTGTTGCTTCTTGGTTCTTACAAATCCCAGAAAGAAAAAAAAATTCTTCCCAGACAAAAGTGCATCATTCCCCATGAAAGGAGCAGAGTACAGACCAAATTCAGTGATTATTTAGTCTCCTCATCTGGAAAAGGTAGACACGTAGGCTCCTGCATGAATCCGAGGCCCTGTCCTACATCCTTCCATCTCTTGTTCTGTCTCTGTAACATTATTTCTCCCTGTCTGAGGAGGGAGAGGATAGGGAGGGGGAAAATAACAATAGGAAAATGGATACCCTTGCTAATGCTCAGGGACGACAGGGTCAGGAATCCATGAGAAGGTCTAGCCATCTTCTCTCATGTTCATCATGTTCAATGTTTTCAGTTCTTTTTTGCTATAAAATGGGGTTAATAATCAGTTTGAACTGGGTTTTGGTATGTGTGGGGAATTCCTGATGGACCACTGACGGCAGGAAATGGCAAAGCCGTCCAAACTGAAGAGTCCCTCAGTGAGTGTTGTCTTAATGTGGCTTCTCTGCAGACATCTGACTTAAGACTTGTGGATGATAACTGGCCCCATATTCTTCCTCTCTATGAAATTAACTAATTACTAGGACTTGACTCACATTTCACAGACTTCTCACAGTGTCCTCCTGGGGAGTGTGTCTATTGATGTGGGGACAGGGAGGATAGAGGGAAGCAGATCCCACCTGTAGGGACAGCATGGATCTTTAGCGGAGGGATTCTCCCAAGGTTGGTTGAGGAGCAGCTGGGTTTGTAGTCCAGTGGGATTTTGCCCGTAGGGGGTAATTAATGTCCTTAGGGGCGGGTACCACATGGATCTCTGCTCCAGGAAAGGCAGCTGGCTTCCTGGTTCCCAGCAGACACCTTCCGTGATGGCTATTGCTTTTCTCTGTGCCCTACATCATTCCATCACAGAACCAGACCTGGTCCTCTTCGGAGGATTCTCATGGGACTATCAGTCATGCCCGATATGCCAGAAGCATGGGCATGTGACTCACACTGACTAATGACCCATTCCTGACCATCCCTAAGAACAAACAGTTGGGTTCAGGCGTGGGCATGTGTCCTAAGAAGCATCAACAGAGTCATTCAGCTGAGGCACTGAGAGAAAGAGGGTCTCTCTCTCCACACTGGGATTATGAGTGCCAGTCATGGTTACATCACTTGCTTTGATTTCTTCACAGCCAGTTCGATTGCCTGGAATGCCCCATTTGACCGTCTGTTTTCTTGTTTGGTATCTATATTCTGTGCTGGCACATAAGCTCATGGAGAGCAGGGCCTATGCAGTCTCACTCACGACCATATAACCAGTGCTCAGGGCAGTGCTTGGTCTACCGCACACATGTAGCACGTATTTGTTGAAGAACTGAGTTCTGCGTACTTACTGGTGGCGGGACTGCTAAAAGTTACCCTGCGGAAACACAGGCAGCCCGAGAGAGACAGAGGAAGGGAGAGAATGAGTTCCTATGTCATTTGAGTGCCCATATTTCGCGGTGTCAGTGCAGGGGGCAGAATGTGGAGCTGTCACATTTTGAGACGTATTGGAGTTTAAATGTGTGCGCGTAAGCGTTCCACCAACCATTAATATCTGTTGCTAGTACATTTAATAATATTTAATAATATCAATATTTAATTAAAATATCCCTCACAAAATGGAAAAAATGGCTTAAAAGGAGTCCTGCATGATAGCCCAAAGGATAAAATAAATATACATGCGTCTACATGGATATAAATAAATATAAATGGAGGAGAGAAGCAGATCTCCTTACAGAACAGCCCTAATATATAGATTTGAATCCCTTATTGGGAAGTAGAACTTAATCTCCCCATTTCCAGTGTGGGGTGGGTGTAGGGACTCACTTCCGAAAAATGACGCATGAAAGGGGAAAATAATCACCGTGTGGTACAGAAACCTGGAAACGCTCTCCTAACCAAGTACAGAGAGAGAGCCCTTAGTGAAGTCGTGTGTGAAACTCAGGTCCTCCCTGAAATGATGTGATGCCCTTGTGGGGGTGGGCACCCTTAGCCTGTACGATACTCTCTCCAAACACTCACAATCTCAGTCTCATCATGAGAAAAAATACATTGGACAAACCAAGTTTGAGGGATATTTTATAAAATACCTGACCAGTCCAGCTCAAAACTATCAAGGTCGGTCACGAAAAACATGGGAAAACTAAGATGGTGTCAGAGGCTAGAGGAGACTAAGGAAACAGAACACTAATGGAAACACTGGCAAAATGTACTGAAAGCCTGCAGTTCAGTGAGGAGCAATCTACCAACGTGGGTTTGTCAGTTTTGACAGTTCACCATTATCCTGTAAGATGTTAACATTAGGGGAAACTGACACTAGATGGCCGGGGATACAGGACTCTCAGCACAGCTTTTACAACCTTTTCTTTCAAAAATCCTTCCAAACAAAAGTGTGTATTAAAAACAAAAGGGAGGGTGTCTGGGTAGCTCAGCTGATTAAGTGTCCGACTTCAGCTCAGGTCACAATCTCACGGTTCGCGGGATGGAGCCCCACATCGGGCTCTGCGCAAACAGTGAGGAACCTGCTTGAGATTTTCTCTCTCCCTCTCTTTCTGCCCTTCCCTCACACACACACACACTCTCTCTCTCTCTCTCAAATATATAAAAAAAAAAATATTTAAAACAAAACACAGTCCTACAAAGCATTGACTGATCGAGAACACCAGTGAGACAAGTTCAGATGACCAGCAAGAAAACAGCCAAGCTGATGCTTCCAAAATGAGCACCTCCTTAGCTACATTCCCAAGTACAGAAATGTCTGTCTCATTAGATCTGACAAGAAGCTACAAAAAAAAAAAAAAAAAAAAAAAATTAATTCAAATATGGATTTACAACCACTATCATTAAGGAAGAGCTTCACCCCAAGTGTGTATAATGCCTCGAGATACCATTTGATGTTAGTACAAAGAGGCATGATTAGCAAGACATTTAAAAACAAATTATCCAGAATATGAAGACAAGCCTCCATAATTTTTTGATGATGTTTAAAGTCTTGTGAAAGTCAGTCTAGAACTTTATAACATTCCACTAACCCCCATGAAAAGTAAGTTTAGCAGTCCCTTTGGGGATTTATACGTAACAATGAAAGATAATAAAATCCAATAAGGGAAACACTTGTTTTTCCTGCCTAGGCAAAAATGGCTGAAAAAATACACAAGATAATACAGTAACAAATGAAGTAAATTCCTTTGTCAGCAAATGCTGTGAGAAGAGTCACGAAAACAGATGCTGAAGGCCTGAAGATACACGTAGGAGAACAAATTACATGGGAGATTTGCTACCGAGTTAAATCAAAGCATAGAGGATCCCGGTGTGTGTCAGCTTAGGCTATTTGCAAGATTCTGTTTCAATAACGAAATACCCAAAGACCAACCTTCCAGTGAGCACTAAAAGAAAGACGAGTTATAATCTGAACAGCAACTTCCTGCTTTCATGATGACAGTGCTTTTATGGAAAGTGCATGTATGAAAGGTACAGTTGCTTTAATTGGAATAACCAGATTCCAAGTAAGGTTACAAAGTGATACTGAATTCTTTCACTGCATTAGTGAAGTAAAGTTTGCAACAAAGCCCTTGAAGCCAGCTGCACACTGAATGTCACTGATTTGGTTACTTTTATAAAGGCAAGACTGAAAATATCATAGAATTTTTACAATACTTGGGAATGATACCAGGAATGACAATGGATATCTTTTGTAAAATACAGAGTTCATAGCAAAGCCCTTTAGAAGGCATACATAAAGGTGATTTATGCATGTTTTTATGAAAAAAAAAAACCTGGTTATCTTTTGTATGCTATCTCGTACTTTTGAAAAAAAAAATACACTTTTAATCTGACCCTTCAATGTCAAGGTAATGAATGGAGAAGTAACTACTTTTAGAAAGAACATGTGATATAGATAGGACTTTTAGAAAGTAAATGTTTGAAATTGTTGCCATTGTTATGGGGATTTTGAGGTAAAAAAAAAATGCTGTGCTACCTATCAAAACTCTCATTTCAACATACTTAGAAATTTCAGTGGTTTGATATCCACAACCACCCAATATTGCTTAATTGGTAATTCCCTCTCTCAAAATCTTTTTCATTCGAGAGCCCAGACTATTTAGGGAAGTGTTTTCTTACAGTGGGCTTTTAAGGAACCAGTCCCACAAGATATTCTATGATCAAAGGGATCTGTTCTGTGTGTTGACGCAGAAATGCTGAGGGTCCACCAATCCCATCAGGATTCCTTACTGCAGGACTTCATAATGTGCTATTTTGTATACACAGTATACAGAACTCCCCCTCTGCAGCCCTCGCCAGCTCCCCCCTGTTTAAAGCAATCCCATTAACAATTCTTAGACTTGTTTGGATACATACCCCAAACAGCACTACATAGGGCAGACCCTCCAGAGGCAACACCTTGCTCCTAGGAATGTTGTTGATGTTTCCAGGAATAATTGCATCTCAACTTCATCAGCTACGTATAACAAAAGCCAATGATGGATAACGTAAATCACTAACACCCAAAGGAGTTAAGTTCTGAAAATCACCTCATGAGCAAAGAATGGGTGAGTGTTGAAGGAAGACAAAAGACCAAAAACTTAAATTCTCCACAGTCTCCGACACTGAGTATGCCATTCTCCAGCACACTAGTAGGGCCCAAGACCAAGTGCCACAAACCAGGGCTTAATCTCGGGGGACAGCCCTTTCCCTCCTCAGGTCCCTATTTCTGGTCCGTGAAATGAGGGCATTGGGACAGACGAGGAAGAAGATCCCTTGTTTACATGCCCACTAGCTGACTGAAAACGACTCTAAGAGAGAGTGGGAACATTACTAATTATTAATTATTGGTAAGAAGGAAACGAGGCTTACTATGTGTCTCCCAGCTCGGTACCAACTGCTTTATACATAGCCCCTTGGACTAGAGTCATGCGATGAAACTGAACAGGCCCTGGCCTGGAGGAAAGAGAGGTCTGGCTGGGAGGTGGTAATTGTAGATTTCAGATCTTCTCCCCCACAGCGACTGTTTTTTCTTCCTGATCCATCCTAATCTTCCAAAATCAACCTTACCGTTCATCATTCTTATTACCCTCGCTCTGGCTTCCCCGGCCTCATTTTTCACTGTAGTCTGCTCAGCTACGGCACGCTCAGTATGCTAATGCACGGCGGCCCCTCATCTTCCTCAAAAGATGTGAAAACTGACACCTCTCTAAGTATTATAAAATGTTTTAAAACTTGAGTTATGTGCTACTCCTTTTATGCAAATGGTACAGATTGCCTCTAGGCACATGCATCGTTTCTCCATATGGATGGCACGTTTTCTCTTGGTTTTTCTCTTCTTTAGGATTTTTCTTTTAAGTGTACTCAGCTCCCAATGTATGAATGGATGGCAGTCAAAAATCCAGTCTCTGACTCTGTTGCTTAAAATCCAAATGTTCTTTCAAGGAGGCAATGTTATATTGAGAGTCTCTGTTCTGGGGTCAGCCCTCAAAAAGCCATTGAATGCAAAGAGGGCTCACATAGAATAATCCTACAGAAGCATTCTCTCACGTAAAATGCTTTCCTGGGAAACTATATGAAGGTGGGAACTCAGCCCTGTATCGGAGGAAAAGAACTCTAGAGTTAGGGTCAGGCCAACGTGAGTTCAAACCTCGGCTCTGTCATATTTTGCTGTGTGACTCTGGGCAAGCAACTAAGTGACTTCATTCATATGATCCCTAATTTTCCGATGTATAAAACAGACCAATATTCAGCCCGTGATGCTTCTGTAAAGATTGAGTGATCCCTGCCTGGCACACCACCCCCACCCCATCCACCTGAAAACTCCAGGTCATCCTTTGAGGTCCTGGCCACAGCCTGCTTCCTCTGAGAGGCATTTCCTGTCAATCCCAGAAAGGATCAGTGCATTCCGGGCAGATGTTTTTGGAGCACTGCTGTGGTCCCTGCTAGGCAAGTATCTACCAGCCCCCGGTTCACTATTCCTAACTTGCATGGGGGTTACTGCTCCTTCCCATTCTCCAGGGTCATATTCAGGGGAGGAAAAGTGGTTACACAGAAGGACTGGGGAGAGGAGTGGCAAGGGTGTTTGGGGGCTGAGGAATGACGTGAGGGCAGAAGACGAGGAAGGAAGAGACTTGGTATCACGACTGAGCTTGGACGTCCTATAGAATCCCTCAAGATACAGATTGCATCACATTTTCTCCCAAGAGGGGCCTCCTCCAGTTCTCCCAGGCCCCCTTTACTTCCTTCCACTGCAGCACTTAGCAGGCTGTACTTGGAATCTTCTGTTTGCTTAATGCTTGCTTCTCACTAGACTGTGACCCTCCTGAGAGCCAGGAGCTGTGGCTTACTCAGCCCTGGGGCTCCAGTAACTCTTATAGACGCAAGGACTGGACGCCCTGCTTGCTACCTCCTGACCATCACCCACTGTTTGTGGCCAGGACTTCCTTCTCTAAACGCCTACTGAAGACTCAAAGACTAGAACACGGTGTCATAGCTACCCTCCCAATCTACCTTCTCCCAGCCAATGCGCAGCCCTTTTGCTCATCTCCTAAGAGCTTGTGCTCTGGGTGAAAAGACAAAAAGATGCTCCGTTGGGTCCTTCTCTTTTTATTTAAGACTCAGCCAGGGAAGGTTGAGTCATTAAGCTTTAGGACTGAAAGATAAAAATGAAGGTCTTTGAAACACAAAGACTGAAGTAAAAAGTCAAGTGCATTTCTATGGAGTACTCAAGGGGCCTGGTTGATAACAGGGCCAAAAATCATGGCCTCTATTTTACAAGAACATAACTGACATGGGGAGAATGTACGTGGTTTATACAAGTCCTTCAGCTGGTAAGAGGTCGAACAGGCATTAGAGTGTAAGGGATTGCTTGGCTCCAAAAGCCCATATGCTTCTTCCCCTTTGTCAGTGAAACCACTTTTCCCTTAGTTGTGTCCTTAACCAATCTCTTCTTAGCATAAATTTCTCTACTGACACCCAGGGCAGGATAGATGCCCAAGGCTGGTAAGCTCCTGTCTGGTAGGAAGTGGGAGTACGTCTGCTCCTACAGAGTGAGCTTTATGCTTACCAACAGTGAGCTGTGTGTTGCCAAATGTGTTTTGATGCCACTTTTATTTATAATGTAAGTGGAAATGTATGTATTCAAATATTCTCTGAATTAGGAGAATGCAAAAAGAGTTGCTATTTCCATGAAAGGCAAGCCAAAGCTTTGGGACAACTTGATTAAAAAAAAAAAAGTCCCTTAAAAAATGGCTGTCAGATTAGTTGTGGGTGAGAGACCATACAAATCTAGGACTGTCCTTCACCTGCTTTGTAAGAGTCCTTAAGTTCTTGCTCGCCCTTCAAGGAAAGGAATCAGAGAACCACAGAAGATGGATAATGAGAGATGTCTACGCAGGATAATACAGCACAATCAGCAGACGAAAAAACCTGGCCTTGGTTGAAAAGACAAGCTAATCAAGGTTAACCTATTTTTAGGATTCTTGCCTGAACCGACATTTTCAATCAGCTGACCCAGCACAGGTGCCCTGGGTGACCCACAGGTGGGCTTCTCAGGTTGGCTACCCTTTGGAGTGTGAGCTGAGGGAGAACAGCATTCAGGGCACCTCTGTATACTCCCCGGGGGGGGAGGGGTGGGGGAACATGGTACCCAGCAAACAGGAGGTCCTTCATTCCTGTTGAACATGATGGATGCAAGAAAGGATGGGAGAAGAAGACAGAATGAGAAGAAGAAAGAAAATGACAAAGATGCACCTTTACCTGGAATCTGAGGCCCAGGTTGGCCTGGAGGGACCTATAGACAAACTGTGTCATTAAACCAGGCCCTCGGGCTCCATGGCAATGTACAGGCCCCGATATCACCCAAAGGGTGAAACTTGGGCTGCCAGCCCTTCTCCTTCATCCCTTAACCCTCTCCCCACTTTTACGGATTGGCTGTATTTTAGGGTTCTGTGTAAGATTTTGGTGGAAAAGGTATTAGTGGGTAAAATGACTTTCAGATTTTTTTTTAGGGTTTATCTAAAAAGATAGAAATTAATCTGATTTGACTCTGTCTTCCTGATTTTGCTATTTGATACAAAGGCCTCTACTTGTACGTAGAATAGGCTACCAAAAAGAGTTGGTTCACAAATTATTTTGTTTGATAGTTTCAAAGTGACAATAATTAAGCAACCACTAAGCAATGTCAAAGTGGTGTCACCACCTGCTACATCAACATCTAATGTTAAATCATTCTGGTCTTTCCTGGAATAAAGCCAAGTTGGCTGTGATATATTATCTATCTGTCTGTCTGTCTGTCTGTCTGTCTCTATGTGACCAATGGCTTTGTCTGTTTTGTTTCCCATAGCATCACAGCGCCTGTGACAGTGTCTGGCATATAGTAACCACTCAGTAAATGCACAAATGCATTGGTATGACTGTGTGAGACAGATGTGACACACTTTCACTTGGACGCCTAGCTAGCTTTGTTGGCATTTATGAAATGTCTAAGTTGAAGGTTCACCGAGGGGATCTCCTCTATTTTATGGTGCCTTTCCTTGTCCCTTTTGTGGCTGCCAATTTAGAATCTCTGATAACCCGTCGAATATACTGGCTTATGAATACCTGTCCGGTTTTTTTTTTTTAAATGAAACTCATACTAATCCTGCTAAAAACAATCAATTAATTATACAAGACACCTGCCACAGTCCTCCCCACCCCTGAATTCTTTTAATTGTGATAAAATGTACATGATATTTACCAATTTAACCATTTTCAAGGGTATAGTTCAATGCCACGAAGTGTATTCACATTGCTATGCAACTCTCACCACCATCCATTTTGAGGATTCTTTCAATATCTCCTATGGAAATCTGTACTCATTAATTCCATGTTTTCCCTTCAGCCCAGCCCCTGGTAATCATTCTGTTCTGCTTCTGTTCTCTGTGAATTTGACTACTGCAAGTATCTCATATAAATGAGATCATCAATAGTTTTCCTTTTTTGTCTGGTTTATTTCACTTAGAATTTTTTCAAAGTTCATCCACATTATGGCACGTGTCTGAACTTCCTTTTTAAGGGCTGCCAAGGTTTTTAGTTGCACTGGTTTTTGTAGAATTTTTATGTTTTTATTCTTTTTGTGTGTTTTTATGTTTTTATTTTATTTATGTTTTTATTTTTATCCTATATGAAAATAGGACTTGACAGTTTAGAAGTCTCCTATCAAGGAGACTTGCCTGGTCAAGTGCCAAAGTGTTTTTCCAATTTTGTTGTATCCATTGACACTTCTGTCAACAGGATTGGACACTTCCTACAGATCAGCTGAGACTTGACAATACCACTCTTCTAATTTGGTGGGGTGAAATTATATGTGGTCTTAATTTTCACTTCCAGGATTTAATAAAGAAGCTGTACATCTTTTCAAGTGTTTATTGGCCATTTTCTTCACAACCAGTGAAATGACTGTTTATATCTTTTACATATTTTTCTTATTAATTAGTAAGAGTTATTTGTGTGTTTAGTTTACTAGTCCATTGTCAGTTGTGTTGAAATGTCTTTTTCTTTTCTCCTTTTGATGCTACCTTGATGGGAATTATTAATTTCAATGTGGTTGAATTCACGGATCTTTTCATTTGTGACATATGCTTTTGCTGTCCTGTTGAATACATTCTTCCCAACTCTGAGGTCATAGGCCAGTTACCTAAATTTTTTTTAAATTAAAGTTCAATTTGGTTTAGTTTTAAGTCTCTAATCCCTTAGAATTAATTTTGTGCATGGTGTGATACAGGGACCAATCTTCACTTTTCCACTTGGATAATCAAGGTGCCTCAACACCATTTGTGGATGATTACATGCTTTCTCCAATGGCCAGCAAGCCATCTCTTTATAGATCACATTCCCATTTGTGTGGGCTCTCTGTTCTTTTTTTTTTTTTTTATTAATTAGCACATCCCTAAGCAAATGCTCAGCAAAACTTTGCTGTAGGTTTTCAATGGATACTATTTATGAGAGTGTTTCTCATAAATGAATATTCAATCTTATCGAATAACTTTCTTGCATCAATTTACATGATTATGTGGTGTTTCTCCTTTAATCTATTAACATGCTGAATGATACTTGTGGATTTTTCAATGTTAAATCATTCTTGTCTTTCCTGGAATAAAGCCAAGTTGGCCATGATGTATTATCTATTTTCTACATGGCTGAATTCGATTTGCTAATATTTTGCTTAAGGTTTTTTCATCTCAATATTCATGAGTGCTACAGGCCTACAGTCTTCTTTTCTTGTGCTCTCCTCGTCTGATTTTGGTATCAAGGATACTGTGGTCTTTTAAATGGGTTAAAAGTGTTCCTTTTTTTCTATTCTCTGGAAATTTACTTAAAATGGGAATTTTTGATTACAAAAATTGGTATAACTTAATCTCTATTTACCATCTAGGGATGCTGTGTACTTTGTAAGAGGGTTTAATGGCTAGAAGGTAATCCAGAATTGATATTTTTTTCCTTAGGTCAGTTTTGGTAAATTATACACATGTAGGATTTTGTTCATTTCATGTATATATATGCCACTGTATGAAATGTATACAAGTCTGGAGTTCCTGTATCTTCTTGGTGAACTTTAATTTTTAAGTTGTGATCATCTCTACACCTACCGATGCTCTGTCTGACACCAACACAGTTATCTTGGCATTCTTTCTCCATCGTCAACTGTTCAAGTTGTTATACGTTAGGTGTGTCTTTTATAAACAGCATATGTTGCACACTATTTCCTGTTCAGTCTGACAATTGGTCTTTTCATTCTCAAACTTAGGTTGCAATTATTTGCTTACTGATATATTTGCACCTCTTTCTATTATCTGATTTCTTGCTCTCTATTTCCCCCCACTTTTTCTATGCTGTCACTTTTTTTTTTAACGATGGAGATATTTTGGTTGGTTTTGTTTTTTCCAGTTCCATTTCCATCCTACCCATCACAGGCTTGTAAGTTATGCACTTTTCTTCCCCATTCTTTTCAGGGCTTCAGCTTGAATGGTTAACACGTACAGCTACTTAGCGGCTAAAATTACTATCTCATTCCCTTTCTCAACAAAACTCTGATTCCAGAATACCTGAATTCTCATCGCTTCCCTCCTGACTTATGTGATGTCATTGTCTGATATTTTAGGTATAACCTTTTTAAGACCACAGTTACATGGTATTATTATTACTACTTCTACAACTACTATTTAGAAATTATTGAATGAAATCCCTACATGTTTCTTTTTTTTTTTTTTTAATTTTTTTTTTCAACGCTTATTTATTTTTTGGGACAGAGAGAGACAGAGCATGAACGGGCGAGGGGCAGAGAGAGAGGGAGACACAGAAACGGAAACAGGCTCCAGGCTCCGAGCCATCAGCCCAGAGCCCGACACGGGGCTTGAACTCACGGGCCGCGAGATCGTGACCTGGCTGAAGTCGGACGCTTAACCGACTACGCCACCCAGGCGCCCCTCCCTACATGTTTCTAATTTGTTCAGCATTCCTTCTTGGATCTGGAATCACACGCCTTATTCCCAAAGTAAATCCTTTAGAAGTTTCTTCACAGAGGTATGTTTGTGGAAAATTCTCTTTGCTTTCGCTCATCTGAATACTCTTTTCTCATGCCTGAAGGACTGTTTTGCTAAGTATACATATTGTTATTGTCACCCCGCACCCTGAAGGTATTACTTCCACTCTTTTGGCTTGCACTGCTGCTGATAAAAACTCTCATTCCCACCCATGAAATGTCTTCGTAGAGAATCTGTTTTTTTCTCTCTTGGTTATTCTAAAAAAGTCACAGTAGGGTGCTGCAGTTTTACTACTGTAGGTCTAAGTATAGCTTTCTCTTAATTTAAACTGCTTGCATCTGTGGCTACTTTTAACAGTTCTGGAAAATTCCCATTCACTATAAAGATGCCTCACTTCCAATTTTCTCTATTATCTCCTTCTAACATTCTAATTAGACATATCCGGATATCTTAATTTCTCTCTCAGTTTTTCTTTTTCCCTGTGTGCTCAGTTTTGGATGATTTCTTCAGTTCTCTCTTCTAGTTCACTAATTCTCTCTTTACCTGGGTCTAATTTACTGCTTAACACATTCCTTCAATTTGAAATCTCAGTAATTATATTTTTCACTTCCAAAAGTACTATTTGATCCAAATACGTCTGTTTGCCTTCAAAAATCTCTTGTTCTTCCATCCTATTCTCTTTTATTACTTACACATAATGACAATTCTTCTGTTTTATATCTGATGAGTCTACTACCTGAAGTTTTTGAGATTAGTTCTATAGTCTCTGCCCTTTCTCCTGGTGGCTGATTTCCCTATATGTTTAATGATTACTTAATGAGAACTCATTTTTATTGAAATGTCACCCAAAGAATTCTTTGAAGTCTTTCTTGTTTTTGAGAGCATTCTTCTAGATCATATTTCTGTTTATTTCTGCCAGGCACCTGGCACATTTTCATTTTTTTCTATTTCTGCCCCACACATATAATTTTAGTCCATCAATTAATATGAGCACAGGCTTGAAATGAGAGATTCCCATGGGAAACATTTCTCTTATTTTACCTAAAGCCTAGGATAAAACATGTAACAATCCCTATCATCTTCTTCTATGGATATTTTTAAACGTGTTATCCATTGAGGATATCACTTTTCCTGGATCTTGACTTCAGCAAGGATCTTTTAATTGTCTTTCTTGGGGTTGAGACCCAAATTCCAATGCACAGCCTTCCAATAGAATGGTTGTACATAGGTTTGCCTGACTTTGATTTAGGCCTAATGTCCCAGTGTAACTAATAATAGCATTCCTTTGTTTAAATTATATAGTTACCTACATTTAAGCCAGGGCTCCAGCTACCAATGGTCAGCAGATACCCAGCAAATGTCAGATCCAGCTGCTTTTTGCTTATCCTTCTGGATCCATATTTTATCATGTGTCTGGTCTCTCCTTACTTCATTTACTTTATGGACTGATCTACTATGCTTTCAAATCATTAAAAAAAATTATTTATCCAGTATTTTTTGGTGTTCTCTACAGGGCTGGTTTTATTTGCTTTCTCTTTTAAACTTTTAGTTCTTGACAGTCTTAGAAATATTCCTGAGTATTTCATATATTTTCTTTATGTCTAAGAAACACATGACACAGTGAAACTGCATAAAAGTTGGTTGAAAGATTCAACGATGGAGGCA